>NC_056725.1:1347164575-1347464575 GCF_019279795.1 Protopterus annectens | reverse complement strand
CCAGATGCATTTTCTTTGAATGTGGTGTGGGTTTCATTGTTGTTTCAAGGGCAGAGAAATTTTAATGCCAAGTTTTCATTGTGAGACAGTATTGCTTTGTTTAGCAGATGTCTATTAGTGTTTGTGCATTGCTATAAAATGTAAAAATAAAATCCAAATAATCATTGTAGAAGTAAAGCAGTATGCACACATTAGTGTCTATGGTAAATGAAGTGAAATAGCCAGGTAATGGGACACTGGAATGGCTGCAGGGGGACTCTGGTGCCATATTTTGGTTGTCTATTCTTCAGTTTGCATTTGAATGTTGGAATCCCACAATTTCATTGGAGTAGGCAGGGTGAAATAGCCAGGTAATGGGACATTGGAATGGCTGTAGGGGGACTCTGGTGCCATATTTTGGTTGTCTGTTCTCCATTTGCGTTTGAAAGTTGGCATCCCACAATTCCATTGGAGTGGGTGGGGTTGCTTAATTATGTATGCAAATGTTTTGTTAATCAGCGTACAGATTTGTACCTATTTTTCAATGGCCTTGTCCAGATTTTTGATCTTTCCAGGTTGAGAGGTATGCTTCCCATACAGAATCTCACAATAACTTCTCAAAATGTTCAGTATTCCCTCTGATTTCCTTTCTGTTTTCCTGATTGTTGTGTGGCTGAATTTAATTTTTGTTTTTCAACTTTTTGTTGCCTAAATATTTGCAATCATTCATTTGCTTTTTAGCTACTTACAGTTGTTCTTTCCCCTTATTTATTTGCATTTTCATGTTTGGTTTGTATTATCTTTATATGTTAGCTAGCCTCTTTAGGTAACTTCTTTTTCCTATCCTATTACTTAGTTTTCAATTCATCTAGATTTTTGAGCTGTAATTTAATTTCCAATTGTCTGTTACCCTCCCCCCCCCCCGTGTTAGTATCCATCTTCCGTAAAACTTCCTGCAGCTTTCCTATTACACTGTCCTTAAAAGCCTTATTTTTTTTATAAATGTCTAGGGTAATACCAATGTCATTTATTTATTTGCCACCTTGTGCCTTCAAGGTAGTTGGTGTAGGTGCATGGTTCACTATCAGAATCTGGTGAGACTCATACTTTTCAGTCATTAACACATACTCCTGAGATATGTAATATTTGTCCAGTCTAGCCCAACTTCCATATTCTGGGGAATATTAAGTACACTTCCTGTGGCCTTCTCTGTCCTGGATGACATCCTCCATTCCAAAGATTGTTGTGTGGGTTTTTAAATATTTCCCTTCCCTAGTTACCATCTATCTTCTACACCTTCCTGAATCATCCTCCTTATTGCAGATCATATTCTAGTCACTTCCCATTAATCATATTCATTACTGAATGTTTATTGCCTGTTTCAGTATTTTCCTTATTTATATTACATTTTGTCTTTGATGGAATGTGCACACATAAGCCATCACAATTCTTTTCCCATCCAGTAGCCCCTATCCAGTACAAAGCTTCATTGTTCATCCTCTTCCTCTTTTATTTTATTGGGTGCCTTTCTGTATTAAGATTATTACTTTCCCCTTCCTTTTTCTTCAATATTCTTCTGAATAACCCAACAGGAAGCTGTTTATTATTATCTAAATATGTCTCCTGCGGCATTAGTATATGCTTGTTTTATATCTTTAAATAAATAAGCACCATCTTTTTTCTTTTCTAAACTTGTGAAATTATTTATATTCTATAGTAGAAACTGTAATGCAAGCATCGTAGTATACACAGAAAATTCTCAGTTATCCAGTAGCAGCTTTCTGTGTGTACTTCTTTTCATTATTTATAAATACTTCCAATTTGTAGACCTTCTTCCTTTTGTTTAACAGAAAAGTATCATTTTACTTCTTGTTACCTTTTTTACCCAAGCAAACACCTCAATTTCCCCAGTAGTCACTTCAACTAATTTTTAACAATTGTAACTTTGTGCAGCTTTGCTAGAAAGTTGCAGCTTCCACATAGAGCAATTGCTGCAAATTGGCATCTGCTCCCCGCCCCCCAAGACATTGTGTTATTCTGAGTAGTTCTATGCTAATGCACATGTTACTATCTGTTCTTGTGTTTAAGCTTTGGCTTTAAATAGCTTGTGGGTTTAAGCTTTTATCATTGGCTTTGATGTACTGTTCCCCCCAGCTAAGAGAAGTATTTATTTTTACTTTACTCTCTTAATTTTTCCATGTCTTAGCCTTTTCCCCATTAACTTGACATAGGAAATTACAGATGTTTCAGTGCCCTTTTACACAGTTATTATTTGTGGCTACTGTTACATAAGAGCACACAATCTGTTTTGACTATTATGTGTTACTATACTTTTTGTTGGGGGTTTTGGTCACTTTCTCTTGCCTTTGCCTCTTTAAGGGCCTAATATTTTAGACTTCCAGGATCCTACAAAAAGGTCACATTCATTCTGTTGTCCAGACAGCACTTAAGTTTCCTAGATCTCGCAGGAACCACCAGTTACAAAACAAAAAGAAATGTTAAAGCTAGATAGGAGGATGCTGAGAATATTAAAGAGAAATGTTCTCAGTGTTACAGTAGCCGTGCACTTCTTGGACAGACATTAGAATTCTGCTGACTGAAAGCAACAGTCTTGGAGCAGTGTAAATGCAGTATTAAGGGTTGTAGGGACTTGCATTATATTTTATGCAAAGGCAACACTCTGATACTGAAATGTCATACCTTGAGCCCGTAGAGTTAATTAGTGAGGTAAACTGGAAGTATTTGTTTAATTCAAACATTTTACGATTTGGTTAATTGAAATTCTTTGACTTTAAAAATGTCTTATCTGTGAGTTTGATAGTCCTTGGAAGTTGAAGTCTGAGCTGAATGTAATTGAATTGTTGGACTGAAGATTTGGAAGTCTGAGTTGCCAGGTGAATATGTAAATCTTGATGAAAAAAGTAATAAATTCTGGTTGTTACAGTTCTTGTATTCTTTTGTCGTTTAATGGTACTTTAAGTTCTGCTCGCTCCCTTCTTCTGTATGCAGAGGTATTTGAATCTTCTGGTGATTTGTTCTTTTCACCTCACAAGAGACTCAGTGTATTTGCTGGACATTTCACTGTTACTGACTAGGTTGACATCTGGAAGAGTTTTGTGACAGCTGACAATCCCTTTGTTCTGCTTGTGTGTTTTTTTTTTTTTGTGGTGATGGTGATCATATGTACAACGACTGTGGTCTGCACCAGAAGATAATGACAGAGATCTGCTGTTACAGGGGGTTACATCATTATACTTACTTTATATGGTACTTTAAGTTCTGCTCGCTCCCTTCTTCTGTATGCAGAGGTATTTGAATCTTCTGGTGATTTGTTCTTTTCACCTCACAAGAGACTCAGTGTATTTGCTGGACATTTCACTGTTACTGACTAGGTTGACATCTGGAAGAGTTTTGTGACAGCTGACAATCCCTTTGTTCTGCTTGTGTGTTTTTTTTTTTTTGTGGTGATGGTGATCATATGTACAACGACTGTGGTCTGCACCAGAAGATAATGACAGAGATCTGCTGTTACAGGGGGTTACATCATTATACTTACTTTCAAAAGTGTCTGTTTACATTTGTGTTGTGCTTGACTTTTTATTCTGTTTAATTTGTAGGGTGTCAGTGCTATCAGGTTATTTCCACTGTCTGGCCACCTATTACTGTCTTGCTCAATGGACTGCAAAATTAAGGTGAGTTTATTATGTTGATGCCATAATCATTTATTTTGAAAATTGTGGAAATGTCATTGTCAGGAATTGTAGTGTGACCATTACAGTTAGCTGTGTCATTATAATGTGTACCCAATTGTAGTGTGAATTATTTTTTTGTCTTTTTTTTTTCTTCCTAAAAAAAAAATAGTTTCATAACAATTTTCCAGGTTATTTTGGCTCTGTTTAAGTCTTTAGCCTTGATATCCACATTTGCTGTACAGTCCTTTAGTTGCCTTCAGCCAACTTTTCCTACGGGTCTATGCATACCTTACTGAGGCTAACTGCTATGAGGATCTTGTGCATCTGTAAGACCCAAGGTATATTGTGCTGCTGCCATTGAGATAGCTAAGTCACGTTTCTGCTCTGTGCTCTTCTTTGTATAGGAAGAAGTTGGGTTTCATTAAAAATGTAACTAAATGGAAGAATAACAGCCTTCTTAAATGAAAGTAAGCATTTACTTAACTAATGAAACTGGTTTCATTCAGTGATTCCTCAGATGAATATTTTCATCTTTGGAAACTGTAAGAGAGAGAGGTGAGAGTACATAAAACAGACTGTGCAGGCCAGTTGTTCTTGGTACAGGCTTAGTGTGTGCTTATTAGAACAACAAAATATGTGATTCTCGCTCTCAAAATTGAGGATAAATTAGTCCATTTATGTAAATGGGTAACCTCACTTAGCAAGCAAACCTCTTTTCAGAGGCAGCTCAGACACGTCTGATTAAATGGTTTAGAACTGCAGAGTTTACAAGTTTTTTGATCACCTAATTGTGTCCAAAATTATGTGAAACCAGTTCTGTAGTCAGTATTATACATGGACAAACATGACATAAGTTCAAAAAAGCTGCATGAAATCCTCTTCAAGGTAAGTGTTGTGTCCAGTCAGTTCAGCAAACCCTGTAAATCATGTGTCTGCCTTTAAACCGGTAAGGGCTGAAGACCTAGCTAGTACTCAACCTTATTGAAAGGCACTGGAGACATTGGAGCTTGCCATCAGCTACTCTGCCTGAGGCTGTCTCCAACTTTCCTTGGATGTCTGCAAATTCCTGTTGTAAAGGGTGCATCTTTCTATACCATTTGTGGATGTTTATTGTAGCATTTACTGTTGCATGATGGAGATAAGAATACAAGCCTCTGAAACTGAAGGGACTTCTGCCTCAGACTGTGTGGCACAGATTTTGGTCTAGCAGGACATGAGACATTGAAGGTGTGGTAGCCTGAAAAGCTCTCCTACCATAGGTCTTGACTGCAACAGACACTGAGCATGGGGGCTGCAAAAGCACTTTCCTTGAAGTGGCCAGACCTATGAAAACCAGAGCTGTCCATCACTACATCCTCAGTCTTCCAATTCTTCTCCCCATGTCTCTTGTTGAAGTGTCTTTTTTGTGGGAGGTTCCTTTCTGGCAGCAGGAAACCGGGCATATGCCCCTGTTTTGGCTAAAAGTCTTTTCCAGGTTGTGCTCTTGGTGAAACTGGTACAGTATGAACAGGAATCTGCATCATGCTCTGGGTTGAGTTAGAACATGCAGAGATTGTAGAAGTATTTGTGGGGAATCTGCATCCCACACACAATGCAGCAAATATTTCTTCAGTTTCTATGTCTGGTTCTGAATTATACATTAGCTGTACCAACAATAACAAGAACATAATAAGAAAAAGTCCCCTATGGAATACTTATCTAGCTCCTAAAGGTACACCTGCAGATGGACTAGCAGTGCCATAGAACATACAGTACACTCTATTGCATTGCAAGAAATATCTGAAAGTAGCACTGATAGATGAACCTGTTGTACCACCAGTGTCTCGTATGTCCTGATGTGAGACCCTCAGCCAAATCTCTGGGGGAAGGTAAGCTCTAGAGGTTGGGCCAGTTAGGCTACCTGCAGGTAGGAATCCCAAAAGTAAGGACTGCAACAGTGAAGTCTGCTTGAATATCTACCTTTATGCTAAGTTCCTAACACAACTGTACTTCTTTCTTGCTGCACTGTAAGTTTGCATCGGTGTTTGTTTCTCAAGCATTGCTCTAGGCCTTCAGACTTCCCAAACTGAGCAGATGTAACCCATTGGGGAGCAGCTTGTTTTCTGTTTTTTTTTTATCTTTGCTTGTATGTAGTTGTTTGGAAAATGGTAAAAGTCAGTGAATAGAAATTAGTAGTAGTACTATACGATATGTCAGACTATGAAAAAAAACTAATGTGTATGGATGTAACACAAATTCTTCCACACAAGGACACTCAATGATGTTCTTCATTCCACATTGCTGCAGTCCTAACTATTGGGTAGTCCGCTGTCCAGTCGGCCCGAATACCAAAGTATATGGCTGACGTCGGTCAGGGCGCATTAGACTGACGTCAGTACGTCAGGGTACTAATGCGCATGACCGACGTCATATCCTCAGTCTTTTTTGCCGCATGGTCCGATGCAGAAGCAATTTTGCGAGTGCAGGTTGGCGTTCTGAAAGTTTCTGAAGCCAGAGTTTCAGACCGAATCAAAGTTGGCTAAGTACCCCGTTGGGAATATTTTGTTTTCCTTGCCTCAGTATTTAACCGGATGTCAGAAAAAGTGAATAACTGTATTTCTTGTGGGAAACAGATACCTCATAGGGATTACCATACTTTGTGTATACCTTGTTTAGGGCCTGAGCACGACGTTGTTGGATGCCGCTCTTGTGCTAGATTTAACAAACGCACTATTAAGAGAAGGTTAGACAGTGCCAGGTTAGTGTTTGGGAAGCGTTGTAATTATAAAATGCCGTCGGATGCTCCGACGCCGGCTTCGGCTAAAAAACGCAAGGACAAAACAGCAAAGCCTAGAGTGGAAGAACCGACAGTCCCAGACGTCGGTTCTTTAGAGGGCTCAGTGGAGCCGGAGGTTTTGCCAGGTGTTTCTTTGGAGTCTCAGGGAGAGACTTTACTGTTACAGGATGTATCCTCTCAGGAAGTAGGCCAGGCTGAGAGGGCTTCTCAGGTGGCTGTTCTTCCCTCTCTTCCTAAGGTGGTTAGAGCCTCCCCTTCTGTTTCCAAGGCTTCTTTGAGGGGCAGGCCAAGTTTTGCTTCAGTGGGGGTTTCTCCTAGTGCTTCAGGGTCTTTGCCTAAGAAACATATGCTTAAAATGGCAGAGGATTTGATTACTATGATAAGGGGTTCTATGCCCCCTCCTGATAAGAGGCCTAGGGTGGAACCTGA
This sequence comes from Protopterus annectens, assembly GCF_019279795.1. Lineage (NCBI taxonomy): Eukaryota > Metazoa > Chordata > Ceratodontiformes > Protopteridae > Protopterus > Protopterus annectens. The sequence goes on along the minus strand of NC_056725.1, from coordinate 1,347,457,699 downwards.
GTTTGAGAGTTTTGAGCAATGCTCGGAGGCTTCTGAGTCTTCGGCTGAAGACTTGCAGGAGTACCCTCCTTATTCTGATTCTGATGTGGATGATTCTACTCCTTCAGCTTCTCCTCCTGAGGATTTTTCATTTTCAGAGACTCTGCATTCCATGAGGGAGCATTTTAAATGGGAAGGTCAAGATTTCTCTGATTCCAGGAAAAGGCTTAGGGAATTCTTGTTTTACCCCAGCATAGGCCTTTAGCTATACCTCCTGTTTTGAATGTGGTGGAAGATGTTTTTGCAGAGGCTTCCCTGAATCCTGATTCTTTGCCTCCTGCTCCAGTTAAACCGGATAGGTATTATAGGGTGCCTGAAGCTCATAAGTATCTTTTTAAGAGTCCTAGGGCAGACCCGGAAACTGTCTCTCAGGGGCCTAAGGGTGTGAAGGCCTCAGTTGTTAAAAATCCTGTCCCTCCTGATAAAGAGGCAAGGGCTTTGGATAGATGGGGAAAGAAAGTGTATACTTCTTCCACTTTAGCCATGAGGGCGTTGAATTGTCAGTTTCACATGTTAAAATATCAGAATTATCTTCTTTCACAGTTGAAATCTAAGGTGGATGCTCTGGCGGAAGGTATTGAGTGTAAAGAGTTGCAGGATTTAGTTCATGTGTCTGAACAGGTGGGTAAACATTCCTTGCAATGTGGTTTTGATGCTGTGCAGGCCTCCTCCAGGGTGGCTGCCACTGGTTCTGTTCTTCAGAGGCACGCCTGGTTGAGAGATCAGAATTTAGCTGAGCATGTTAAGACGCGGATTTTGGATGCTCCTTTGCAGTCTGATGTGTTGTTTGGTTCGCCTGTAGAAGCAGTTTTGAAGAAAATGGAGGACAAGGCTAAGTCTATGCAAACTGTTAAAGATTTTTGCAGGTGCAGCCTCCAAGTTTAGTAGAAATTGGCCTGCTAAGGGATGGACTTATCCTGCTTATGATTCCCAGTCTAGGGGTAGGTCTAGACGTGGTAGGGGCAGAGCTCAGGGTTCTTTTAGGCCTAGGACAGGGAGTTCCCCTGCTCAGACTTCTGGTGAGGGCAGGGGTCAGTCCTTTCGTAAGCAGACCCAATGACCTGCCTTTTCAGCTGCCAGTTCATTCTCGCCTGGCAGCACCGTTGGGAGGAAGACTGTCTCTTTTCAAAGAAAATTGGGATTTAATTACCCAAGACAGATGGGTTCTGGATATCATTCACCACGGTTACAGGTTTTATTTCCATACCTTGCCTCCTTTCAAAGGCATGTCAGACATTCCTCCTCTACAAAGACAAGAGGCTCACAAGCACATTTCTCTGTTACTCCAAATAGGGGCCATTCAGCCGGTTCCTGTGCCAGAAAGGGGCCTAGGATTTTATTCTCGCCTGTTCCTAGTACTGAAGAAGGGGAACACGTGGAGACCAATTTTGGATTTATCTATCCTCAACACTTATCTGGACATTCCCAAGTTCAAAATGTTGACGTTACAACAGCTTTTATCTCTGCTGGGCAAAGATCACTGGATGGTAACTTTAGATCTCAAGGAAGCTTACCTTCATGTGCCTATAAGACTAAGTTGCAGAAAGTATCTGCGTTTTCGAGCTGGAAATTCTCATTATCAGTTCTCTGCATTGCCCTTTGGCTTATCTACTGCGCCCAGAGTATTCACAAAGGTTCTGGCTCCAGTGATAGCTTACTTCAGGCTAAAAGGAATTCAAATCTATCCTTACTTGGACGATTGCCTGATTCTGACTCAAGAAAAGGAAGACCTTCTACAGCATTTGGAATATGTCATAGCAGTGCTAAGATGCCTAGGGTATTCTGTGAACGAAATAAAGTCCAGTCTAGTACCCTCTCAAGACATGTGCTTTCTGGGTGTGAGACTGAATACAGCAGCCCAGATGGCCTTTTTAACCCCGGACAAACAAAAGAATCTTTCCAGTTACTTCCATCAACTATCTCTTCAGTCCGGGCTGACTGCAAGGACAGTCCTTCAAGCCTTAGGGTTCATGGCATCTTGTATTCTGGTGCTTCCCAATGCCAAACTGCATATGAGGAAGCTACAATGGTATCTCAAAATGTATGGACACAGCACTGCCAGGATTTGGACACTGTCATTCAAATAATACCTTGCATTCAAAAGGAATTTTTGTGGTGGGCTCAGGAATGTCACCTAAACAAGGGACTCTCTGTGACCCGGCCAGAGGCGAGTCAGATTCTAACGACAGATGCCTCAGACATTGCTTGGGGAGCTCATCTAAATGGAAAGTGGATACAAGACAAGTGGCCTGCCAGACTACAGCATCTACATATCAACATGAAGGAGATGTTAGCAGTCCAGTTTGCATTAATGGCTTTCAAGGAGTTACTTCTTCCAGGGCAGGTGTTGATTCTAACAGACAACACAACTGTCATGTGGTACATCAACAAACAAGGGGAACACATTCTTACCCATTGTGCAGGCAAGCAATGATTTTATGGGAGACTGCGCTCAGCTTGCAACTAACTCTTCAGGCAAGGTTTCTGCCGGAGCACAGAACTCCTTAGCAGATGTGTTAAGCAGACAAATCATGGATCCCCACGAGTGGAAACTGGATCTTCATGTATTTCAAAGCGTTGACAGTGTCCTGGGGAACTCCAGACATAGATCTGTTCGCTTCTCCACTAAACCACCAGCTGCCAAAGTTTTGCACAAAGAGGTTTCATCACACAGCTTGGAAAGTGGATGCTCTTTCTTTCAGTTGGAAAAATCTTCATGTGTATGCGTTTCCACCTCTGCCTCTTCTTCCAAAGGTGCTTCTAAAGGTCAGACAAGACAAGCCAAGGATGATTTTAATAGCTCCAGATTGGCCTCGGCAGCACTGGTACCCATTACTGAGGAGTCTGGTAAAGAAGCCTCCATGGCCTTTACCCTTGATTCCACACCTGTTGTCTCAGAGAGACGGTCACCTGCTCAATGTCAAGCTTCACTCTCTTCATCTAACAGCCTGGCATATTCTGTTTTGAAAGATAGCAGGTCTCAACTTCCTCAACAAGTTTTAAATGTGATTATGGAAGCCAGGAGACCTAGTACAAGGAAAGTGTACGCAGAAAAATGGAAGAGATTTTTATTTTGGAGTGCAGCAAACAATTTGGAGATTTCTGAGCCAAATTTGAGTGTGGCTCTTCAATATCTTACTGAGTTATTGGACAAAGGTTTGTCTTTCTCTTCCATTAAGATTCATGCTGCAGCAATTTCAGCTCACTATGATTGTGACCCACCGCTGTTTTCGCATCCTTTGTTCAAGCAATTTCTTAGAGGGGCAAAGAATATAAGACCCCCACGTAGAGCTCCTACTCCTGCTTGGGATCTTAATTTTGTGTTGGAGAAACTTACTCTACAACCTTTTGAGCCTGCGGCTACTACTGAATTGAAATACTTGTCATGGAAGACTGCTTTTTTGTTGGCCATTACTTCTGCAAGAAGGGTTTCTGAGTTGCAGGCGCTTATGGCAGTGGAGCCTTTTTTGATTTTTCATAAGGATAGAGTATCTTTACGTACTAATCCTTCCTTTATGCCTAAGGTGGTTTCTAGTGTGGCTTTAAACCAAACTATTCATTTGCCTACTTTTATGCAGATCCCCAAAATAAAGGGGAAAAGATTTTGCACACTTTAGATGTACACAGGCAATTGCGTTATTATTTGAGCAGGACTAAGGATTTTAGGCAGTCTCAGCAGTTGTTTGTTTCTTTTGCTTTGAGTTCTCAGGGCAAGCCTGTGTCAAAACAAACTATTTCTAGATGGATTGGGTGTTGCATTACATTTTGTTATTCCCATCATGGCAAGGAGATTCCAGCTGGGATTAGGCCTCATTCCACTAGGGCTACTGCCACTTCAACAGCATTTCTGAGGGGGGGTGGCAACTAAGGATATTTTGGAGGCAGCTACTTGGAGTTCAGTGCATACTTTCTCTAAGCATTATCACCTTCCTCTCTACTCTAAGTCTAGGGCTGGTTTTGCCACAGCTATTTTGCAAGGCATGTTGTCAGTTCCTGCTTCCTTATGATTTGCCAGCCTCCCTTACCTCTGCTTTGGGATTCTACCCAATAGTTAGGACTGCAGCAATGTGGAATGAAGAACATAGTACAGTTTTGTACCTACCATAAATGTAGATGTTCGAGGATCCACATTGCTGCAGTCCAATTTACCCTCCCTCCTTCCCTCTGTGTTTAGGGGTGGTTGTGTAGGTGAGGTTATATTCTGCTAATTTTGTATATTTTGTATATATATTTTGGTGCAGGTATGTTGGGAGTTTTGGTTTTGGCCTTATCTTTTCAGGGTCTTCTGACATCTGGGGCAAGAAAAGACTGAGGATATGACGTCGGTCATGCGCATTAGTACCCTGACGTACTGACGTCAGTCTAATGCGCCCTGACCGACGTCAGCCATATACTTTGGTATTCGGGCCGACTGGACAGCGGACTACCCAATAGTTAGGACTGCAGCAATGTGGATCCTCGAACATCTACATTTATGGTAGGTACAAAACTGTACTTTTTTGCTGTTTAGGTCTGGAGTATGATGGGTTGTAGTCATAGGTTCATAGGTATATACTATGCTAACGACCACCAGGGCCTCTCTTAAGCTTAGCTGTGGAATTCAATCCAATTGTGTCCCTATGTATCATGGGCATTTATTAGGCAGGGGTATGTTAATTAGGAAGTTTCTAGAGGTTAAGTTAGGGGTATGCTAATTTCAAAATTACTGTTTGCCTCTGTCTGTCATAAACATGGAGGCCAGACCCGGTGTAAATTTCTGATTTCCAATCCATTAGTCAAGGTTATGCTTAAGGTAGGGTTAGGGATAGACTCTTCTCCACATAGATGGGGAGCCAGTTCCAGAGCATGGGGATCCTCTGAGACAAGTATCTGTCTTGACAACATATCTTATTTGTCACAAGCAAAATTGAAATCCTTTGATGTAGTACTTCTGATGTTGTTCATTTTGCAGCTGTGGAAAAGGTCCATCAGAGCTGGATCTAAGGCTGCCAGGCATAGATTTCCTGTCAGTAACCTGTAAAAGAAAGAGTATGGAGATACGGCTTTAATGTGATCTGTGCAGAATTATGTTCTTATACTCTGGATTCTGCTGGTAAGGAACCTTTGTGGGTGTTCCAGTTGTTGCATATGTCTGGTCATATACATGCCAAAGAGGGAATTATACTCAGTGATGGGTCTAATAAGGGCAGAATAAAGTGGCACAATGACTTCCTTGGACCTGAATGCTATGCCTTTAATTATAAGTTGGATGACATGAATGATTTTCTTACTACCTTGGCCACTTGTTGGTCAAAGGTCAGATTACTGTCTACATATTTTAACAAATCCCTGACTGCTGGGTCATTGGAGTAATTAACTTCAGTGTCAGTTTTCCCAAAAAGTACTATAATGCATTTCTTGGTATTGAGATTTAGCCCATGACTTTGTTGGCACCAGTTACTTGTCTGTGCTAAACCCTCTTGCAAGATGTTTGTGCCATGAGGAGAATTTGTGATAGTTCCCAGTTTGCAGTCATCTGCAAACTTGGTCAGCAAAAGGCCAGTGGCATTAGTCATTACCTCTGAGAAGTAGATGCCAGATAGGAATGGTTGCAGCACGGAGCCCTGAGATACCCATCTAGTGACTGGTCTCTTAGTGGAGGTGGTATCACCAGTCCTGACTACCTATATCCTGTCTGTGAGCCAGCTGGCAATCCAGCACATTATGTAGGGCTTGAGTTTGTCAACTGTACCTGAGTGGGGTATTGTATTGAATGCTTTAACCAAGTCCAGATAAGGCAGTATGCACCATTTTCCTGAATCCATTGCCTTTGTGATTTTCTCAAAGAAGTCCACCAGATTTAGTAGGCATGACTTTCCCTTGACAAAGCCAAACTGGGCTGGGTCCAGTGTCTGAAGGTTGCCTATGTCTGCCTAGTCTGAAGATTATTAAGAGAAAGGAGTAATTAGCTGTCCAATCTTGCCAAAACAAAAAGAGGCTCTCAGTCCTTACTGTGCTGACTGCCATCTCGCCTAAATCACAGAAGCAGGGTAGTGTGGACATCCTGTGTAAAAAGAAATGTTTATTAGAGAACGAGAAACAAATCCAGAAGGAGAAAATTGGGAAGATCTTTAAGCAAGCCAGTTCATCAGGTCACCCTAGATTTTGAGGATATTGGTACCCCTGAAGTGCTGTTGCCCCCCTGCATGCTTCTGCCTAGGCCACTGATGTTTCCCCTTAGGAAGCCACTATGCTGTCAGCTTCTGGCATGTCCTCCTTCACCAAAATTGTAGTTTTATTATCTGAATTGAGAATGATGCCTCAGGTAACCCTGCCAGAATGCCACTTGATAATTACAGTAGGGGGTGGTGGTATTTTCTGTGCCCGTAAGTTGGAAACAGTGAACATCCTAGCAGAGGCTTGAAAGTGATTGGTAAAAACCTGCCCTGGAAAGGCTTCTGCATTCATTAAAAAAAAAAACCTGCCAGATTTGAAACAGCTGCTTACTGGTGTGTCTGCACCTCCATCCCCCCTCCTGGCATACCTTTCACATTTCATTAAGGTGGACTTGGGAATGATTTCATTGTTTCCAAATTCTGCAACCATACCTGGACCAAACTTCTGTATCTGAAGTCTGTATCTCTAAAAGAAAAATAGAGCCTTCTCTGGAGACAGAGGTTTTGATTTTATGACTTTAGTCCAGTTCCTCTGCCTTCTAATCCTAGATCAATACTCATCCACAAAAAATGTGCATGCTATTTGGTGTTCAATGCAGAACGTTGCCATTACAAGTTTACCTTCTTGCTCTCTGTTGTGGATGCTGTATTCAGTTTTTACAGAATCTTTGGCTCTTCTAGTTATTTATTGCAAGTCCATGGGAATTTATTCATGTATGTATTTTACATTTGTTAACAGGGAAAAGTCCGACTGGATACGGGTCCATTTTCAGCAGAGGCCCAGGGAGAAAAACTCCAAATGTACAAAAACAAGTGTAAATACAGTGAAAACTGAAATTTGTTTAATAATCTGTACACACAGGTACATGTTTTTCTCACATACACACAGCAAAGTAGCTGAGAAAGAAATTGTGAAAGATTTCATCTGAAAAAGGAAAACACATATATTAAGGTGGTTATCATACATGGTATAGTATTAACTTTAAATCTTTCCAGTAGGTGGGTGATGTACAGAATTTTAAACAGAGTTTTGTTCTTGTAATGAGGTTCTCATTTATGAATTATGTTTGAATGGGGGTTAGTCAGGGTTTGTACAGCGACAAAGCCACTGCATTTTTAGGTATTTCCTAAGGGATTTTTTGAATTGGGATAAGGAGGGGTCAGTGGTGAGTTCTGCAGGAAGTCGGTTCCAGTTTTTACCGGCAGAGTTGGAGAATAGTGATTCACCAGCTGAATTGTTGGTTTTTAACAGTTTGCACTAGCAATTTTTTGGAAGAGTGAAGGGATTTTAGGTTACTGTAGGGGGGTAATAATATTTTTCAGTATGGGTGTACTGTCTGGTTGGTAAAGGATTTTGTGAACAACTAATAGTTGTTTTTATTGCAGTTGGTAGGGTAGTTCAAGCGAACAACTAATAGTTGTTTTTATTGCAGTTGGTAGGGTAGTTCAAGCCAGTCTAACGATTGAAGGTTAAGGCAGTGATGGGTTCTATAAGCTGATCCTGTTGCAAATCTGGCAGTGTTATTGTAGCACCTAGTAAATTTATTGAGGTTTGATTTGCTTAGGTTTATGAAGATGGGTGAGACATGAAGGGTTGATAGCAGATGTGTATGGGCAATAACAGTTCTAGCAGATGGGGTTAGGAATTGTTTAATCCTGTATAAAGAGCCTAATTTTTTATTAACTATGTGAGCATCAAACTTGAGGTTGTTGTCTATGATCACTCCCAGTAGTTTAGTACTAGGTTCTGGGGAAATTATGGTACCATTGTTAGATAATTTGGTGAGAGGTGGTGAAGGGGGACCTTGCGATTGGGGGAGAAGAGTAATACTTTGGTTTTATTTGGGTTTAATAGTAGTTGGCGACCAGTGAGCCAGTTCTCTACTTTGTTGAAAGTGATTTGGGACAAGGATTGTAAATCTGTGAGGGAGGTGGCATAGCAGATTAGGGTTGAGTCATCTGCATACTGAATACAAGTTGCATTAGGGATGACTTTGTACAGGTCATTAATGAATATGGAGAATAGGAGAGGACCAAATATATATCACTGTGGGACTCCAAGGTTGACTGGTAAAAGGGACAATAGGTTGTTATTCCATAGTACAGCTTGTTGTCCGTCACTTGGGTAAGAATGAAACCAGCTAATTGCTAGGTTATCTATGGAGAATGATTTTAATGTGTTGAGTAGCTGGTGATTTACCATATTAAATGCCTTGGATAGGTCAAGGAAGAGGGCTGAGGAGAGCTTGTTGTCATTATGGTTTTGATTTATTGTATGAGAGAAGGGGAGAAAGGCTGAGGTTGTACTATGGCAAGGTCTAAATCCGTGCTGGGAGGGGGCTAGGAGAGTGTTTTGATTCAGACAGGCAAGAAATTGCTTGTGGATACATTTTTCCATTATTTTAGCCAAGGAAGACAGAATGACTATAGGCCTATAATTGAAAAGTTCAGTGGAATCTCCCCCTTTATGAAGAGAAACAATGTGAGAGATTTTCCAGATGTGGGGGATATAGGCTTCGTGGATAGTTCTGTTGATTAAAATTGATATGGGGGTATGCTGTTTAATTAGCATCTTTTTGGAGATATTCTGCAGGTAGTAGGTCTGCTGAAAGGGTGGTGGTTTTCAGTTTCTTAAGTAGGGACTTAATAAAAGATGTTGGTACTGGATCATGCTTAAAGGGGGATCTTATTATCAGGTGTGGGGTAGGTGGTACTTGGGGTATAGGGAGAGAGTATACTGGCTAGGGATTGCACGGTTTCTGTGAAGAAAGTGTTAAAGATATTGACAATAATTTTAGTCGGTCGTTGGAGGATAGTTAAGGGGGTAGGGATAGTTGATTGGCCTGGGTGGAGAAGTTTGTTTATACCTGACCAGAATTTTTGTGGTTGATTTTGGTGCAGATTACAGTAGTAATTCTTTTTGTCTAGCATAATAGACTTCTTTGTATCATTTCTCAACTGTTTATATGTGAGGTGGTCTTTTGGGGATTTAGTGGTTCTCCAGGAGGTCCACGCTTTGTTTCTGCTAATAATTGTCTTGTATCATTGGCCAGCCATGATGCTACCTTGTTATTGGTTCTGATAGTGCATTTGGGAGCATGGTTATCCAGGATAGCAAGAAATGTAGAGTTAAAGTATGAGACCGCTTCATCTAGTGGAAGTAGCCATAGGTTGGACCAGTCACATGTGTTAAGTTCATTCTGAAATTTAGTCTGGATAAAGTTCTTAAAACTTCTAATGGTTTTAAAGGTAGATTGTTGAGGGTTGTCATTTCTTTTTCTGATTATATAGGTCAGGAAGTGATCACTAAAGTCCTCAGGTAGGGTGCCTGTTTTATATATCTGGGGTAGGTTGTTTATTAATATCCAGTCTAGGATACTTTCCTTTTTGTTAGGCTTATTGATTCTGATTGGGGAAGATATCATTTATAATCCTACCAGGAAGATTGCTTAATACAAGCATAATTTTAGGAAGAGATGCAGAGGACCTTGAATTATACCCTGGATTGTTTCTCTAGACTGGTTCATAGGTGTCCGCAAGGGCCTTTTTATGCCTGATCATGCATCCCAAATCTCTGACAAATTCTGGTACCCTTGATAAGTGTAAGCAGGGGCTTGGGAGATGAAACATTGACATGCAAGGCCGTGAAAAATAAACTATTTACAGGCTGCCTGTGTCCATTAGAGAGATAGGTAACAAACCAGAGATGAATTTCCTATTCCCCATCCAGTTGTCTGTGTTAGACTTGAATTGGGTTAGGGAGGAAATCTGCTTCACATGTTCCAGAGAAGGGGTAGTCTCTAGGATATATACCTATCTTTCCAGCAGGTCCTGTTTATATCGCATTCAAGGTTTTAAGTCTTTAGAATGGGAAATTCTGGTCCTGTTTGTTCTGCAGATATGTAGGGGGTCCATCGGTGGGGGGGGGGGGGTCTGACAGTGCCTTGTATGCCAGGCATAGATCTCCCCTCAAGAGACTGTAGGAGACAGAATACAAGGATAGGGCCTTGAGGTGGTCTGCTTAGGACATATTACTTATGGCTTGTATTCTTTTAGTGAGGAATCTCAGTGGAAATTCCAATTTTGGATATGTCTGGTTAGGTACATACCAAAGGGGGCACTGTACTCAATGATAGGTCTGATGAGTGCTGCATAGAATGGAACATTGACTTCTGTGGACCTGTATACCATACCTTTGTTTATAAGTTGCACAACATAGGCAGACTGGACTACTCTCATAACATTCCAGAATAACTGTTAACTCCGGTAACATTGGTAGTATTCCTAGGAACTCACATGGCCACCACACAATCTAGAACTTTCTTCCCCAGGAGAAGGTGAACTCTTTGGCCACTGTTTTTCAAGGGATGGCACAAATGCAGCAGTGATGGCTGGGATATTGTTAAGAATATTAAACTGCATGGCTTCCTCCATCCTGATGTACCTTTAGAAAGACTGCACATTAGGAAGTTACAGTAGTTCCTCAGAAATACTTACAAGCAACAGCACAGCCAACTACTAGAGTGGCATATCCCATTGCTGCCCTGTGTGAGGTGGGAACTGTGAATGCCATAATCCTAAGTGCAGGAAAAATGATGGGATGCCCTTTAGGCAACTGATCTTCAACCAGACATTAACCATTGGACATATTGAACACTATTTGGGTGATTCATATTATGATTTTCAAAGTTCAGTGCTCTTCTGGAGCCTCAGAGGAAAATAAGCACATAAACATGAAGAAAATAATGGTGGTTATTGTGTTGCTAAGGGTATTCAAATCATTATGTAAGCATGTAGTCCTGAGTGGTACAGACAGTACTGCAGTGAAGTGGTTAATAGGTACATACTCACATTCACTCTGCAGGCTAGCATTGCAAGCTATGGAGAAAGTCCCAGACCCCCCCACTAAGGGCTACCTACTTTCAATCCCAGGAAAAGTCCTTGGCAGACAGGTTAAGCAGGAACGTCAGCAGATCTTGCATATCTGATTGCTAGACAGTTAACAGCATTTAAGATCTAACGCACACAGGTGGGGTACAAGAGATGGATGTTTTTGTTTCTCTAAGCAGCTAACAGTTGAGACAATTTTGCTCAAGATCCACTGTGAAGTTAGGTGAAGGCTGCCAGCCTAGCCAGATAGAATTTTGTAGATAATTCTGTCATTTGTAAATATTAATGTAAGCCACAGGCTTGTTCTCTTAAATGGTAAAAAATGCTGTTAGATGTGGAACAGCAAAAATGTAACAACAGTGCACTCTGCTGTAAGAAAGCTAAGTCAAGCATTTTATGACGGTCTTTGATGTCAAAATTCGGAGCAGAGATGTCTAGAGAAAGGCATTCTGCCTATTGTCTTGAAACCAGAGTTAATTGATAGAATTTGCATGTATAATTTCTTTTATTGCCCTGGTTCCTGACCAGCTACAAGATTAAAGGGACTATTAACCTCTGAGAGTCTGTTAGCCTGGAAACCAGAAAGAAATGATGTAATCTGAAATTAATCAGTGGTACTGTGTTACCACTTTAAGGACAGAAAGAATGAGACCATTAGAGCATTTGTCGGTATGAACTGTGTTTTCTCAAATATAGCTAGGAAATAGGAAGATTAGACTAGTTTTTTTTTCTGTGATGTAAGAACTTTTCTACTGTATTAAAGTATTTCTGTGTGATCTCTGAATTCTTGACTGGCACTGTGTAGTAAAAAGTATTGTCTTGTGTTTTTATTATTAAATATTTTTAAATCTTTCAACTGTGGCTGTTTGGTGTAGAGATAATTTAAGCTGTAAGAGTGCATTGCATGTATATAGTGATACTGTACCAAGTCACTCTAAGTCTTGACTGTTTGGTCAAACCATTTGGATAATAATATTGCACAGTAATAATTGGACACCGTTCATAAGGGCCTTTGAGTAGCTGATAGATATTATCTGGGTGGTGGCAGTGATTTCTACCATATAGACTGGGTAAAAGGGGCACAGCTGGAGAACTTGTGCCAGCCTTCCCCAGGAGTGTCTGTGTGGTTGTATAAACTCTTATCTCAAAGTGTGTGTGTGTCAGATATTTGGGCAGTGACACGAAACACTGATTGGACAGAGAGGGTGCTGGAGGTTTTAGCTTACCCACTAGGCTGAGATCTGGACCCTATAGCTGTGCCAGTGGGGAGTCTTATTGGGGACCAGGAGAGAAAGGGAGGAACCAGCCCCAGACTGACTGTGATCTCTTTTTCCTCTTAAGGGAAATTGTACTTTACTGTGTGTGTATTTATTATCCTTTCCCTGTATGGATACCCCTCACTGGTGTTAGTGGTGAGGATTGAGGCTCCTTGATTGCTGGGCCAGTGCACAGGCATCACATCCACACACAAACAGGCTTGGGCAGTAAATGGTCTTGTGTCTAAACTGGGTGGGCTTGTTTATTTATGCTGTCCTTGCCATATCTGTGTTCCTCAAGTTGCCCCAAAAAACTAAGGGAATAGAAGCCAAAAGTAATACTAACAGTATCCTTCTGACCCAGTTGGCTCTGCTTTTCCCTCATCCTCAAGAGAAAGATGCTCCTAGACCTATCTCAACATGTGAACCTCTTAAAGTAGCTGAGGAAGTCCTTAGTACATCATAAATGTCCAGTCTGACTCCATTGCATGAAGCATATGTGTTTATTACTTTTCACCTGTATTCAGAAGATATGCTTGAAATTATCAGGAAATCAAAGAGATGATACTAAGAAATCATACCTAGTCAAATAGAAAAAGTCCCCATTAGTAGACGCTCCCCTGGTTCTGCAGCTTTTGCCAGAGTTGCTTTCTTCAGGCCTGGCTTATGCCTTGTTAAAGGCATCCATACTCTCTAGTCAATCTGTTTTTGAAGATGCTGTTCATCTTAAATCCTATAGGAATAGGGTTGGCTCTTCACTGGGGCCTAAAATTTGTTCTGGATAAATAAATCCTACAATAATTAAGGTAGAAGTAGAGGTGCCATTCCATTTCATTACTTGGAAGATGGCTCTCCTTGTTGCATTTACCTCGTCTAGGAGAATTTCATATTCCCAAGCACTGATATGCGACAAATCTTTCTTCTACTTATGCAGAGATTGAGTTACTCTGCACTGTCATCCCTTTTTCTTGCTCATGGTGGTAACAGAGGTATTCTTGAATTATGCTATTCAACTGTCTGTCTTCTTCCCTAATCCTCAGAATAAGGGGGGAAATAACCCTGCATTTCTTGGATGTCTGCAGGCAATTAAGGTGCTACCTGCACCAAGGAAGCCAGGGAATCAAATCAATTGTTTGTGTCCTTTGCCACAGGAATGTAGGGATTACTAGTGTCCAAGCAGGCAATTTCCAGCTGGCTAGCTTACTACATTGTATTTTATTTTTAAGATTCATTGTATTCCTGTTCTAGGGAATGTTAAGATCTCATTATACGTTGGGTCCAGCTGCTATCACGTTTCCTTAAGCAGTTGTATGCCAAGGACATACTAGAAGGAGCCACTTGGTCTTCTATACACATGTTCTCAGGGCACATTTATTTAAATTGTGTCCCGGGCTAGGGCTGGATTTACTTGCACTATTCTTAGTGGACTTATTGAGCCTTCTTTTGTATCTCAGTAAAACTTCTCTGCTTCTGGGGTGGGATAGCTTTGTGAGTCTTCCCTTATGTGACTGCTGGAGCAATGCATACAAAGAACGTAGTATAGCTGTGTAGGAAACATGGCATATTAGATGTTTGAATGTGATCACTAGTGCAGTCCTTGTCACCCTCCCCTTATTCTGTTGGGGCAACTCTGCCATGGTGAGTACCCATATTCCGTATCCCCACCTTGCTTTTCTCCTTCACCTGAACACACCTGAAATACTAAACATACTTTTTTTTTTTGTTTTGTTCAGGCCGCTTGGCCCCTTGGTGAACAGATTAGTAGGTAGGATCCCTTCTTGGGGACAACCTTTGTTTGCATCTTTATCGGGCAAGAGAGAGCTAAAGATGGCATGAGCAGGCATACCTTTTATACCAGGAATGTGTAGAGTTACTGGTGTTACTGGTCTAGGGAAAGGGTGAAGGGTGTTCAGCTGTGAAAGTCGGGCTGGATGTTAGTCTGCTTATGCATGAATAGAGTACATCTGTTATAGCATTTTGTCTATGAAGTAGTACTTTTTTGCACCTCCCTATCACCAGAATATACTGGAACCCATGGATTACTAGCCTTATCAGAGATGTGTCAATTTTAAGTCATTATCTAATTTATTGTAGGAACTGGACTTCAGGGTCTTCCCTGTTGTGGGACATGTAGTACCCTATTGTGATGCCATAAAGAAACCTGCATAGATATCCTTCTTGAACCAACATTCAGAGGTTCTTGAGCTTGCCCAGCACATTCTTTATCAAATGGACCTGGATTTGGGCCATTTGAGGTGAAAAAGCAGAATTCCTTACTCTGCAGTTTGACAGAGGAGTATACCTGTCAGGTCTCTAAAGTTCTTGTATTGGAGGGTCCATCTCATCATCCTAATCCAGGGCTTGGACCTCAGGATCTCAACAGCAATATGTTTCATGTCTAATGCAACATTAGTTGATGAAAAATGCATCATTATGGAATTTGGTCCATAGCCCACACCAGGCCAGGTGCAAACCTCACTCCTACAACCCCCCCCCCCCCGGGCTAGCATGCAATTTAGCACGAGTCCTAATGTCACAATGTCTGTGTATCATATGCATAAGCTACATGAGTGTTTCAGGTTCTAAAGTCCATAGGAGTATAGAAAGCCTTCTTGGTATTACCCATGTATGTCCCTGTAGTTGGGGTACATCTGTCTTCAACTCAGTGTTTGGCTGCTAATATAAGCCTCCATTTGTCTCACCAGATACCATCAGGTGTCTCAAAGATGATTGAAGCTGTCAGGAAGCTTTCCTTTCAACATGCTTTTGCTACTAAGTGGAAAAAGTTCACAGTTTGGGAACAGTGGTATCTCTTAGATTCCACAGGTGATGATGACTTGTGTCAAAAACCTGTATGTTTTTGTGACATAGAGATGTGGAAACCTGACAGTGACCCAGGTGACCAGGGTTGAATTAATGGCCCTGGCACTGGAATAACCAAATGGGGGCAGGAGTGAAGGGCTGTGTCCTGTTTGCCTGCCTAGGGGGTGGAGAGGGTTGCATGCACTTGGGAGGGTACTGAATGGTGCAAGTTCTCTGGAGGGGACCAAGAAAACCACCACTCTTACTTTGGGGATGCGGTAGGGGTGATTTTAGTGAACACTGCTTGTGAGAAGATATCTTCCATGGTCATCCCACTCCACATCCTTCCTCAGTGTGTAAAAGGACAGGGCCAAAAAACAAACATTCTCAAACAACCCCAATGGCTGTTTAAAGTGGTGGCTTTTGCCAAATGATCCTTGCACTTGTGATGGTGAACAAATGGGTCAATTGGCTTGGTGGGACCAAGAGCAAAGAAAATATTTTAGCAAGCGTTTCTTATAAGTATGAAAGTAACCATCTTTCTTGCTTCTTGTTAATACTCACATCTCCTAAGTGGTGAACTTTTGTTTAACTTTAATTCCATGTTTTGCACTAATGGTTAATTGCCAGAGATTCTCTGTCATTGTATATATTTAGTAGCTGTACAAAGGACTTTAATTGCCATTTTTCTCTTATTTTTGTGGAAGTGGATAGTGATACAAGAAATACTGTCATTCAGCTTTAGAAATATCAACATAAAGATGTTAAAAAGTAAGACTTGCAGTGAACATAATTGCGTGGAGTAGCAAACCGTTTCTTCCAAAATGGTACCCATGGAGATTAGCATGATATAAATAAACAAATTGTATATTTCAGTAAAACTGGTTATATAATGCAAAGAAAAAATAATCATATTTAACCAAAAGAAAATACACAAGCATCATGATTATTCTCAGAATTTGTAACAAATTCCTTGCAGATTATCAATTTATAAAATGCTTTATAAATGTATCAGTGAATTTATAAGCACTATCTGGACATCACAGAAGATTTGGTCTTTAGTCTGGCAGTTAGTGCAAAGACTAAGGCTATGAGCTGTTAAAGAGCTACTTCCTGTGGGTACAGAGTTTGATTCACTCAGCCTTTGTCTACTGTGTGATCTTCAACAAGTCACTTAATCAGACAGTGCCTAGTAAATGCTTATGATAATGGATACTTCCTTTTAGTTTAACCATTGGTTCTGGTATAAAACTTTATGCATCATTACTAAACAAATATTTTCTGTATTCACTTATAACTTTGAGGCATGATATTGCTTGTTGTCATAATGATATTTTGAGTAATTAAATTTAGTAATTGTAGCTTATTAATGTGTTCCCACAGTTTTTTTTAAAGTACATAAATAAAATGCATACAACACATTATCCACCTCATTTCATATTATAGGCATTACATGTAGAAGGAAATACTTTTAAGTAAGACAACAGTTTGGATAGAGTCATAAATGCATTAAATAACTTGTTTAAGCTTAATAAAGTGGTATGTAAAAGGAAGAAATCTTTAATTATCCCATGACTTGTCCTTGCTTAATTTGCTACTGTAAATTAAGAAATACCTTATTGTAGTTGATCCTTATAATTGCTGCATTACAGGATAATTCAGTATTCTCAAATGAAAAAAGAAAACATATTAATAAATATAAGTTGTTTAGTATTTAAAGTTGCGAGATCAGATTTCTGTTTCAGGGTCTATTGTTAACCGTGATAAGGTAACCACACCTCAAAAGATTATAGTCTTTTAATTAAAAAAAGATAGATTTCTTGCTAATGGAAGGTAAAGATCCTTAACCATTTGATTACATGTATGATATTTTGGGTTATTAACAACAGATTGTTGTACAGGCTCTACACAGTATAGATTCAGGATCCTACTGATGCCAGAAAAATTTGTAACAGATTGATAGTGTGTGGAGCAATGTAGTTTACCCAAGGCTGTAATGCTCCAAGTAAGGTAAAGCCAAATAAATTAGTATGTTGCTTTGAAAATGCTGATCCAAATCAACTTCCAGTTTGGAATCAAATGAATCTTGAACAGGTGTTTCTATAAATTAAAATTGTTTAACTGATCTTATTAACAGAATATCAATATCAGTCTAGAAGTTTGAAACAGACAGGAAGATTTGGTGCTAACAATTTAGCATAAGTAATTCCAATAGCTTTAGAAACCCCATAAAGTGTAGAAATTAATTACAGCTAGTGTGAATACGTTAGGAATGGTGTGAAGTATGGAATTAATAAATTTGTAAATATGTGTATATTTGGGCCTACTTGATATAATCAGAAAACCACGTACCCCGAATCACTAAATGTCGAGACGACATTGCCAAAACCACTGTTCAACGAATGCTTGGATCACCGAACAGGAGCTTTGGGAAAAAAAATACTTAGCCACCAAGGTGAACTTTGCCCCTTTTCCCTCTGTAGTGCGATCTCGGAAATTGGTATATTTAGCTGGGGAGGAGTGTGGGGGACACAGTTCCCCCACATTGGTGGGTTTGATTTTCTTCAGTTTTTGTTTTTTGTGGAGCTGAGCAAGTGGTTAGTTTCCTGGAGTTCCTGTTTGGTAATCTGAACTTTCGTTTAACACAGGTTTCGGCAATGTCATCTCGACATTTAGTGATTCGGGTAAGTGGGGTTTCAATTTTATCAAGTACACCCGTATATTTACACACACGCACACTCTCGCATACATATATAAATTAAGAGAGGGGACTAACCATTAGTACATGCTTAACTTGCTTAATAACATAGCATCAATCCAGCATATTTCTTAGGTGGTTCTTTGTTGTTTTGAGAAAATCTGACCCCTAGATTTTTTAAGTTAGTTGATATTTTAATTTGATACAGAACCATGAAAATGGGAAAATAGTGGACTTTCCCAAGATAAGTTTACAGGAAAATTGGTATATTGATCAATAGCCTTTTAAACTCTATGAATGTAATGTACGGAGTGCTGAAATAATGTCTTCTCCAAATGAGTTAAAATAGTGTAACATTAGATACTTTAGGAAAGTCAATATGAGATATAGTAAGATAAATAATGGGCCAGATTCAGTAAAGCCTACACTGTGTACATGATCTGTATTCAGTACAATTCTTATCACATTTTTTGTGCATTCTAGTCACTCAGTGTATCTAAGTGTACATGTAGTCTACACTTTGTGGTAACCTTTATCAGTCCCTGTCAATATTTAATGCTGCAAGAATATCAGTAGGAAAACTAAAATTAGGAGGAAGAAGGTGCTAGTTGTGTCTGTGTTGTCTGTTCACTCAGAACGGTGTACAGTTAGTTTAGGCTTTATTGAATGTGGCCCAGTGATTCACTGTAAAGGTTAAATACTTAGGGTGATAAAGGTAACTAGGCAAGTCTTTCTCTCTACCATTTTAATTGAAATTGTTTTAGAAAACAATTTTATAGCATTAATCAGAGTGGTTGGGTCAGTAAGTTTTTGATGTTATTGGTAAAAAAATTGGGAGAAGCAAACTTCTAACTAGCTGTCAGAAGTTTTCAAAATGATGTTGGCGCAAGTGCATTTAATGCCAGTGTACTCATCTTTAAACAAGAAATAATGACTCCATAATTGAACTTTGGCAACGTGTCCTTCATGCAGAAATTCTGACTTAATTGGATAGCCTCAAACAAGGCATGACATGTTTAATATAATTAGCTAATATAGCTACATGTAATTTTAGACAGATTAATTAGAACAGTTGGATTTTTTTAGTATACAGTTCAGAAACATTTGTATTTGGTTTATGAATCAAAATGGTTTTAGGTTGAGATTCCAAAACTGAGCAACATTTTAATTGTCTCTCTTCCAATGTGAAAACTGAGAATTCAGCAAAAAGCTAATAAAGGCTGTTTCCTGACCCTATGTGTAAATATGGGAAAAGGGCATGTGAATGGATGGATTTTGAATTAATTTGTTTGATGGCCAGTGGGTACAGTGCATGGATGTCAAACAAGGATAAAAGTAGAACTTCTAAGGGGAAAAAAATGGTGAAGAAAGGAGAAGTAGAAGTTTTGGTTTGAGAATAACCTTGTGGGTGATTTGTACTCTGTGCAGATGACTTCCAGCAACTTAGACAAAAAATAAACTAAACACATTCCAAAGTCTTCAAAATAAGTGTGATATTAGAATAATATATATAGTCAAATGATGCAAGGTTAGAAAAATTAAGGAACTGATTGACATTAGTATAAAGGAACAAATGGCTGAAAATTAGGCCTCCCAAGTGAAGGTGTTTACAAAACAATAGAATTTGAAGGTAGAACATGGTGGGGGAAGAGAGTGAGAGAATCTGAAGATGTCCTTCCATATCACTGTTTTAGTATTCTTCACTAAAGTGATTCCTGGTCTTGGGTAGGCTAATGTTCAACCAGTATATCAAAGCCTTAGGATTTTATAGATGTTGTATGTCATGCGTATGCTCCCCGCTTGAGGCAAAGGGCATAAAGCTGATGTAAGGACAGACATACATACCTCAGAACTTCTTTGCTGCCAGTCCAAATGCCATCATTGATCATAGGTCTGAATGTTTCTTCTTCTGTGCTGGTTACCGAGTTGTGTTTTAAATACAGTAGAGAGTTGATTATCCGAACTAATTGGGACCTAGGGTAGTTCAGATAAACATATATTTGAGCCGGATAAAAAACTGCAAAAATCTTCTTTTTTTCTGCATGCAAGAATATCCTTTTCAAGCGTTTAGCAATTCCAGTGGACAATAAAGAATATTTTTCACACTCGAGCTGGCTGCAAGCTCAAAAAACATGCTCAGGCAAATACATATAATGTTTACATATTCAGACTTTGATTTTTTTCCTACCCGAAAACATTGGAAGGCTGGTTCTGATTGACGTTTCTGATAATCGAGACTCTACTGTAAGTGCCCTGTTTGGATTTCTTCTTAAATTTTCTTCCTTTTTCAGTATTGCGGGTTTACATGTCATCCAGGAAAGGAAAATGTCAGTGTGGGAGGCAGATTCCCCATAAGGATCATCACAATTTACCCGTTCTAAAGACTTAAACCTTGCCTGTGATATAAATATTACCTGCTGGAGAGAGAGATATGTATCCCAGAGACTATACGGTCTATGCAACAGGCTACTCATCCATGTGAAGCAGAGTTCCTCCCTAACCCAATTCAAGTGAAACTTGGACAATTGGATGGGGAGCAGGAAATCCATCCCTAGTTTGGCACCTATGTCGTCTCTAATGGACACAGGCAACCTGTGAATGGTTCATCTCTCAGGCCCCAGCTTGTAAATATTTCATCTCCCAAACACCTGCTTACACTTATCAAAGGTATCAGAACTTGTCAGAGATTTTGGGATGCATGGCTAGGCTTAAAAAGGCCCTTGTGGTCATTAGTCTAATAAAAACCTATGAACGAGCAGTGTCTCTTCTGTTTGGGTGCTTCTCACAATCGTACGAAGTGTTCCGTCTGCCAAGCATTTGTCCCTAAGACCCTATGTAGTCTTCTTGCCTCCTTGTCCATGTACGTGGAGAACCAGCATCCTCAATTTTTGGTGAAGGGTGCTATGGTGGTGTCTTTTCTTCCAAAAGGTCAGTTACCTGCCAAGAAAAAGGCTAAAACAGTCCATTCTGATTCGATTGCTGCCCCACCACCCTGGATGTCTCTCTCGAGGTGTTAAAAGCCCAAGGATTGCCTGGTTGTTCCATCAAATTCCTCTGCCATGACCATTTCAAAGGCTGGCATGGATATGACTTCTCACACATCATCTGAGGCTATGCAAACTTCCATTCCAAATGTTGAGGGGGAACCTCAGCTGATCATTTCAGAGGGTCCAAGGGAGATTCCACAGGTACTGTTTTTGGGAGGAGATTCCTACTACATTAGTGGAATGCAGGTAAGGGTCTGAACCTCCTAGGGTGTTTAGGGTAGAAGTTCCTCAAAAGAAGAAACAAAAAAATCTAGCATGTTTCCCCTGCTGTTAAAGATCCCCAGCATGAATGCCAGGATTTTACCCAGGGGTTATTTAATGCATTGATGGCCTTGAAGCCTCCCCAGGGTGTTTCTGTACTTGCTGCCCCTTGGCCCTCTACCCCACTTGAGAGGCCCAGAGAGCAGGACTCCTCTGGCAAGGACTTGGATTCTGGGAAAGAGTCTTTCACATATTCCTCTCAGGTTCCCTTCTCCCTTGGATTATGGATGTGAATGGCTGTGAGGAGCAAAGCGGTTAGTCCAGACTTTCCCTTTGAAGAACTCTCCTTTGGGGAAACAATTTCTTGTATGATGGAATTTCTTAAATGGGATTGTTCTCAGGTTTCTGACATTCAAAACAAATATTATGAGCTCCTCCGGAAGGAGTCCCCTAAGCTCTCTGCTGTCCCTCTTGTCTTGGTTGCCATTTTGGATACCTTTTCAGCCACTTCTTTACCTCCGGATTCTCAACTTCCATCCCATAAGAAGCCTGGCAGATTTTTTTAGGGTGCCTGAGGAGTGTAAGTTTCTCTGCAACTGTCCTTCTCCTGACCCTTTTGTAGTGTCTGTCTCTTCAGACAAAAACCATCTAAGCTTTTGCCTTCTACTAAACTACTTTCTTCAGACAAGGTCAGGAGAGCTATGGAACAGCTGGGCAAGAAAGTTTATACTGCTACCACTTTGGGCTTTCGGGCTATTAACTGCCAGACTCGTATGACTAGGTATATTTTATCCCTTCATTCTCATTCTTCTCAGGCTACCTCAGACCTTCATGATTCTGAAGGGAAAGCCTCTGCCCTCTCTCTATTGGGCTGTACTTCTCAGATAGTCTGCCACTCTATTGAATGTAGCTGTGATGCAGCTGATGCCTCCTCTAGAGCTGCTGCTTTTGGTTCTGTTTTAAGACTTTACTCTGGTTTAACTCCAGCCTTTACCTAATGATGTTAAGGCTAAACTGCTGGATGTTCCTGTTGATAACAAGAACCTGTTTGCTTCTGCGACTGCTGAGCATTTTAATCCCTGCAGAATAAAGGTAAGGCCTTGCAGGAATTGAAGCATATATTTGTTTCTCCTGTTCCTGAGTTCCAGAGGAATTATCCTTCCAAATCTGCTTTTGCTCACCGACAGCCTCGCTCTCCTCCTAAGGGTAAGAAGGGTCCTAGGTGGTCCCTCCAACTAAGTCATATTAGACTCCCCAGTTCTCAGAAACCTGCCTTTTCAGGACAGTCCAGGTTCTATCTGACTGTTTGCTTTCCCCTTTTCTGAGCCAGGTTCCTTTATCTCTGTCATTTCCTGTCCCTTCCGAGTTAGTTAAGAATCACTCGAGACTCGTGGGTTTTGTCTCACATTGGCCAGGGACACCTTATGGTGTGGAAATCCCTTCCTCCTTTTCTGGGTATCCCTCAGCCTCATCAGGAATAGCTTTCTTTCTTCCTAGAACTACTTCAGGGTCCTCTGGCTCAAGGCACCATTCAAGCTGTGCTTCCTTCCCAGGAGGGGAAGGGGGTTTATTCCAGAATGTTTCTAGTTCCCAGGAAGGAAGGCACTTGCAGACTCATTCTGGACTTCCCTCAGCTCAACACGTTCCTGAAGATCTCTTCTTTTTGGATGTTGTCTCTGCAGTACCTGTTTCCTCTTCTTTTCCCCAGGCTTTCCTGGTATGTCTGGATCTCAAGGATGCTTATCTTCACATCCCAATTCATCCCCTTTTCAGGAAGTTTTTGTGTTTCTTTGTTTCTTCCTTGCATTTTCAATTCTGCTTTGCCTTTTGACCTTTCTACTTTCCAAAGGGTTTTCACCAAATGCCTTGTTCCTGTGATTTGCTTTTTGCAGGATGGGGAGGAGGTGCAGATCTTTCCTTATCTGGCTGATATGCTCATTCAGGCTTCCTCCCCCTGAGACATTGCTTCAGCACCTCCGCTATTTTGGTCTTACAAAGCCAGGGGCTTGCAATAAACTTCCAGAAATCAGTCCTGATCCCTTCTCAGGATTATGTGTTTCTCAGTTAAAGGGTCCAGACCATCCCTATACTAGCTTTCTTGCCCCCTCCCAAGGCTTTTTCTGTAATCACCTTTTTCCAGTCCCTTCTTCCTTGGGTTTCAGTTACAGCCAGGGAGTTTCTTAAGGGCACTAGGATTCGTGGCCTGTATCATTCCTATGGTACCTCTAGCCAGGCTTCATATAAGAAAACTATAGTGGTTCCTAAAGTCGGTTTGGCTCCAACTCTGTCATCCTGTAGATTTTCTAGTCCATGTTTTTCCATGCCTCAAGTTTGAGCTTTAATGTAGATTCATCAGCCATCTCTCAACCAACCCAGGAGTTCCTTTTCAGCCTCCAGTTTCCTCTCAGGAACTTTTTTCACTTGCCTCAGACATGCGATTGGGAGTGTTTTTCGGTCCCCTCAAGATCCAGGGTCTCTGGTCCCCTGATCAGAGGTCAGACCATATCACTACTAAGGAATTGACAGCTCTCCTTTTTGCCCTTCACCTTTTCATAACCTTTTTATTCCAGGGCTTCTAAAAATCTTTACAGACAATACCACAGTGATGTGGTACATCAACAAATAAGAGGGGATGCAGTCCTGCCTTCTTTGCAGGCTTGCTTTTCAAGTTTGAGATGACTCTTCCAGCTTTGTGCAATCTTTCAGAGCAAAACATAGTGGCAGACTCTTTGAGCAGGTCTGAAACACAGGCTCACAAATGGATACTTCACAGAGATGTGATGTGAAGTTGTTCTATCTCACCGTTCATTCTTTACTGATGGGTTCGGAGCCGATCCGTCGGCTCCGAGTCGGCCAGTTGCAAAGCTCGAGGTCTTCAAATAGCTCAAGGCCAAGTCCCTATCCCATGATGCACCTAGCGTTACCTCAGATCTAGTTTGCCACTGCAAAAGATCAGAGGTTCTGCATTGGCTCTGGCCAGTAAAACTGTTTTTTTCATATTTTTCTTACTTATATTGATGTTAAGGTAGTTTTAGGTAGTTCTAGATAGTTTTATAAAGCTCTTATGACTTATTCGTGTGTTTACCTATATTATATTCCCTTCCCTTAGTGTGGTTTAAATTTCTAGTTGGCCTCTTGTTTTAGGCCTAGTTTAACCATTTTCTGATTACTAGAGTGTGTTTAGTCAGTGACCTTTTGTCACAACTTATTCACAATAGTTAGATAAGTGTATAGTCAATTTAATATCTAGATAGTTATTTGCTGTGTGGTGTGATTAGCCTTATTTTTCTAAAGGGCTTGGATTTGATAATTACTGTTGAAGATTTTTACAGTTGACAGTAATTTTTGTCTGATAGTTATTGTTTAGAGTATATTTAAACTCTTAGATAAGGCTTAGTGTGTCTTTATATAGCAGCAGTCCTCTTTTTCATTGTACAGTCTGCTTATCTTTAATGTTGTATGCTTTAGATAGACTTCTTTTCTGTCACTTTAATATTCAGATTATTATTACTGTGTGTGTGACTCAGCCTGAATTTATAAAGGGCTTTTGTTGATAATTACTGTTAAGAATTATTTTGTAGTTGACAGTAATTTTCTGTCTGAGATAATAATGGCTGACCAAGACAAACATCCCAAGTCAGGTTTTAAAAAGCGCCATAAATGTGGCCAAAATATGTCTGTAATAGACAGTCATGTAAATTGTGTGTACTGTCAAGGAGCCCTGCATTTACAGGATAGCTGCTCCATATGCCATTTCTTCTCCTTCAGAGTCCTACAGGAAAGAAAAAGGAAATTAATAGACATAGGTTTGTTGAAACCCTCCTTCTAAGAAGCTTTGAACGACCAAGATGGATCCAGCAAGTCCTCAAAGTCTTCTAAGACTTCTGAATCAAAGAAATCTTTGACTTCGGCTCCACAGACATCGGAAACAACAATCTTTTCTTTTCGGAGCGTGTCCCCACTCTTGGAACCGGTATCTGAAATTCCTAAGATTCCATTATTACAGTCGGTACCACCTTCGGTCTGTTCATCTCGGTCCTCTAGCAGCCTTTCTGATCTGGATGTGGATCGTGTGGTGCAGAAGCTGTTACAGGCACCGGCCTTTACAAAACTTTTATCGGCTCCAACCCAAATGGCTTCGGAGCTGAAGACCCTTACACCAGCTAAAACTATTCCTCCTCCAAGCCAATACTGGTCCTTTGGAGCCGGAGGAGTCGGACCTGTTTATCGTGGAACTCTTTGATCCGATGCCTGCTCCAGTGTCTTCGGCTCCATTCACTCTGACATCCTCTGTGCCGATCGAGGACTCTAGGAGCCGACACTGGTCAGGTCCCGGCAGGATAGTCAGACCGACTTGTCATTTCCGACTGTCTCTTGGGGTTTTTGCTTAGATGAGCTCTGCTCCTACCTCTGGCTCTGAGCCCACTGTCCAAGTGCCGGGGGTGTCGACGGTTTCCTCGGATCCGTTGATTCCCTGGCATCAGAGCAGAGGTGCTTTCAATGCCATGAGGACAGTTATGTCATCCTCGACCTCAGGTCTGGCTTCCTCCTCCCCTAAAGTGCTTGTGTCTGCTTCTGCCTCAGATCCTGAACAAGCATAGAGACCCAGAGCCAGAGGAAGCCCCATTGGGTGGTCCTTGCTCTTCCGAGACCTCACCAGAAGCTCCCACTGATGAGGTTCCCAGGAAGAGGGTTTGTAAGAGGAAACAGCTAGACTCCCCTCAGTAGTCTCCAATATCTGATACTGACTTGGATGAGTCAGAAGGGTCCCCACGGCCCCCCTCCTAAGATATCTCATTCGCTGAGATACTTGAAATCCTTAGGCAGAGGGGTGACTGGCAGTCCAAAAATCCTACTGAGGATGAGTCAGTTCTCCTGAAGGCTTTCGGGTCTCAGCCCTCCACCTCTTGGGTGTCTCCACTCTTTGATGAGCTGATGCAGCTGGTCTCACGAAGGGCGTGGGAGTCTCCGATACTATGGAGCCTGTCCCTAAATGGCCTAATAAGTTCATTTCTGTCCCCCACGACAAATCTTTCTTGATAAAAGTGTGCCAGTTGATGCCGTGGTGGCGGCAGCCACCAAAAAGAAAATGAAACTTCCTCGTCTATCCATCCTCCTAACACTCTAGGATCATGGATAGATATGGAAAGCACATGTTTAGTTCAGCGACTTTTGCTCTTCGTTCGCTCAACTATTTAACCCATTTTACCAGACTACAAAGAGATCTCCTTAAAGAGCTGGGAGATGCTCTTCAGGGTACAGTAGCTGCAGGAGCTACAGACAAAGTTGCCGCCCAGCTTGCTACTCTCAATTCTATAGTGAACTCATCCATGCGCCTCATTTCATATGCAGCTGATGAAACGAGTAGGGCAGCGGGTACAGGAGTTGCTCTTAGGAGACACTCCTGGATGCACTTGTGTTCCTTCGCAGAGCCCTTTGTCATCCTTTCTGAATACCCCCTTTGATGGCTCATCCCTTTTCAGGCCTAAAGTCAAGGAAACCTTAACCAGGTGTGAGCAGGATGGAAAGACTCTGCTGTCGGGGTCCATTTTTCCACTTCTACCAGATCCTACCCCAAGGGTCAAAGAGGAGGAAAAATGTGGTTCCGAAAAGCCCAAGGAGCCTTTCAGGAAACACGTGGTAAACCCCCTTCCAGAGGCAGAGGAGGGGGCAGTAATGGAAGACGCCGCCCTCACGGCAGAGGGGTCAGCAACACCAGTGTGACAGAGATCAGTTCAGTTCTATGGGAAGCCCTACCAGTGCTCCTGAAAGGGTCACTTATCTTTGTACCCAGATGCCTGGCTCAAAATAACAAACTACAGTTGGGTACAAAGTATCATTTCCAGAAGATACTTCATCCCATTTGCCACACCCCCTTCACTCATAAGAAAAAGCCCAGACGTTCCACCCAGTTACAGGGAACAAGCAACAGTAGAGGTCCAAACATTGCTAAGAAAGTCAACCAACCAGTCCCAGCAAGCCAGAAAGGATCCGGAACTTACTCAAGATTCTTTTTAGCTCCAAAAAAGACAGGGGACTGGAGACCCATATTGGACTTCAGCAGACTGAACAAATCTGTAAATAAAGAGAAGTTCCGGGTGATCACGCTTCAGTCTATACTTCCCTTCTTAGGGAAAGACAATTGGATGTTGTCGATAGATCTCCAGGATGCGTATTATCTCACAAAAATGGCCAGGTCATCCAGGGATCATCTGTGCTTCTGGCTAGGAGCCAATCATTACCAGTTTCGAGCCCTGCCCTTTGGCCTCACTACAGCCCCCAGAGTGTTCACCAAATGCATGGCAGTGGTCACGGCTCACTTGAGGTGTTTAGGATTCCAGGCGTTTCCATACCTAGACGATTGGCTCCTTACCGCCACCACCAGGCATCAGCTCATTCAGGCCAGGGGGTCCACTCTGTCACTCTGCAATCAGCTGGGCATTACAATAAACTCAGAAAAATCTGCCTTGTTGCTATTGCAGCATATCATCTTTATCAGAGCAGAACTGGACACCAACACACTAAGACTTCCAGTAGAAAGAGTCTTTCTTCTCCGTCAGCATGTCCGCATTCTGATATCCAAAGACAAAGCACCAGCATCAGAAGTTATGAAATTATTAGGCATGATTGCAGCAGCAATTCTAGCCATACCAGTAGGTCGTATGCACATGTGGATACTACAATGGCTGTTGTTCCCTCAATGCCCTTTGTCTCACATGATAATGATCACAAATTCCTGCAAAAAGGATCTTCAGTGGAGGTTGCCTCACTTCATGTTACGATAGGACGCCTATTTGTGCTACCCCCTCCAGCAGCCACAGTGACCTCAGACACTTCCCTAATAGGGTGGGGGGGGGGGGCATTTTCAGGGAAAGATGGCCCAAGGCACATGGACCATTCAAGAGACACATCTGCATATCAATGTCATAGAGATGAGAGCAGTACTTTTGGCGTTACAGTACTTCCAGGACTCTCTCCCTCTGGGTACAATTGCGATTCAGATGGAAAACATGTCAGTGGTCTGGTATTTGAACAAACAAGGAGGAACCAGATCTTACCCACTTTATCACGAGGCCCACAGAGTATGGCAGTGGGCTATTTCCACTTTTTGTTAACAATGCATATCCCGGGGGAATCCAATGTGATAACAGACAAGCTGAGCAGAGCAATTTTGTTACCCCACGAGTGGTCCCTCAAGATGGAAATAGCGGACAGGATATTCCGCAGGTGGGGCCAGCCTTGCTGCAACCTTTTTGCCAGTCACAGGAACACCAAATGCAGAAGCTACTTTGCCCTGATTCCTCCTCCGGGAGAAGCCCCAAGGGACACACTCGTTCACGATTGTCCCCCGGGTCTCCTCTATGCATTCCCACCGATCCCTTTGATACCAAAGGTATTACAGATAGCCAAAGCCCTAGGAGGGACCATCATTCTATTAACTCCCTACTGGCCTCATCAGATTTGGTTCCCCTTCGTTGGATTCATCTTCTGGAGGACCCCTGGATTCTGGACCCAGTTTCAGACCTTCTGATGCACTCGTCGAGGAACTTCATCCCTCTCTACAGTCCCTGAAGCTGACAGCTTGGCTGCTCCAATTCTCATCATAGCCATGTTCCATAACCTTTCCAATGAGACAAAGCAAATTTTCCTCTCTTTTCATAAATCTTCTACGAGGAAGCTGTACCTCTGCAAATGAAAAAAATTTTCTATATGGGCTTCTACAAACAATATCAATCCTTACCAAGTCCCTATGGCCTCTATTCTAGAATTCTTAACCATGATATTCAATAAAGGAGCTGCAGCCGCAACAGTCATTGTTCAACTGGCTGCCATTTCTAACTGTCCTCTGGGATTTGAGGGTTTAAGTATTATGTCACACATGTTATCCAAAGCTTTTCTCAAAGGGACCTTTCATTATTAGACCACCTGTGAAATCTCCCTATTCTCCATGGAATCTAAATTTTATGCTTTCCCTCATAATTCTTCCGCCATTTGAACTAGCTTCCTCATGTGACCTCATATTTTTGTCATGGAAAACCATCTTTTTAGTGGCTATTACTTCTGCTCACAGAGTGTCAGAGCTTCAGGCTTTATCCATCAAGCCTCATTTAATATTCCATGCTGACAGTCTCTCACTTCGAACAAACCCCTCTTTCTTACCTAAAGTTTGCACTGAATTTGCACTGGAACTAATCTCAATCAAATTATTGATTTACCTGTTTTCTTCCCCAACCATTCAAACAATTTACATGCTGCACAAACTTGATGTTCACAGACAGCTCAGTTTTTATTTGGATAGAACAAAACATTACAGGAAATGAGCCCAGCTTTTTGTTTCATTTTCAGACTCCAGGAAGGGTAGACCAGTGGCTAAAACAACTCTGTCTAAATGGTTATCTGATTGTATCATCCTTTGCTTATTAAGCTGCCAATATGCCCTTACAGCATAAAATTAAGGCTCACTCAACCAGAGCTGTTTCTACATCCTCTGTCTTTCCTGTCAGACTTCCTATTGATAACATCTGTGCCGCAGCCACTTGGTCAAAACCTCATATCTTTATCACTCATTACAAAATAGGCAGGGCCTCCAGGGATAGGGCCTCCTTTGGATCCACGGTCCTGAGAAATATACTCCCGTGAGCCACCCAAGGTTGATGGTGCTTGGGATGCTACTCATCAGTAAAGAATGAACGGCGAGATAGAACAACTTCACATAAAGAAGTTATGTACTTACCATAACATTCCATGTAAGTTGTTCATCTCTCCTTCATTCTTACGTCCCATCCTCCTACCCCCTCCTGGGCTTTTAGATGACCAAGATGCTGGATCCATCCTGGTTGCTCAATCCTTCTATTCCTTCCCTTGGGAGTGATAGAATGACATATGGTATGCAGCAAACAAGATCTGAGGTAACTCTAGGTGCATCATGGGATAGGGACTTGGTCTCTAGCTATTTGAAGACCTCGAGCTTTGCAATTGGTCGACTCAGAGCCAACAGATCAACTCCGAACCCATCAGTAAAGAATGAAGGTGAGATGAACAACTCACATGGAACGTTATGGTAAGTACATAACTCTTTTTTGGGGGCATTGTCCATAAGTGGGGTACTCCTCAGGTAGATATTTTTGCCACCTCTTTGAAAAGACAACTTCTTTTTTTGCACCAGAGTTTCAAGTCCTCTGACCTGGTAGGTGGATGCCTATCTTTTTCTTTGATGGGAATGTTTCTCTGCACCTTCCCTCCCCTTCCTCTAATTCCAAGAGTTCTCCTTAAGATAGAGCAGGATTCCGCCAACATCTTGTTGATGACTCTCTTTTGTCCCAGGTAGCATTGCTTCCTTTTTCTACTGCACCTAGTCAAGGGCAATCACCACATATTACCATACTGGGTGGACCTACTCAGACAAGACAAGGGGTTTCTCATATATCCTTACTTGTTCACTCTTCAACAGACATTGTGCCTGGTTTTGATCCCTTTTAGGCACCTTTTTTCTGAGGACGTGCTTAGGGTTCTGCAGGAAGCCAGGAAACCCACTACCAGGAAATCCTGTATATCCAAATGGAAGAGATTTTCTGTTTGGTGCCTTGCTCGTAACCAGGATCCACTTTCTGTGGAGATCCCTCTGGTTCTCTCTCTTGTTTGCATGAATTGCTCCATGCTGGGTTGGCATACTCTTCTGTTAAAGCTCACCTTTCAGCTATTTCTGCTCGTTTGCAATTTACTCCTCCTCTGGCCTCTGGATTTGAGGTCCAGCAATTTCTTAAAGGCATCTTTCATATTGAGGCCCCCAGGAAGCATATTCCGCCTTCCTGGGAGCTTAGTTTTTTTTAATGAAAAAGTGACTCTGGCTCCTTTTGAGCCTGTGCAGCTTTAGCTTCTTACAGCATTGTACTGGAAGGCAGTTCTTCTTTTGGCCCTTCCTTTCAGCTAGAAGTGTCTGAACTCCAGGCTTGTATGGCTGTACCTCCTTTTTAAGTTTTTCATAGGACAGGACATCTGTTCGTACTAATCCTTCTTTTATGCCCAAGGTGGTTAATGAATTGCCTCTTAAACAGTCTATTAGTTTGCCCTCCTTTTTTCCTTCTCTGCAGTCTGCTAGTGAGAAGGCTCTTCACACCTTGGATTTGCATTGACAGATCAGATATTATTTGGATAAGACTAAGGCCATTCGTAATTCTGATCACCTTTTTGTTTCCTTTCATCCCAGATCTCTAGGTTTGGCGGTTTCTAAGCAAACAATTTCTTTATGGATCTCTGAGGCCATTTCTTTTTGTTGCTCCTTTCATGGAAAGAGCCTTTCTGCCTTTATAAAGGCTCATTCTACCAGGGCTGTGCCTTCCTGTGGTGCTTTTTCAAAGGATTGGATACCAGTTCCGTCCTTGAGGCTGCTAATTGGACCTCTGTCCATACTTTACTATGCATTACAAATTAGATGTTGTTTCCAGAGTCAGAGCTGGCTTTGCCTGGGCGATCCTGCATGGGTTTCTTGAGGACTCTTCTGGACCTTCCTCCTCCCAAGTTTCCTATTGAGCTTTTGTACACTCCCTTTAGTGAAGAATACTGCAACAGTGATATGGAAGGACATAGTGCAGT
Source organism: Protopterus annectens (assembly GCF_019279795.1). Taxonomy (NCBI): domain Eukaryota; kingdom Metazoa; phylum Chordata; order Ceratodontiformes; family Protopteridae; genus Protopterus; species Protopterus annectens. The sequence goes on along the minus strand of NC_056725.1, from coordinate 1,347,426,018 downwards.
TGTGTAAAATCTTACCATAGCAGTAGATGTCCTTCTCTTTAGTGTTGCAATATTCACATGCTCCCTATTCCTCCATTTGCTCTGCTCTTTTCCTTTTTCTCTTCCTGGATGCACATGTTCCTCCTACTTCCTAGGACTGTTTTCTCCTGGGGCCTTTTCAGTTCTGAGGTATTTACATTCATACATCATCTTCATGCCCTATGCTTTGAGCTGGGAGCATACAGGTGACATACAACATCTATAAATCCTAATTGGTATACTGGCTTGGATGTTGGGCTACTCAAGACAGGCAATCACTTTAGTGAAGAATACTGCAACAGTAAAGAGAAGGACAGCTACTGTTATGGTAAGATTTTACACAGCTGTACTTTCTGTACTGTTCCAGAGAAATGGAAGAGAGAAGATTGCCTGACTTTATGTAGAAGTGAGGTGGAGCCTTTACTGTGACCCAGGTGATGGGTTCAATTAGCAGCCCCAACACTACAGAAGTTTGGAGGGGGGGGGGTGAAGGAACATGGCCTTCTTTCCTCTTTCAGGGGGTGTGGATGGTAGAGCATATTCAGTGGCAAGTAGAGTTGTGTAATTTCCTTGGAGGAGATTGGAGAAACTACTGCTAAGTGCTTCAGTGGCAAAGCTAGAGCTGCTTTGTGGGGAACATCCTCCACAGGCAGGCCATTACATGCCCCCTCCTTGGCACTTCACTTGGTGCATGCAGGGAAAGGGAAAGTAGGGCCAAAAACAAACCAAAGCTCAAGTTACTCCTGATGGTTGTTTAAATGAATGCCCCCTCCTCAGTGACCCTCCACCAGTGGTTGGGAATAAAATAGATCATTTGGTTGGTTGGGAGAGAAGTTGTTGATCAATAGACAGGTGGGGGAATGGTTCAAAAATGAATAGAAGTTAGAGGCTGTATGAGAACACAAGTAAATGGGTCGGTGTTTCTTATCAAAAACTGCTACTTGAGAGTACATTGTATAGATGTCCCACATCGTACTGTTATGAAACAACCAAAGACTTATCCAGGTAAACTTGCAATTGTACCAACAGAAAGAGATCTTTGAGTAAAATATGGCAGAGGGAGAAGGCATTAAAATTGCTGACTTCAGAGTTTACATGAAAATGATCTTTCATTGTATGGCAGGAACAAAAGAAGTAAATTCATCTGAGCAGTCAAGGGATGTATTGTGATACTGATCTTAAGTAGTTATATCCAGAAGTTTTCAGAGTGTTTTTGTTTTCTTTTTTTTTCTTTTTTTTTTTTTTTGCTGGGTGGAAGACATAATAAAAACGTTCAGTCAGCTTTTCTACCAGTAAATGAGGCCTGGGAAAGACTGTACCAGTTAAACCATTGTCACTTTTTCAAATAAATATATATGAAAGAGAGAGAAGCCCATTAAATGACCAGATAAAAAGGAGAAACTTGGTATTCATACTAGATGTCAGAGTAGCTGATAGAGTGAAGATCATGATAAAGATGGAAGATAAAGTGAACGTGAAAAGTATAACTGCAAAGTATCAAAATCATTATATTATGTCTAAGTATTTGGGTTGTTAAGGCATGAGAAGCAGCACATGGACATTTGAACTCTGTGTTAAAGTAGTTTTTTTTCTTTTGAACACCTTTATTAATTTATCACTTGTGACATTTAAATTTACATTTATATATAAAAGTAATCAAACTATGTTAACATAGCAAACATTATACTTCACATGCATTGCTATATATCATATAACCTAAGCAATATTACATAAATTATTCAATTCTTTTCTTTTTTAAACAAGAAAGATCTTTAAGAAACCACACCAACAGAATTCTAGTCGCAAGCATTTTACATCACAGTCCATACTGACACACATCCAGTTGCAAACTTTAAACATCACTTAATCTTACCCAATCCTCACTCAAACATTACATAGCTCATTTAAATCCTGCTGCCTTTTAGATGCAATTCCTCCCGTGCATGTATTGTTTACACAGTTCCCATTTTTTTCTATGTAGTTTGACCCTACCCTTTTCTAAAGATCTCAGTTCCTGTTGTTTTATCTCTATTAATATATTCAATACTTCCAGTATAGTTGGTTTAAATTTTTATTTCCATTTTCTAGTAATTGCTTTTTTGGAAGCCATGATTATTATTAGAGACAGCACGCCTTACCATGTCTAGGCAATTCTGATTCTGTGTCACAGCTCAGAAAAATATCTCCCTCATCAGACCAATCTGCCCACCCAACAACTCCGACAGTTCATCCCGCAGGGAATCCTTAGTCTGCCAACTCACCGCACTCCCAGAAAATATGTTCCCAATTACCTCTTTCTTTTCCTTTACACCTCCAACATTTACTGTGTCTCCCTGAGGAAAAAGTCTCTGAAATCTACTTGGGGTATACAATCGGTGTAAATATTTCCAAGCAAAAATCCTAAATCTTTTGGATTTTGTTGCATATTTGGGAGACATGCATATATCCTCCGATTGTTTCTTTGTGAATTGCTTATCCAATCTCTCTTCCCAATCCTTTCTAACCTCCTCTGATTGTTTCTTATAGTTATGCAATTTTTATATGCTGTACTAATTATTCCTTTTTTAATGGCAGCTTCTGTTCTAGATTCTATTAAAAACTCTACCAGTGCTGGTCTTTCGTTTAGGGACCTCCCTATTTCTTTCTCTTTACCTATACTCTGATATCAATCCCTAATAGGGAAGGCAATCTCTAACCTGCAGTCCAAATAAATTATTGGCATCTTCCCATTCTTTTTGTTAAACTAGTGAGAGAACTAGCTGTCCGTATCGCCTTTTAGTTGCACAGAAGAAAGGATGGAAATTAAAATGTTTCCTGTAAGTAGAGTTGTCTTAATTTTTGCAAAGTTTTCTGACATAAAGTGCATGCTATTTTTGAAAAAAAATGCAACAAAATAAGAGCATAGCAAGTATTACAACAGTCTTGTACCTGGGAGGGTGGGTGCTTTGAGTGCTTATTAAATAAATCAAGCATTAATTGGGTAAGAAAATAGATAAATGTCAGGACAAGAAAAGATGCAAAAGCATTGTTGAAATGAAAGTGTGTGGTATTGCAACTGCTTCTGGTGAGTGCATGAATTGAATTGCTCAAATAAAAAAGTGTTAATATAGAAGCAAACAGAGAGATTTCTACATGTAAATTTAGCAAGGGAGTCTTGTTTATAAGCTAAGTAGCTTGAAAAATGAGAGGAAGTTCAAACTTAGATGGAATCTGCTACCAGATGCACTCAAAAAGATAAGCATTAGTCAGAAACTGACTAGACAGTGTATTTTAAGTTACTGTTTCAGTGGCTCCATTCAAAAGTGCACTGTAGTGTATTGAGAAAGGAAAAAAAAGAAAAGGGAAATTGTTAGTTTCTAAATGTGAATACTGAGAGGAAAATTAAACTAAAAAGAAAAGGGAAAGTATTAGTTCTAAATGCTAGCATTACCCCAGTGTCTGCAGTATGATATAGCACTGAATAAACAGTTGTAACATTTCTTTAGTTGAAAGCTGGTCAGGAATTTTTTCTCAAAAGTTGTAAAAAATATTTTACTAAATGCATGAAATGTTTTTCTATACAGTAGAGGGGAATTAAGATGGCAGAGAGACATTAGCTTTAGAATAACCACACACAAAAACACTCACTGTAGTTTGACTAACCTCTGCTTCTTGATAGGTAAAGCCTTTCTGAGCTGCCATTTTACTAGAGAATTTCCTCTTAGTTTGAATGGTTGTATTGTTCCTATTTCTTTTAAGTTGTGTATAGTTCTGTGTGCATTGTGCATTAAAAGGGGAAGGGATATGGTATGAATTGCAGTATTTAAGATACCATAATTTCTAGAAGAGAAGAGAAGTTGTTAATATATAGAAGTTGTAACTACTAACTGCTAGTGTGTTTGTATAAGCTGCCAGTAATGTTTACTTGTTAGAATGGCTGCACAGTCACTATTAACATGGAATGTAAATGGCCTTACTGGGGCAGTCAGGAAGTGTAAGGTGCAAATAGTGCCACAAGAGATGCACTTTGACAAGAATGAACATGTGAACTTAATAAGGCAAGGGTTTCAGTGGATACTCTGCAGAATATCTGGGACAAAGGAAGAGGGTGAATTATACTGGTATGGAGAGGGGCTCCTAGGTAGAAGTAGAAAAATTATAGCAATTATATATTTATGACACTGAAAAGTTATTGGCAAGGAAGGAGGTTTACTTTGGTGTGTGTTTATATTCTCTCGAAGATGTTTGAGCTGAGGCTGATTTTGCAGTAAATGTTTTTAACAAGGTATTTTAATTATGAGTGGTGACTGAAATTTGATTCTTAATAATGGGGATGTATTCGGGGAAGTAGAAGGAAGATTACAACTAGAGAGAGTAGTTTTTTAAAGAAATATATGAAAGCATTCAGTAGCAGGAGCTCTAGTAGAATTAATGTGTTATTCCCCAAGATACAGATAGTCGGCAGCCATCTCCTTGGCATAAAGGTATAAGACCCTTACTAACACTATAGGTTGTCTGAGCTTGGGCAATAGTGTAGACATCTGTAGGAGCCAGCTGGGGAGGATAGGCATTAGTGGCCTTCACTGGTTTGCCCATTGGGGGTGGGGGACTGCTTTGACTTGCCACAAGTGTGACACTAACATGAGCACTAGGTGTTACCCAGAGGAGATGAAGCCAGTTTGAGCCTACACTATCATGTTTATTAGCACTACTAAAACTTCCCAGTGTAAAGAGGGTAGACTACGTCCCCCAGAACCAGCAAGCTGGCTACTACCTACCACATGATTTGCCAAGAATAGAAGGTTGATTGAGATTCCTAGTGGTAACAAATGAGCCTTAGGGCTGTTATCCAGACCAGAAATGATGGACACCCTTGGCTCTGGAACAAATGTACTGAGTCGGTGTTAGCAGTGGAGCCATTGGGCAAGGTCCTGGGAGGGTGGAAAAAGATATATATTAAAAGAGAGAGAAGTGCTGGCATCCTGTAGAAAGGCAGTGGTATCAGTATTGCCGAAAAAAGGAAAAGACCCCAGAGCCCTGGTGCCGTATAGATCAGTTTCTATTTTAAATAATGAATGTCAGTATTTGTATCTGTATTAGCTAAAAGATTAGCAAAAAATGCTACAGAATTCGATAGAAATGTATCACTCTGGTTTTGTGGAAAGGAGATAGAAGTTTGATAATATTAATAGAACAATGATGATTCAGAGGGAAATGGAATATAAAAAAAAATCTGTTATTGGCGAACTTGGATGCAGAGCAAGCATTTGATGGGTGTTTGTTTGGATTTTATGTGCAGAGCTGTGGCAGCATTTGCATTTCCCATTGAACTAATAATGATAATAAGGAAATTCTATGACTTATCAGAGGCAAGAATAAAGCTGAATGGTGGTACTATCAGACAAATTTAGTTTGTGTCGAGGTACCATGAATGGATGTCCTCTTTTCCTTCTGTTGTTTGCCTTAAGTGTTTAGCCTTTTGGTGTGAAAAATAGAGGACTAAAAAATCTGGAGATGCAACTGGAGTGGCACTCAAGAGAATATAGTGTTGGTTGCAGGTAATATTGGATTTGAATGACCCAGAACAGGATATTATGAAATGTTTTAAATAGTTTCAAACATTTTATGGATACAGAATAAGCAAAGATAAAATGAAAGCAGTAATAGTAAGTTTTGTCCCTGTGCATGTTACTTTAGTAGTATCCATTTTTATGGATACAGAATAAAGAAAGGTAAAATAAAAGCTGTAGTGGTAAGTTTTATCCCTACACATTAGTTCAGTAGTATCCATATTTATAGGGATAAAAGTTAGAAAGACTCTGCCGTGGCAGCTAAAGACATGGGAAGAGAGTTGCAGAAGATAATTAGAAATGATAATAGACTAAAAGGTCAAGGTCCTGGATTTGAGTAGTAAAATACGGGTGATATTTTTTGTAGTTCATTTGACTGTATAAGTAGGACAGACATATTTCTGTCAACGTGATGAAGAGTTGTAGACAACAGTAAGGAACTCGGAGAGTTTGGGAGTGGAGAAGGGAAAAAGATAAATGATATAAGTTGATTTTTGTTTTCACTATGTAGCAAGTAGGATTAGGACAACCAAATTTGAAGGGGTATTTTAAGGCTACACAACTGAAATTTGTATATGAACATAAGCTGAGGTATATAGATCAAAATAGAAAAGATGAAAGTATAGACTTCGAAGATGGTGCTGCCCATTGAGTAACAGCTTAATTCTAGCTCTCTGTGTGAAAACAGAAACTTAGCAGAGAAAGCCAATGGACTTATATTTCTGGGTAAATTTCAGTAACTGGCTAGTAAGTGCACTGCCTGGATGCCAGGAAAAAACATAACAGAGGACCTGAAAAAAAATCAGCTACAAAAGGTGAGGAAAAACACTCACTTGGAAGACTACTCCAACTGTTTAGCAAAAAGCAGTGCAAGCTCCAGACATGACTTCCAGTAAACTAGAGGAAAGTATAAGACAGCTGCACACAGACCTCATTAAAATAAATTAAATACTGATGGAGTATATCAACTCAAATAAAAGGCTGGAAAAATGGAAGAAGCTTTAAACAGTTATTCAGATGAGGTGATAAAACTGCAAAAATCAGAGGTCGACATTAAAAAAAGGCTGACTGAATATGAGATTGCTCAAGAAGAGAGGTTTCAAAGAATAATAGAATTAGAGGACAGAGCAATAGGGAAATACCTGATGATATCTGATGTACCAGAGAAGCTAAAAGGAACTTACTGTATTAATTTTATCAAAGCACAAACTAGCAACTGGATTGGTATTCCACAGCAGTTGTTAATTGAAAAGGCACATTGTATGTATGCTCCAAAACTGGCTGCAAGAATGCAGCCTATACCTGTAATACTAAAAGATGCAGTCCTACCAGCAGAAGGAGTTGATTCTGACAAAACTGTGGTAGAAGGACAAAGTACTAAAAAGTGTGAGACAACAGAGTGTTTGTGGAGAATGATTACTCACTGTACACCAGGCAGAAGGAGTAAATGTATTCCACTGTTAAGGAAATATTGAGAAGCAGGCATGAGATTCAAACTCATTGTACTCAGCTATCTTCAAAGTACCCCTTCCTGGAGGGACAAAAATCATTTTTTGATGCAGTACATGCTAAGGAGGAAATACAAAAGTTTGTCCAACAAAAAGTGAGCTGCGAAATAGGAGGAGATTCTGTGTCTTGTTATTCTGGTAATAAAGACCACAGAGAGACTTGACAGTGAAACCTTTTCCAGTGTTTCAATGGAAAATACTTGAGGGAAGAAAAAAGCACAAGAATTGACTAGAAGAGTCGAGAATTCATTGGAAATGAAGCAGAGACAGGATTTGGGAGATAGAGATGAACAGGACTAAAACCAGGAACTTGGCAATTGAAAAATATGGGGTTACAAAGCAATAATTATGTATGTGAAATATGACGGAACAAAAAAATCTGGAAATATTGAACTTTTTTTGGATTTTGTTAAACTTTTAGGGGACTCAAAAGTATATGTCCTACTTAATGTCATTAATGTTCAGAACAATACTTAGGATAGGAGAGGAAGCGGGAGAAAAAGTTAACTGAAAGTAATAAATTTTTTTTAATACTATTATTTTTATAATGCATGAATTTCTTTGCATGGTATAAAGCAAAGTTTTCTCAGTTATTTTTAAGCATAATGAGGATACTAATGTAAACTGGTGCTCCTAAATTTCTCTTTCTTCCTCCTGCTGTCTTTTTCCTTATTCGGTTTTAAGAAATGTAGACATTGCAATGTAAAAAAAAAGTCTGGTCAAAAGAGCATGACAAAAGAAACATTAATGTACTTTTTTTCCTTCTTGCATAGGGGAATGACTGGATTACGGCCCTTAGCTTGATCTAGTAATAAGTTTTAAGAGAAAGCTAGTAAATGAAAAGATCATTGAATATTATAAAGCTTTTTGTTTTTCTAGCAAATAAATGTATGCTTAGTAGCAACCCTGTATCCTGTCCTCGTGTCTCCATGGAGACAATCTGATAGAGGAATGGCTTGGAAATTATGGTTTCCGAAAGCATTCAAGTGTATTCCCAGCTGGGAGAGCTATAAAGATGAGACATAACCAGACAGCACTTAATAGAAGCAAAGGGTGTACCATGAGTCTTAGCATGGATAACCTTTCTTTTAGGTCAACTCAAATGTGGCGGTCAGTTTGACACTTGTTCATATTAAGAGGATAATATGTATATAGTTTTTGTGTTAGTATTAAGTTAATAGGCTTTAAGGGGTATTGGGGATGTGTTTATTTTGTTTGATGGCTTTTAATAAAACAGTAAGTTTTGTTAATACATGACATAGGCTCAAATAGGTATGACAAGAAACAATTGTATAAAATATCAACCTGCCAAACACTGTATGCATGTAACACAAAAGCTGGAACTAGACATTTAACAAAAGAGGTGTTGCACATAAAAGATAGGAGTAATAACTTTTTAACACAATGATGCTTTCTGTAGTGTCTTTAAATACCTGTGGACTTGCAGATAACTACAAAAAAGAAAAGAGTAATGAACTATATTAAAAAATGTAGAGTGCAAATATCTATGTTACAGTAGACACACTTAGAAAGAAATGAACATGTGAATTTGATAAAGGTTTTCACAAAGGTTATTCAGCAGAATACCTGGTTAAAAGGAAAATAGGACTAATAATTGCAAGAAGAGCTCCAATAGTGATAGAATAGGATAAAAAAGATGGTAGATTTGTAATACTAAGGGGCTACTGGCAAGGGAGGGAGGCGTAAACTGGCACATTTTTGTATTCCACCTAAAGCTGCTTAAGAAAATTCTTGGAGAAATAAGCAGCTTTCAGCAAGAAATATTACGTATAGGTGGGGACTGGAATTTGATTTCAGCAGTGAGGATGTATGTGGGAGGTTCAGAAGAAAAATATAACAAAGGAGGGTAGATTTTTGAAGAAATTTATGAAAATATTTGACATGGAAGATGTAAATTCAGCACTAGGAGTTCAAAGTGAATTTCCATGTTATTCCCCAAGATACAAAAACTGAGCTAGGCCAGACAGAATTTATATTTCATAGGAACATGTGCATTTAATTGAAAGTCTTGATACGTACCCAATAATTATTTCAGATCATGGGTTAATAATAACTAAAATAAAACCACAGGGTAATGAAATAAAAATGAGCCACTGCCGGTTTTCCACTTAATCTGTTGAAAGGAGAAGAATTTAAGGAGTGGGTAGAGGAAATTATTCAGGAGCTATTAGAGAAAGTGCAAATTTCTTCTGAAAGTATAGCTAATGAGTGGGATAAAATTAAAGTTGAGTTTAAAAACAAGGTGGAAATAAAAGAAAGGGAAATAGGGTTAAGTAACAATAATTATTTAGAGGGACTGACAAATGTTAAAGTATTGCAGAATAGGAGGAATCTCACAAAGCAGTTAAGAGGAGCAACTGCAGAATGCTAAACAGAAAATACTTTAGTAATATGCATGAGTTTAAAAAGATTTCTGTTATGCAACTCGTTTTTGATAATAATTCTAGAGCACAAAAACTTTTAGCACAGTGACTCAGGCAGCAGAATTTAGAAATGGCTGTCGTCATGTTAGGGAGCCTATAACAAGGAAAATAACAAGGTCCTGCAGAGGAATTAGAAATATTTTAGAAATTCTGTGAACAATTGTATAAAGCAGAGTAATGTGGAAATAAAAAAGGTGCAAATGGAAATGTTTATGGCAGACTTAAATATGCCAAGATTATAGGTAGATGAGGCTCAGTTTACTTACAGGGTAGGAGGAGATGAGATAAAAATTGGTGATGTATAACCAGTCCACAGGAAAGTCCCTGGGAATAGATGGTATTCCTTTGGAGGTTTGGAAGCTAGGAGGGGAAAACTGATAAAGATGTGAAAGGTTTTGTTTAACAGTATTTTAAGAGAAGTGCCAACATCCTGGAAGGAAGTGGTGGTAGCTGTAATACCTGAAGAGGGTAAAGACCCATCAGGTCCAGCTACATACAGGCCCATTTCAGTATGAAACCATGATTATAAAGTGTTTATGTACATAATGGCTAAAAGAATGACAAAAGTGATGCCAAAATTGATAGATATGGATCATTGTGATATTTGTGGAGTGGAGGCAAACATTTGACAACCTTAACAGAACATTGATGATCCAGAGGGAAGCAGAATGTAAGAAAATATCACTGTTGTTGGTCGGTCTTCATGCAGAGAAAGCATTTGACAGAGTAAGCTGGGATTTTATGGGCAGGGCAATGGAAGTATTTGCATTCCCTAATAAAATTATAAGGTTGATTAGGAGGATATACGAGGAATCGGAGGCAAAAATTAAAGTGGGTGGGCTCCTCTCTGATATCTGCTGAGCAGAGGAACCAGGCTGGGGTGTCCTTTTTCCCCTTTGTTATTTGCATCATAGTTAGATTAATTGGCAAAGAAAATAGGGGACTCAGAAATTCAAGGATATAATTGTTATGGAAGTAGATAAACACAAAAGCCAGACGTAAAAGCTGGATTGAACCCACTCAAAGTAATGCAAGCTGCAAATCACCACACAGTTGCAGAATGCAGAATCCACTTTATTAACTTCAGAATATAAAAATCCAAGGATGAGCGCTTTTGTCCAGAAAGATCTAGACTTCATCGGACAATTTACCCCACATAGTTGCTTCCTTTTCTACAGTTCAAACAGGAAGTTCCACCCAGCTATGAACTAATCCGTTATGTCATTAAAAGCACAATATTTACAGTCACTGAATTTAAAAAGCAGACAAAATATACAAACTGAAAAAGGTCATGGGACACACCACCCTAAAAACACTATATATAAGCACTGCTTCATAAAATGACAGTGTGCAATAAATATTTAAATATGTTGAATATGTTAAAACAATAAATGTGTAATTAAATACTAAAAACTAGATATAGTAGAAAATGTGAAGAGAAATGCACGTTAACATAATAAATACTGATCATGTGAATTATTTAAAATGTTAAAATACATAATGGAGAAATATATTTTTTTATTTTTCCAATGCCTTCAGTTTTAAAATTGGGCTAATGGAAATATGCTCATTCAGGCCTGGCCAGTTCCCAGCATTCAAACATGATTGCCAGTATAATTCTCTTTTCTCAAGTAGTAGTGACCATGCACCACCCCCTCATATTGGTACTGATATTATCTATAATAAAAAAATTGGAACTTATGGTCATTGTACTCCAAAACATGTTTGCTAAGAGAATTAGTTTTTTTTATTCCTTATGTCATGTAGGTGTTCATATATGTGATTTTTTAACTTTCTATCAGTCTTGTGTATGTAAAAGCAAGAACAAGGGGTATACATGGCACAGTAAATCACTTTCTCCGAGTTACAATTATATTTCTGATTGATTCTGATTCGATATTATTGATGTCAAAAATACAGCCTTCTTTTTATGTAACTGCAATAATTACATCTGCCTCATTTGTTCATAGAACCTGACCTGTGGTTTGAGTAGGAGTTACTGCTCTCAGATATGTTTTTCATGCTCTTGCCTTTCCTATATACCATAATAGGTATAACTGAAGGCATTGGAAAGATAAAAAATATATTTCTTCATTATGTATTTTAAATAATTTACATGGTCAGTATTTATTATGTTAATGTGTATTTATTTCTGTTAACATTTTCTACTATATCTAGTTTTTAGTATTTAATTACACATTTTATTGTTTTAACATATTCAACATATTTATTTATTGTACATTATCATTTTATGAAGCAGTGCTTATATATAGTGTTTTTTAGGGTGGTGTGTTCCGTGAACTTTTTCAGTTTGTATAATTTGTCTGCTTTTTAAATTCAGTGACTGTAAATATTGTGCTTTTAATGACATAATTGATTAGTTCATAACTGGGTGGAGCTTCCTGTTTGAACTGTATAAAAAGGAAGTAACTATGTTGGTTAAATTGTCTGAAGTCCAGATCTTTCTGGACGAAAGCGCTCATCCTTGGATTGTTATGTTCTGAAGTTAATAAAGTGGATTCTGCATTCTACAACTGTGTGGTGATTTGCAGCCTGCATTACTTTGAGTGGATTCAATCCAGCTACTACTTCTGGCTTTTGTGTTTATCTGCTTCAGTTTGTACATTGTTATGGAAGTCAAGAAAAAGCTGAGTCTATTTGCAGATAATATTTTATAGATGATAAAACCAGAAAAGGACGTTTCAGTGTTGTGGGACATTTTGAGACAATTCCATGTCTTTTCAGGGTAAAAAATTAATGAAGCTAAAGCAGAGGCAATAGCAGTAAATTTTGTATCCACACACACATTTATTCAGCAATATCCATATTTATGGGGACATGATAAAATGAAGTACTAAGAGTATGGATTAAAAATGATTCTGGTGTGGCAGCTAAGGATATGTGGGAAGAAACTAAACAAAAGATAATACAAAAACTGAGAAAATGGAACTTTGTTATATGGATATGGGTAGTAAGATGCAAACAGTTAAAATGTTTTTAGTCCCTTTTATACATGGGTCATAGATCACCACAGATCACAGAGGCATATTTTAACAACCAGAGGAGAAGTTGTGGCTAGCAATTAATAAAAAACTGAAGGACTTTATCTGGGAGAGGAAGACAGCAAGAGTCAATGGGATGAACTGATTCTTCCAGTAGAACAGGGTGGATTGGGATTACCCAATTTGAAGGGATATTTCACAGCTGCTCACTTAAGGCTCATATACATAGCACAGGCAGAAATCTGTAATTCAAAGTGGAAAGGGATTATGATGAAACAGGAGGAGCTCAAAAAGCAAGGAGAATCTGAGATTTTGGATGCAGATCTTTAAGGAGAATAACAGTAATCATGCAGAGTATTATATTCATAAAGTATTCTAAGAACTAAGCCAACATGGGAATGAAGAAAGGAGATTGTTCATAGGAATGACTGCAGTTAGGGATACAGACAATAGGCAAGAGATGGCTGGAATTTATTAGAGAAAAGTGGAGAAGGACCAAGGCATTGGGAGCAAATAACTAAAAAGGGAAAGGTAATAAAATGGTAAGTAAAGGATTAATTTGGACTGCCAGTTAGAGATTGGCTTCAATATCCAGGACTGATATCAGAGTATAGGCAAAGTGAAAGAAATGGGGGGGGGGGTGTAAATGAAAGACCAGCATTGGTAGAGTATTTAGAATCTAGAACAGAAGCTGCTATTAAAAAAAGAATAATTACTAGAGCATATAAAATATTGCATAGCGAAGAATCAATCAGAGGGGGTTACAAAGGATTGGGAAGAGAGATTGCATAAGCAATTCACAAAGAAACGGTGGGCGGATATGTGTATGTCTCCTGAATATGCATCAAAGTCTAGAAGATTTAAGATTTTTCCTTGGAAATGTTTATATACATATTTTTATACCTCAAGAAGACTCCAGAGAATTTTTCCTCAGGTAGACTGTAAATGTTGGAGGTGTGATGGGGAAGAAAGAGGTAATAGGGAACGTATTTTCTAGGATTGTAATGAGCTGGCAGACTTTAAAGATTCCATCCAGACGACTCATCAGAGATACTGGTTGAGCAAAATTGATGCATCTAGAGAAATGATGTTTCTGAACTATGATACAGAATCGGAATTGCCTAGACATAATAAGGCCTTGCTGAGTCTAATTATGGTGGCTGCCAAAAAAATTACTAGAAAATGGAAATCAAAACAACTGGAATTGGGATCTTTATAAAATGGTAAGAGCAAATTACATAGAAAAAAATGGAATTGTGGGAACAATATATACAGGGAAGAAATGAGATTTAAAAGAAGGCAGGATTTGAATGAATGAGCTATGTAGTTTTTGACTAACAATGATTGGGTAGATTATAAGGGATGTATAATGTTTGCAACTAAAATTATGTCAATATGGCCTGTGATGTATAATGCTTGCAACTAAGATTATGTCAATATGGTTTGTTTTAATTTATAGAAATGTGTGAATGCCTATGTCATAACTGATAATTTAATACAGATGTTTCTTGTTTAAAAAAGATGATGGTACTGTAAGGGGAGAGAATGTGGGACAAGGCGAGATTAGTATTTTGCAGTATAAGTGCCATTAACAAGAAGGCTAAGATTTCAACTCCCCAAAAGAGATGGACTTTGGAGACCTACCTTGGAGCTCTCTGTGCAGATGCACAAATTCAAGAAGCTAACCGTGCAGCTGTTGCTTTTGTTACTTTTCCCTCATGTTTTCTTGACCATGCTGGTTCTGAAGGATGCTTGTGCCACCCTTACCTATTTCACATAGACCACAGGAAATTTCTAAGATTCAGGGGTCATACCTCAGCATTGCAAGTTTACGTCCGTGCGGCTTGGGCCATCTCCTACACCTTGGGTATTCATGAAGTGCTTGGCCCCAGTGGCAGCCTTCCTCAGTCAAAAGGCATTCATATCTACCCATACTCAGATGATTCCCTGTTAAAAGTGCTGTTAAAATGCCAAATCCTAGAAAGTGTCAGTATTACTACAAACTGTCTTTAGTGTTTGGAGATTTTAATCGGGCTTCCCAAGTCAAACTTCACCCTGGGTCAAATTAAGAGATTTCTTGTGTTGACCCCAAACATGAAGTAGTTCAGTTGTAGCTCCCAAAGGAGAAGTCCTTCACACTTGGCTCCTACTTATTTCATCAGTAACCAGGGAGGTTTTGAAGGCTTTTGGCTACATATCTTCGATCATTCCACTTGCCAGATTGCATAAGAGTAAAATGTTGTCATTGCTTAGGGCCACTTGGAATCAGCACCCCCGGATATTGAGTTCCCAGTGTTGCCCTGCATCCAGAGGGAGTGCAGGTGTTAGGCAGTACATGTGTGCAAGAATGAAGGAAGACCATTTTCTAGAGAGGGACCAAATATTCGATTCGTATTTGTATTCGGCCAAATAGTAGATCAAAACCGAATATTTGTATTCGGTAAAATAACCAAACAGTTCAGATATGAATAGTATGAGACTGCACATCTCTCATTTCTATCTACTTTCTAAGTTTGTAAGAGCAGTACTTAAGTGTCCCTAGTTTTGGAGCTTTGTCCCCCCATTAATTTTGGCTTTGTCCAGATTTCTTGATCTAAGAGGTTGAGAGATGTGTCCAGATTTATTGTGGGAGAGGTTGAGTGGTATGGTCGAGATGTAGCAAACCTCATTGCTGCTGCAAGAGATCACTCTCACTCGATCTCTCACACACACACACACACTCGTATATAGGTTATTGCTCACACATGGATAGGTATAGTTAGATTGTGTTTTGTGTTGTCCAGGACAGATGGGGTGTAGAAATAGTGAGTGAACGAGGCTTCATGGGGTCAATTATAGTTGCATAGATGGTTGGTGAAGAGGTTTATTTTAAGGAGGGTGTGGAGTTTTTTAGTCTGAGGTCAGGGGGAAGGTTGTTCCATATTTTTGCTATTTCATGGGGAAATAGTGATTCCCCGGAGTTGTTTTTGCATGTGATAGTTTCGATTAAGACTTTGTTGGAGGACAGAAGTTGTCTGTCTGAATTGTAGAAGTTCGGCATGCCAGTCAGGTCGGGGGGTTTCTCGGGATAGTACAGAGTTAGATGAGCTAGGCTGAGTTGATGGTACCTTAATAGGTTCAGAAATTCAAGCCAGTGCAAGGCTTGCAGGGAAAGGCAGTAGTGGTGGGATCATGATTTGGCATTGGTAGCAAATCTAGCAATTTTGTTGTAATAGAAAGTTTATTAAGGTCAGTTTTGCAAAGATTAGTTAGAATTGAGGATGCATAAAGTAGAGTAGATAGGTTGGGTCCTGGCTATTGCAATTCGAGATTCGGTGGTTAGTTAACTTTTACAACGATAGAGGGAACTTAGCTTTTTGTGGACTTTAGTGATGGTTGTTATGTGCTTTGTGAATTGAGTTGCTGGTTAATGGTAACTCCTAGGAGTTTAGCCTCAGTGACAGGGGTGATTGGGTTTTTCTGGTGGAGAGTATAGAGAAGATAAGGTTGCTCGTTTTAGTAGAGTGGAATAGCATTAGTTGTGTTTTCTTGGGATTTAGTATGAGTTGAGTTGTTAAGCCAGTTCTCCATTTCAGAGAAGGCTTCTTGAGCTTTTTGTTGGAGAAGTTCGATGTTGGGTGCAGAGCATATGAGAGTTGTGTCGTCAGTGTACTGGACTATGTCAGCTTTAGAGGTAGCTGAGTGGCGTTGGTTTGTGAAGATATCAAAAAGAAGGGGTCCTAGGATTGATCCTTGCGGCATGCCTAAGGAGGTTGGGACTGGGGGGATAATTAATTTGCCAGAAAACCACAATTTTATGAATAATGGACTAAAAATGTGAGGCAAAAATCTGTACAGTTGAGAGGTATGCAGTCTCTCTCTCTCTCTCTCGAACTCTCACACACACAGTCACTCCCTCATTCATACATGCATTCACTCGCACATCGCTGTCACTGTCCCGAGCTCTCACATGCACACTACGCAGCTCTTATTAATTTCTGTAAGAGAAAGACATATAACTTTAATGTGTATACCAACTCCGAGATCACACTACATTGAGGAAAAGGGTAAATTTCCTGATCCTCACTGTACCACAATCGCCATTCAAAAAGTTACAGCAGCAGACTTCAGTGTAGTTTTCTGCCTTGAATGAATGAAAACTTTGCTATTATACCTATATTCTGAAAACGGAAGCTGACGCTTAATGTGTTTATCAGGAACTATAAATATTTTCACTGGTAATTTGTATGGTGCAACTGTTTGTAAAGTAAAAGTAAGATGGTTAAACGTAGTGGTGTTTGGAAATATTTTGACGTTGACGAAGCAGATGAATTAAAGGCAGAATACATCATTTGTTCTGCAGTTATATCGCGTGGGTCAAGGTCATCTTCAAAGGTGTATACAGCATCAGTGTATCTCTGTTGTACTTCCGGCATGTAAGGCACTGAAACATTATCTGTCAAACTTAACATCAACTGATCTGAAGTAGTTAACTTCATTTGCTCAGCAACCTGTGGGTATCGGATCCAATTAGAATCCGAGCCGGCAGCTTTCCAAGCTAAAAGATCCGAGCTCCAAGCCCCTCCCCCTACCCATAATGCCCTGCCATCTCCCTCTAACCCTCAGATCTCAGTGCCGCGGCTTCTGTAAGCTTATTAGAATGAGCTCCAATAGTGGTATCGTGAGTTTAGGCTTTTTTATATACATTTCCTGTCAGAATTTGCTATACCTTTGTGTGACTGAATCCCTTATAACTTCTTTAGTAACTTTAGCTAATTTTAACAAAACTCTCTTCTCTATTTTTAGCTTATTTCCCTCCCCTGCCTGTGTGTGAAGGTGTGTGAGTGTGGGCCTTTCTTTTTTTCCTTTCTAGAATGTCCGAAGGCCCCAAAGCTGTGTTTTCCAAGTGCTCCGAGTGTGGCCATAAGCTGTCCCCAGCGGATGGCCACACTCTGTGCGTTATTTGCCTGGGGGTTGATCACCTCTCTTTGGGCTGCACTATTTGTGCAGCCTTCAACGCCAGGGCTTTGAGGGATAAGAGGACGAAGTTAATCCTTGCGGGCCTTTTGCCCCCGGATTCCACTTCAACCTCCTCTGTGGCGCCAGCTGCAGCTGCCCCACTTACCACTTCCGATCCCCTGGCCGGGACTCAACCTCCCTCTTTGGCCCAGGAGGAAAGGGGCGGTAGAAAGAGAGGCAAGAGGGAGAGAGGGAGGGAAAAGGATAAGCACCGCAGCCACAAGAGGCGGTCCGAATCTGTCCCTTCAGGCCCGCTGTCCGAGCAGCTTGCCTCTCCCCTCAGGGTCTCCAGGTCTTCCCCCTCCTGGCTTTGTTCTCCACGTTTCTCCCCGGAGCTGGAGGAGGAAACCCGATCAACTTCGAGGTCGTCTAGGTGGCCTTCCCGACCGGCCTCGGCAGCTTCGTCCAGATTTACAAGAAGTTTATCCGACGCTGACATGGACCGGATGATGCGTCGATTTCTGCAGGCCGAGATGCAGATGGGAGTGCTCTTGCCTCCCTCCTCTGGGGGGGAGCTCGACCCCTTTTTTCGCCCCCATTGTTCCTTCTCCGACCCGCCTTCAGGTTTCAGAGCCGTCGGATCCATCTAGCTTCGGAGCCGGGGTGATGTCGGTGCAGACAGTGGTTTCTACTTCGGCGCCGACTATACCCTCGAGTCTGTTGGATCCTTTTTCGAATCCGAGCTCTAGGGGCCGTGGGTTGAGCGTTGGATCTGAAGGAGTTAGTGGCCTTCGGCTCCGTTGAGGTCGGAGCGCACTGCTCTTTCGGATCCGATCGGATCATCTCCAGTGCCGATCCACTCGCCGGATCAGAGGAGACTGCTTTCGGATCCAAGAGAAAGCAGTTCTCCCTCAGCGTTCGACGTCGTGGAGAGGGTTCTTTCGAGGGATTCGAGGCCCCAGGCTCTTGCTATGGATCCACCCGCCATTCCCTCTCAGACGGGCCTGTTCTCCATCATCCGACCCCAGGGACAGCCTGCGCCTACGTCCCAGATGGTTCCTAGAGGAACAAGACATTGTTGGTGAGGCCTCCTCAGACAGCCCCTCCCCCCCGAAGAGGTCCCTCACAAATGGAAGAGCAAGAGGAGGCACTTGGACTCACCCGAGTCCCTCACGGAGGACACAGACTTAGAGGAAGGGGAAGGTTCCCCAAGGTCACCCCCCCCCTGAAGATGAGACATTATGGAAATGTTACGCATTAGAGGGGGGTGGTCTGCCCAAAAACCTTCCTCTGATGAGTCTGCGTTTCTGGAGGCGTTTGACGCAGGCCCATCTACCTCTTGGGTGTCCCCTCCCGCCGACCCCCCTGGTAGACCTCATAACTACCAGGGCATGGAAGAAGCTGGAAACTGTCGAGCCAATACCCAAGAGACCGAACAGGATCCCCAGCCCTCCCATGGACAGGACAGTTTGGAGCAAGGGTGCCCCAGTGGATGCCATGGTGGTGGCGGCTGCCACTAAAAAGGAATTAGCACAGGAGAGTTCCTCGGTGCATCCTCCAGACAAGGAGTCTCGGATGATGGACCGTTTGGGAAAGCTGCTGATCTCTTCAGCGACCTTCTCTGTAAGGTCACTGAATTATATGGCACACGTGATTCTGCTCCCGCGGGACCTGATTAAGGAGTACGCTGGGTCACCCCCAGAGTTCATGTTGGCCGAGGACAAGCGGACCTTCTCGGCTCGAATGGCCACTCTCAAGTCAATCACCACCACATCTATGCGGCTTCTCCCCCATGCTACGGAGGGAGCGGCTAGAGCTAGCGGAACGGGCATCGTCATACGTAGACAGGCCTGGCTCCGTCTCTGCGATTTTGCGGAACCCTTCAAGGCATCCTTCGCGAACGCCCCTTTTGATGGTTCTATGCTGTTTGGCAAAACCATCCGTGATACGCTCCTCCAGAGCGAGAAAGACGGGAAGAAGTCTGCCATCGGGATCCGCTTCTGGGCTCCTCAGAGCTCCTACTCCAGGAACCAAAGAGGACAGAAGAAGATGTGGTTCTGGAAAGCTCAACAATCCCGTTTCGCTCCGGATCCCTCGTCCTTCAGAGGCAGAGGAGGACAGGGTGGACGCCAGCCCAGGGGCAGAGGGGGTCCGAAGAATTTTGGGTCGAGAGAACCTTTTTCAGATTGACCCGCGCAGCAGCCCTGAGGGGGTTGCCTGACTGCTCCTCTCTGGAGGTAGTTGGGGGGCGCTTCTCGGAATACCTAGCGAAATGGGAGTCCATTACGACAGATCGCTAGGTGCTCCGAATCATATCCAGAGGCTATTCAATTCCTTTCCTATCTCACCCTCCCCGATCAACAAAACTCCCCGATGTTCCACCCGATCAGAGGGAGGCAGCAGCATCAGAAATTCGAGGGCTGCTAAGAAAAAGAGCTATCCAGTGCGTCCCCCCGAACAATCCGGATCAGGCTTTTACTCCAGGATCTTTTTAGTGCCAAAAAAGACGGGGGACTTATGACCCATTCTCGACCTGTCAACACTGAACCTGTCAGTCGCCAAAGAAAAATTCCAGATGGTCACCATTCAATCCATTCTCCCTCTTCTGCAGGAGAACGACTGGATGTGCTCGATGGACCTCAAGGATGCGTACTACCACATTCTGATGGACAGACGATCCAGAAGGTTCCTCCGCTTTCGGCTGTGAGCCAGCCATTATCAGTTCAGGGTCCTACCCTTCGGTCTCACCACAGCCCCCAGGGTGTTCACCAAGGTCATGGCAGTTGTAGGGGCCCACCTGAAGTTTCAGGGAATACAGGTCTTTCCGTACCTGGATGACTGGCTCCTAACCGCCCCCACCAGGCATCAACTCTGCTCAGGCAGGGACTACTTATTACACCTAGCCCATCACCTAGGGATCACAATAAACCACCAGAAATCCTCTCTTCAACCTACTCAAATTGTGGAATTCATAGGGGCCAGGATAGATGCTAGTCAATCCAGTGTCTTTCTAACAGCGGACAGACTTCGCAGTGTAAGCCTTCACATTCTAGACCTCTTACAATCGTCAGCTGACCCAGCGGAACTAGTCCTGAGGGCCCTGGGATCCATGGCAGCGGCCATCAATCTGTCACCCTTCGCTCGCCTGAAGATGAAAATCCTTCAATGGACATTACAAGTTCAATGGTCCATTCTTTTTCACCCCCTGTCTACTCCTATTCCCCTCAGCAGGATTTACAGGGAGTTGCTTCTTTGGTGGCTCTGCTCCAAAGATCTTCGAGAAGGCCGCCCCTTTGTTATACCCCCTCCCTAAGTCAAGGTGACCACGGACGCATCTCTCCTCGGGTGGGGGGGCATTGCATGGGCAGATGCATCCAAGGCACGTGGACTTTCACAGAGACCTCACTGCATATCAGTGTCCTGGAGATGAGGGCGGTGCTTCTAGCGTTGCAGGCTCTCCATCCCTTTCTCCCTCCAGGATCTATTGCACTTCAAACAGACATGTCGGTAGTCTGGTACATAAACAGGGGGGGACCAGATCCTATCCACTTTGCAGGGAGGCAATGAGAGTATGGGAATGGGCGATATCCACCAACCGCTTTCTCATAGCAAAGCACATCCCAGGTCGGTCAAACATCTTGGCGGACAGGTTGAGTCGAACGATCCTCTCACCTTACGAGTGGTCTCTGAATCCAGCAGTAGTGAAACAAATCTTCCTTCAATAGGGTCAACCTTGCTGCTATCTCTTCGCCTCGCCTTCGAACACAAAGTGCAGTGAGTTCTTCGCTCTGATTCCCCCACCAGGGGAAGCCCCCAGAGACGCTCTAGTTCATGCTTGGCCATCCGTTCTTCTGTATGCTTATCCTCCTCTTCCATTGATGACAAAATTCTTGTAGAAAGCTCATCGTTTGGGGAGCAGAGTTATCCTCATAGCCCTATTCTGGCCTCGTCAAACCTGGTTCCCTTACCTGCGGTCTCATCTAGTACATCCTCCCTGGATCTTAGATCCCAATCCGGATCTGATCTCTCATCCTTTAGGATTGAAGACCCCCGACCTGTGACTCAAGCTCTCAGCTTGGTTGATCCAGTTCCCCTAATGGTTAGGACTCCCGGTATATCTTCCTCGGTTAAGGCCATCCTGGTGGCCGCCCATAAGCCGTCTACCAGAAAAATCTACAAGAGTAAATGGAAACGTTTCACTGTCTGGGTGGAGCATACGAACTTGGACCCCTTCACGGCTCCTATCCCAGCAGTTCTAGACTTTTTCTCATACCTTTGATCAAGGAGCTAGTGCTTCTACTGTTAAAGTTCAGTTGGCAGCTATTTCCCACTACCACGTTGGAAACAGTTCAGGGCCCCTAGCGTCCTCCAAGATATGCAAAACATTCATGAAAGGAACCTTTTTGTTAACACCCCCAATTAAAGATGCAGTGCCTCCATGCAATCTTACCCTAGTTCTTCAAGCTCTGACTGGGCCTTCTTTTGAACCCGCGGCTTCAGTCAACTTAAAATATGCATCTTGGAAGACGGCCTTCCTGATTGCCATTACTTCAGCTAGAAGGATATTGGAGCTTCACGCTCTTTGCAGTAAGCCTCCATACATCATCTTTCATAAAGACAGGGTCTCCCTCAGGACTAATCCCTCTCTTCTGCCCAAAGTGGCTTCAGAAGCCAACATCAACCAGTCCATCAATCTACCTGTCTTCAATACAGACTTCATTGTCTGGATGTTCACAGACAGTTACGTTTTTACTTAAATAGAACAGCAGATCTTCGAAAATCTGATTAACTTTTTGTTTCCTTTGCAAAATCCTGTCTGGGGAAGCCAGTCACTAAAGTAACCTTAACTAGATGGATTTCCCAGTGCATTCTCCTAGCATACAAAAGTTCTGGTCGTCCTGAGCCCCTGAGAGTGCGAGCCCATTCTACCCGATCTATAGCGGCTACTGCTGCTTTCTGGTCAAGGGTTTCTTTGGATGACATTTGTTCAGCAGATACTTGGGCTTCCTCTCATACCTTTATTACACACTATAAACTGGATTTAATATCCAGAGGACGTGCATCGTTTGGCTCCACAATGCTCCGGAATATCCTTCCATAAGGGCCTCCCAAGTTGCTGGTAGCTGGGGACTCTGTCCCACAGGTTGCTGAGCAAATGAAGTTAACTACTTCAGATAAAGAAGTTATGTACTCACCATAACGTTCCATCTGAGTAGGTAACTTCATTTGTCTGCAACCGACACTCCCTCCATCCCCCGGACCCTTAGTTCATTATCAAAGGATCAGGATATGTCCTTGTTCACTTGACATCACTGGAACGTATTGTAATCCTTTCATAGGTTATAGGATTTCTATTGCCTTTTTTCTGGCAAAACTCAATCTGAGGGTTAGAGGGAGATGGCAGGGCATTATGGGTAGGGTGGAGGAGCTTGGAGCTCGGATCTTTTAGCTTGGAAAGCTGCCGGCTCGTATCTGAATCAGATCCGATACCCACAGGTTGCAGACAAATGAAGTTACCTACTCAGATGGAACGTTATGGTGAGTACATAACTTCTTTTTAGCATCAAGTAAATGGTGAAAGAACTTTTAAAGTCTCTTGAACTTTTCAGTAGTGTACATAAAAATCCTCTGTACATTGTTTCCAACTGTTTTGGACCCTCAATTCAGATTGCAGTGCTTTGAAACAGAGATTGAAACTGCTGAAGCAAAAACTTCACTTGACAGGCTGTGGAGGCAATGACACCAGTGCAAAATGTGCAGGCAGCAAGTTCTAATAGCAATGTGAATAAAGACAAAACAACATAGGCTACAAAAAAAATGAAAATGGTGGATGGATTTTGGTCATACTGGGACTGTTCGCATGATTCATCTAATGCTAAGCAGTGTACTCCTGAACCATTTGAACAGCAGTATGTCAACAAGGGCTGTATCAGACGAAGTGAAGACCTAGTTTCCTGGTGGCAGTCTAATCATGACAGGTTTTCTTTGCTGTCTGCAGCTGCGAGAATTTATCTTGGTGCCCCACCCAACAACCATGGCAAGTTGAGAGACTGTTCAGCATAACAAACAATGTCTGTTGTGCCAAGTGATCTAATCTCCTGCCCAGACGTGGTGACACTTGGTGTATTTGAAGTGGAACATGAAACTGTAGTCCTAACTAAAGAGAAATTGGTTAGTTATATTAGCATTTAGCATTAGTAGTTAAATTAACACTTAAGAGTAATGAATAAATTTCAGTAAATTACTAACTTTTAAGAACTGTCTAACAGCTAAATAGTAGAATGCATCTAGTTATTCAGATGATTTTTAATTTTTTTCAGTGAATATATTCTTGGATGTATCGCGCAATACATAGTTTACTAATGCTGTTCACTGTTAGTTCCCATTTAGTTAGGTCATACCAGTTTGCACTAGTAAATTTTGTATTTGTATTCGGCCACTTGGCAGAGTTGAATATACATATTCAGCCGAATAGTAAAAGTCACTATTCGGTACGTCTCTGCCATTTTCCTGACAGAGACCGCCCAGTCTCTGAAGATCCATGTCTTTCACTTTGCTTAGGTTTCTGACATGGGGACCATAGAGTCATATCTCTCAACCGTACCAAATTTCTCAGTTTTGAGGTCCAAATAATGAGGTGCCACGATTCCCAAGTGACACCCCTTAATTTCTGAATTTCCTGGCATTTTTTTAAATTTTTCTCTTTTTGAGCTGATGACATTATGTACGTGATGACGTCAGCTCCATGAACAGCCCCCCAGCTTGTCGGAATTGAGTTAGAGGGCTCTAAACATAACGTGCAAGCATTTCTGGCAGGACAAGCAAGCGGTTCTTTTCTTCCGTGAGGCTATTTATGGGTGTGGTTCAAGCTGCAATGGTTCATCATCATCATCTCCCTACCTGCAAGGGTTCAGGGATCATTATTTTATTATATATTTTACAAGCAAGCAGTTCTGCAAGGGTTAATTATTTTATGCTGCAAGGGGTTCATTTTGGAACCAACGTACATTAAGCTGCTGCAAAGGTTCTTTATTTGATATTAACCTTAAGCTGCTGCAGTGGTTCGCTATTTTGGTTCTTCATCTCCCTAGCTGCCAAGGGTTCAGGGTTCATTATTTTATTATATTTTACAAGCAAGCAGTTCTGCAAGGGTTTGTTATTTTATGCAGCAAGGGGTTCATTTTGGAACCAGCATATGTTAAGCTGCTGCAATGGTTCGTTATGTGATATTAACGTTAAGCTGCAGCAATGGTTGTGTGTGTGTGTGTGTGTGTGTGTGTGTGTGTGTGTGTGTGTGTGTGTGTGTGTGTGTGTGTGTGTGTGTGTGTGTGTAAATGCCTCAGGTAAATCTACCTGGTGGCTAGAGGTACTCTGGCTCAAAGCCTGTACCTTGGGTACATGTAGCAAGAGCCTGAATTCCCTACCCGTCACCACTTGTGAAAACTGCCCAGAATTTTGCCTCATATTTTTGTTCTGTTCCTCATAAAATCTGTGGTTTTCTGGATTTTTGTGGCAAATCAGTGAAGGATTGAATTCACTAAATAATGACAAGCATTTGAATTTGACTTCATATTCTTCAGAAAATACATGGTATCACAAAACCTTTTATTCTAGCATTGTATTCTCTTATTATTGGCTTTGTCCAGGTTTTTTGTGCCAAGAGGTTGAGACCTATGGTAAGAACTGAATATATTTGGGGCTGTATTCCCCTATTATTGGCTTTGCCTAGGTGTTTTGTGCTAAGAGGTTGAGAGCTATAGTGAGAACTGAATTCACTAAATGATAACCATTTAAGTTTCAGTCTTCCTATCTTTCAGGAAACTGCTGATTTGGCCAAGTGGTATGTTGCTCTGACTGTAGTGCACAGGGTCCTGGGTTCAGGACTTGGCAGTGAAACACATGGTGATAACACAACATCTTATTCTAGCAACTTTGCAAGATTATGCAAGCAATGTTTAAAATGTGTGCTGGTTTTTGGGCTTTTGTCCCCCCCACCAATAAACTTTGGCTTTTCCAGATTTCTTGTGCTGCAAAGTTGAGAGATACAGTTGAGTGGATTTTACAAGGAGCTGAGAGCTTCAGGGGAAGAGAAATTTAGTGCTGCTTATGCTGAGTCTGCTTGCATTGTTAATAGCATAACAAACAGGTTGAATACTTGCTTTTGATGCAGAAGGTTGTCGGTTCTGCTCGTACAGAATATAGATCCATTGCTGATGCTGCACTGTGTTGTACTTTAACAGGGGATGGATGCTGCAGTCCTGAGAATTTCCTCTTTGGCAGAAAGTGATAACTAGTAACTATGAACCTGTTATCAGTTTGTCATCCATTCCCTATTGCAATATTACTAGCTTATCATTTTTTAATGCAGTATAGGCAATTTATTCCTCAAGGGCAACAGGCACTTTATTTGTAGATGAAACAATGAAATATAAGTTGTTTGCTAGAAGCAACCTCTTTATTAGTTGCAGGTCTCTTTAATGTGGAATTATTTAGATGACTTTTACTTCTGCAGAGATTGTGCATATTTGCTGATACTGGTGGATTGTAGAAGTTTGAGTAGACTTGTATGATGGAAATGTTCTGAATTGGGCAGTTTTTGTCATTATATTGGTGCATGCATTTTGTTTCATTGTTTACTGGAAAAATGTTCAAAACAATAAATTTAAAACTCTCTCTAACAACTGTAGTGTATTATACAAGGAGTATAATTTAATACAGTCAGGAAGGTGTACCAAAGAACGCCATGTATGTTTCATGTGCAAGGGGCCTATGATTTGAAAATGCCCCAAAGGTAATCTTTATCTGCCACTGGCCAGATGTATTTTCTTTGAATGTGAGTTTCAATGATGTTTCAATGAATGTGAGTTTCAAGGGCAGAGAAGTTTTAATTAATGCTAAGTCTCTCTTCATTGTGAGACTGCATTGCTTTGTTTAGCAGATGTCTATAAGTGTCTGTGCTGCAAAATGTAAATTAAAACTTTTAAATAAAATCCAAATCATTGTAGAAGTAAAGGAGTATGCACATCACAATGTTTATGGTAAATGGGGAAAAATAGCCAAGTAATGGGACACTGGAATGGCTGCAAGGGGGAGGGCTGTATATGGGGAGGCCCCATTCGACCATGATTTTGTGAAGGGGAAAGGGCGGAAAACTCAGACAGCCCCGGGGGGGGGCACAAACTGTAGCTATATGCCACTGATCAGTAGGCCATGAAGAGTGACATTTGGAGGTCCTAGCAAGCTATAATATTCTTTTGCTAAGATTAGAATATTACCTACCATTGAATGCCCGACTTATACCATAACCCACATACTGCAAGTCACCGAAAACAAAATCCTAAGATTCATCATCTTCTCCCTTCCCAGTGAACATCATTGCTACACATATAAAAGAAAATGGTTACCATTTACTACAGGGTCTGGGTCTCTGGAGCCGTATTTTGGTTGTCTGTTCTTCAGTTTGGGTTTGAAAGTTGATATCCCACAATTCCATTGAAGTGGGCGGGTAGCATAATGATGTATGCAAATTTTGTTAATCAGCATACAGATTTGTACTTATTTTTCATGGGCCTTTGTCCAGATTTTTGATGTTTCCAGGTTGAGAAGTATCCTTAGAGTTCATGAACTTTTGTTTCCCTTGCAATGGTGTCTGCACATCAACCTAAAGGATGTTTTGGAAGTCCTGTCTGCCCTCAAAACTGACAATAAATACTGGAGGGGTAATGGGAAAGAGCAAGGTAAATGGGATTGTGTTTTTTGGGAGTGTAACAAGTTGATCTTAAAAGCTCACTACAGAGTATTTCATTGGAAATGTTGCGGTAGCAAATGGCTGTAATTAAGGAAATGATTTTTTAGCACTGGAATCCAGAATTGGAACTCCCCAGAAACAGCAAGGCCATTTAATGCTGTTGGCTGCCACAAAAGCAATTACTAGAAAATGGAACTCAAAATCTAAACAAGCTATAACTGGAAGTACTGAATATTGTAAAGAAGGTAAAAGAACTAGAGGTGGGATCTTCAGGAAAGAGAATGAGCAGTTTGCATTAAAATAAATGGAATTTGTGGGAATAGTGCATGCTGAATAATGTTCAGGAGGAGTGAGGTTTAATGAAAGGCAGGAACTGAACAATTCGTGTAATGCTGGAGTGAATAGTAATTGTTCAAAAGAAAACCTGTATAGTCTATGAAAACAATGAGAAATATCACTATGGTTCATCTTTTTTTCGATGAATTTACGTGTACTTATGTTATTGTATCAGCTGTGATTTAATAAAGGTAATAAAAAAGGTTAGTAAGCATCTCTGAAACCTGGTGTTCTACTGCTCAAGACAGCAACATCTGGATCATGTGGAGTATAAGTGGGGGTTATACGATTGCATCCATCGTGCGGTTTAGAGGCATGAATTTGAGTTAACGGTCTTAGTCCAGTGCGAAGAAGATTGGTGTGTCTACCTTCTTACTACAACAGCATAACCCCTTGCCTTGAGCAGGACTATGATGGGAACCATGAGTAGAGGCTGTGCATGAAGGTTTTCTAGTGATTGACAAAATATGGTCTTCCAGAGGTGAACTTACTCACCTACCCAGATAAACCATCAGGTCCCAGTTTACTGTGCAAGGCTCCATTGTAATGGGCCTAGTGCGTGAATGCATTTTCATTTCACTGGTGACATGGGCTTCTGTATGTTCCCTCATCTTTATTCCACAGGAGATTGTGAAGACGAGCAGAAAGTAGCCCATTATGATTGAATAAAAGCCTGGAAAAACCACCATGATGAAAATCACTTCCTCCTTTAATAGAGACAAACAAGTAAATGAATAAAATCCAAGAGCTCTAGTAAAAGATGAGCGCTTTAAGCTATTCAGCCTTCATCAGATCTAAAAATGAGCTCTATTCACTAGTTTAAAGACATAGTCCCATCCAATCAGACGTTTGTCATTTAGTGACATCATACTGAGTAAGTGTAACACACTTTTTAACATCTTAAAGCTATAGCTCTAGCTGCAAAAAACAGGCCTTCCTGACATTAAAATAAAGTCATGAAGAAAACTTTCAGAAACTTTTTCAGAAAATTTTGAAGCGTCTGTTTTTAAGCAGAGGCTTCAGTGGTACTATATTGTTTATACCTGGATGCCTGTCGGCTCCAAGGTTTATTATCCACTCAATTTCTCATATTTCTGTAAGATTTTTAAGGTCACCCCCATGAAAATTGGGTATGATGTGATCCAAGACCATAAAAGTAAATGAGTGTGTGGGAAACTGTATAACATTAGTGGTTAATGCATTGTTAGTATCGGCTTTAGTGATATCTCGCAGATGTTGCATAATCCTAGCTTTAAACAACTGGTTAGTTTTACCTACTTAGAAAACTGCACATTTCTTGCAGCTAGCTAGATAAACTAAATCTTGGGAAAGACAGGTAGCATATCCATTAAAATGGAAGTCTTGGCCAGAAATAGGATGTGAGAAGCAGTGGCTGGTGTTTATATAAGGGCAAGCTTTGCATTTGCCACATCTATATGTACCTTTCTTAGATGTCTGGAATATAATTCTTTTTGAAACTCCATCTTTGAAGCATAGCATCCTTTTTAAGTTCTTTTTGTTCTTGTAAGTGAAATGTGGTTTCTCCCTTACTATCTCTTTAATTTTTTCATTCTCTGTCAAGACTGGCCAGTACTTGCGCATGGTGTCACATACTAGTCGAGAGTCCGAACTGTAGATCAGCAGACAATTGAGACTTATTGAAGTCCGCTGTCTCTCTCAAATTCCTTTATTTGCCTCATCACATCTTTTTTCCTGAACGAAGGACATCCACTTGTTTTCCTAATATTCTCCAGCTTATCTGCTCTCATGACAATTTCTCATTCCAAATAGCCTCTATCCTGTAAGAAGCCCTGTATCTGCTCAGTTTCTTGTGTTAAATCACAATCTCTTACACAGAGCCTAGAAGTTCTAATTATCTGATTTTCTAGGATATTTTTGAAAATGTGATGAGGGTGCATGCTATTTCTATGTAGGCAATTGAAACATTTTAAAACATTCTTTGCAATGGTTCTTCCATGTCGCTTTGCGATAAATACAGGTGTTTATACCCAAGTCATAGGTGAGTCGTAGATCCAAGAAATCAATTTCTTTACTTGAATAATTAAGAGTGAACCAAAGAAATCAGTGGTCCCATTCAAATATTCTTGGAAATCAAGTAAATCTTGGACACTGCCATCCCACAAAATAAGCACATCCACAAAACGTCCATAGAATTTTAGTTTATGCAACCAAGGATTTAATTCATCTAGGACTTAGGTCTTCTCCCATTGGGCTAATACAAGATTTGAGTAACTGTTAGCACATGGGATACCCATCGCTACTCCCCAATTCTGTAAATAGTAACTGCCATATGTGAAAATGTTAGATTCAAGTATTAATCTCAGCAGTTCACAGATAAGATCATGCTTAGCATTCAAGTCTGTTAAAAACGTACTGATGGCCTCTATCCCATATCGATTAGGGATAACAGTGAAATGGTTGCAAACATCCATAGTTAGAGTAAATATTTGGGAATTCCTTCAGCTTCTAGTGAACAATGCAAACGTTCTAAAAAATCACGTGTATCCCTCAAGACCTTCTCGGCTTGTTTGACATAGTCTTTTAAGGAATCTTCTACATAAATAGAGGTTCTGTTACCCAGTTTCATCCTGTGACAATCTGGCGTAGAGGGGGATTGTGCAGGTCTTTATGCATCTTGGGTAGACCACTGATGATGGGAATAGTAGGATATTCCACCTTGAAAAAGTCAAACAGTTCCTGACTGCACTTGCAAGCGGGAAAGGATTCTGGCTGCATTCATCGAGAAGTAGGAAACTTGGTTTTATAGTTTTATTTTGAATGCAGAGCAGTGAATGGAAATGTTTTATTTATTGGTTTTATTTTGAATGGACTGGCTGCACGGAACTGGTAACTTGGTTTTATGGTTTTATTTTGAATGCATAGTGGTGAACGGAAATGTTTTATTTTGAATGGACTGGCTGCATAGAACTGGTGTCTGTGTCTGTGTCTGTGTCTGTGTCTGTGTGTGTGCAGGCAGGCAGGAAGTCCTGAGTACTGCAGAGTGGGTGACTGAAAGATGCCCCAATTTAATACACCTGGTGGCTAGAGGTACTCAGGCTCAAACCCTGTACCTTTGGTACAAGGTAAAAACTTGTGAATTTATCCCTCATATTTTTGATCTGTTCCTCATAAAATCTTTGGTTTTCAGGATTTTTATTGCAAATCACTGAAGGATTGAATTCACTAAATAATGACAGGCGTTTGAGTTTCAGACTTCATATTCTTCAGAAAATAAATGGTAACACAAAACCTTTTATTCTAGCAATTGTCTAAGTTTATAAGATCAGTATTTGAAATGCATCCCTATTTTGGGGCTGTATTCTGCTATTATTGTCTTTGTTCAGGTTTTCTGTGCTAAGAAGTTGAGAGCTATGGTGAGAAATGAGAACTGAATTTTGCATTCCCCCATTATTGGCTTTGTCCAGGTTTTTTCTGCTAAGAGGTTGAGAGCTATGGTGAGAACTGAATTCACTAAGTGATAGCTATTTAAGTTTCAGTCTTCCTATCTTTCAGGAAAATGCTGATTTGGCATAGTGGTATGCTGCTCTGACTGTAGTGCACAGGGTCCTGGGTTCAAGACTTGGCAATGAAATGCATGGTAATAACATTTTATTCTAGCAACTTTCCAAAATTATACAAGCAATGTTTAAAATGTAAACTAACACAAATGGGTCAATGACCCTAAACCAAAACTGTTTGAAAATAAAAAATAAATCCACCAACACTGAATAGCCGATGACGGTTTAATGCTCCAAAATACTCAAATCACAGTTGCACCAAACAACTAAGCGCTTTCGCCGTGGTTAACAAACCTTGGCATCATCAGAGTTGTTCGGATACTTCGCTCCCATTGCTTATATTCAAACAATTAAAATTAATTAATACCAATTAATCAATTGAAACATTTTAAAACATTCTTTAAAAAATCTCTTAAATCAATCTACAGTCTTGCCTCTGTATTATTCCCCAGTGTCTATTTCTAACCGCGCGGGCGGCGCAGTGGTGCAGCGGTTAATGCTGTCGCCTCACAGCAAGAGGTTCTCTGGTTCGATTCTCGGCCGGGGTGCCTTCTGTGTGGAGTTTGCATGTTCTCCCTGCGTTCGCGTGGGTTTCTTCCGGGTACTCCGGTTTCCTCCCACATTCTAAAGACATGCGTCTGGAGCATTTCTCCCCGGGCCTCCGCTGAAAACAGGATCTGTGAAACCTAGTCGGACTTTCCCGGTCAACAAAATGTTAAATAAATAAAAAAAATAAATAAATAAAAACAATAAGCCCACTAGACAAGTTAACATAAAAAAAAAACCTAAAAACTATTTTGAACACTAAATAGAACGTTTTAAATATAGCAAATTAGTAATATATATTATATCCAGATGGTGTTAATATAATATAACAGCATCTTGTACAATGCAAATTTTCAAGAGAAGGGTGTTGATAATAATTAAATATATGCTTAGCTGGCTGAAACTACACAATTTTATTGTGTTTCATTTTTAAAAAGGGCTTGATGGAAATGTATTCATTAAGTCCCGGAGGGCTACTGGCATTGGTACGTATTTGCCACATAGATTCTCTTGCTTCCAAGATGGATTCCCAGTCACCCCCCATCCATTGTCATATACTTTATCAATAATAAAGAAAATAAATTTTTAAAAATTCAAACACTTCCCTGTATGTAAAAACAAAGCATTATTGATATCCTTATTTTTTGTAGCTCTATTATGTTCGCTCATCCTGTCTGAGTCTACGTGAGGTCTTCCCTATATAAAAAGATGTACACGACAAACAGGTAGCTACATAGACTTACCCTCCTGGTACTGCAATTACATTTACCCGGACACTTAATTGGTCTACCAAATGTTTCTATTTCAACATAGGGTCCATCGTTAATATATCGACAAAACCTGCAATTCTCACACTTAGACATTTTAGAA
The DNA here is from genome assembly GCF_019279795.1 of Protopterus annectens. NCBI lineage: Eukaryota > Metazoa > Chordata > Ceratodontiformes > Protopteridae > Protopterus > Protopterus annectens. Next base: position 1,347,393,520 of record NC_056725.1, on the reverse strand, counting down.
ATAATACTGTCACTACCATACTGACTCTCTAAAATATTTTTAATGTCGTTTCCCCTACTGTGAATTATATGTGGTTTCATTCCAACAATAGTGGTTATGTTTTCATCAAAAAATAAATCCCAACCCTTATGGATGATATTCATTACCTCAACGGTCTTATCACTGAACTGCAAGACCATTCCTGTTCGACCTAAATTTTCTTTATGTTCTTTTAAGTTATTCTCAGATAACAAAATGGGTAGAAACGTAGTCCTTCTTTTCTTCACCACTTCCTTTTTTTACATTGATCAATAATTTAAGAGGATAGCCTCTTTCTAAAAACATTCCAATGAGTTTATATAATTCTTCCCTAAACATAGTTTCCTCACTTGTTAACCTGGAAACTCTTACCATCTGACCTTTAACTACACTACGTTTTTGAAAAAAAGGATGTTGACTAGTATAATACAACAAATTATTTGAATATGTTTCTTTTCTAAAAATAGAACTTTCCAAAATACCATTTTCAATATCAAATTTTATGTCCAAATAATTAATGGTCTTACTGTTCCATTGGAAAGTAAACCTTAAGAACTCAGTCGTTACATTTACATAGTCAATAAATTCCTTAGCTTCATCAAAGTCTCCTTTCCAAAGTATAAGAATGTCATCCAAAAATCTATTGTAACTCGCTATATAAGATTTATACTTGGAATTTAACACAAACCTTCTTTCCCAATCAAAAAGTACAAGGTTTGCATAAATGGGGGCACATTTAGCCCCCATTGCCAAACCTGATGTTTGGTGAAACAATTCAGCTTCAAACATCATGAAATTATTCCTAAGAATAATATCCATGAAGTTAGTCACCAATTCAACTTCCACTTCACTCATGTCAGACAAAAACCCTATGCTGTTTCCAAACATTTCAATTCCCACCGTGTGAGGTATCACTGTAAACAAATTTATTACATCAACTGTCAAAAAACTCACAGTATTATCAACTATATTACGAAACTTGGACAAACGCTGGAGACAGTGCCAAGAATCTCTAATTATATGAGGCACTCCCTCAGTTAGTTTACCTATCTTTCTATCAACCCAGGCTGCCAGGGTTCAATCTTTGACCCCTTTGCAGCCACTATGGGTCTGAAAGGTGGATATTCTACTGATTTGTTTGTTTTGGGTATTCCAAAAATCTTAGGTGTAATAGGAAAAGGAACCGACAAAAATTCCTTCTCCTTCATTGAAATTCTACCCTTCATAACTTCATCTTCCAGTATATCATCAATCCATCTATATGCTAGATTGATTTCATTTCGAGAAACTCTATTATAAGTGTTCTCATCATTCAAAACTTTCTCCATCTGCGTGTTGTAATCTATACTTCGCATGATCACCACCCCTCCCCCTTTATCTGGTGTCATGATACGAAGTTGTCGATCTCTAGCTAGACAATTTAAAATCTCTTTCTCCTGTTCATCTAGATTGTATGCTACACAACATCTGCCTTTGTCCAAGTTTCTGATTTCCTTCTCACAGTATGTTTCAAACAATTGTATAATTGGATTTTGAGGGGGGATGAATGTACTGGACCGCACACATTCATTTCTTTCGTTTTTATCTTTGTCATTTATCCCCTGAAAAAATATTTTAAGATTTAATTGCCTAGAATATAATTTTATATTCAATAAAGTTTTAGCTGCATTAAATCTGTAAGTGGGAACGAAGGACATGCCTTTCTTAAAAAGACCAAAATGCCTTTCTGTTAGAATCAATTCAGTATAGTTAAAGATGCGGAAGCCTTCCCTTACCACCACTTGGCATTTTAATTCCTGTGACATTTCAATAGTTTCATCTAACAAGCTGGTGGGGTCACCCCAACTATTCATTCCACCTAGTTCGTTGTTAATTACTGTTATTTCCAGTTGTTGTCCTGAATGTTCCCCCTCGGTCTCCACTGTTGTTGTTGTTTCTGTTGCTGTTTCCCCTGATTCCATCCCCCGTCCACCTCACCTCTCGTGTACCTCCCTGATTCCTTATTCGTTCTGATCTCCTGGGTAAATTTTCTAAAAAAATTACTATCACTAACATCACTGTCCTCCTGTCGAATACCTACTGCCTGTTGTTCTCCATTGTCCCCTTGAAAATTACCAGCCCTACTATTGTCATGAATTTGAAAATTCTGCCCTTGCAGATATGCTAAATTATTAGAATAATCATATTTGTCTCGAGCCAGTTTACGCTGTTTGTTTTCAACACCCCTTCTCACAAATTTCTCAACATCACTAAAAACTTTATCATATTATATTTTATAAGGTACAAACAAAGCATCATCAATTATACTTTTGTTAAGCTCGTCAATTTTGCCCTGAAGTTCCTTTATTTTGCTATCATTGTTACGGACAATAATGTCTAACATTTCAAGTCCAGTCTTATTAAATAATGAAATTAATTCACGATAGGCTGATGTACCTCTATCAATGCTTATCGGTAATTTCCATATATGTAAACCCTTAGGTACTTGTTCTAACTCAATGGATTTACGTAAAAACACATTGTCCATTTGTAGCGAGCGAAATTTATAACAGTACCTCTCAAAAGACTCCAACTGGTCTTTCCACGTAGGAATGAAACAATCCATTTTATTTTTAATAGTGTTACTTTGCTCTGGTTTGGATGCCCAATTCACATCCGGGACTTGAAACCAGGAACTGAAGTCTCTGTTTGAACTCGCTCCACCTCGAATTAACGAACGTTGATCTCCTGTGTCGGAACATTGATTTTTTAAAGGTGCCATCCCCTTGTCATGAATACTAGCCACCGGGGAATGCAAAGTAAAAAGTTCACCTTGACTGTCCGTAAAAAGCCCTTCATTTGCCAAATTACATGCCGCCTTGTCCTTTGAAAGCATGGAAGTCAGTTTGTTAATAGAATCCAATAGTTGCACCAATAATTTCTCCATAATTGTAGCGTATTACCTGGGGAATAATATTGCCTTCAGCACACGTAATTGAACTTAAAATTCTCCGTGCTTCTTGCAGAAGAATTGGAGCACTTCCCGTGACTACACTGTGCAGTGAAAAAACTGAAAACCAACACAAATGGGTCATTGACCCTAAACCAGAACTGTTTGAAAATAAAAAATAAATCCACCGACACTGAATAGCTGATGATGGTTTAATGCTTCAAAATACTCAATCACAGTTGCATCGAACAACTAAGCGCTTTCACCGTGGTTAACAAACCTTGGCATCATCAGAGTTGTTCGGATACTTCGCTCCCATTGCTTATATTCAAACTTAATTAAAATTAATTAATACCAATTAATCAATTGAAACATTTTAAAACATTCTTTAAAAAATCTCTTAAATCAATCTACAGTCTTGCCTCTGTATTATTCCCCAATGTCTATTACAATAAGCCCACTAGACAAGTTAACATTAAAAAACATTTCCGTTCACCACTATGCATTCAAAATAAAACCATAAAACCAAGTTACCAGTTCCGTGCAGCCAGTCCATTCAAAATAAAACCAATAAATAAAACATTTCTATTCACTGCTCTGCATTCAAAATAAAACTATAAAACCAAGTTTCCTACTTCTCGATGAATGCAGCCAGAATCCTTTCCCGCTTGCAAGTGCAGTCAGGAACTGTTTGACTTTTTCAAGGTGGAATATCTTACTATTCCCATCATCAGTGGTCTACCCAAGATGCATAAAGACCTGCACAATCCCCCTCTACGCCAGATTGTCACAGGATGAAACTGGGTAACAGAACCTCTATTTATGTAGAAGATTCCTTAAAAGACCATGTCAAACAAGCCGAGAAGGTCTTGAGGGATACAGGTGATTTTTTAGAACGTTTGCATTGTTCACTAGAAGCTGAAGGAATTCCCAAATATTTACTCTTTGTACTATGGATGTTTGCAACCTTTTCACTGTTATCCCTAATCGATATGGGATAGAGGCCATCAGTACGTTTTTAACAGACTTGAATGCTAAGCATGATCTTATCTGTGAACTGCTGAGATTAATACTTGAATCTAACATTTTCACATATGGCAGTGCTTACTATTTACAGAATTGGGGAGTAGCGATGGGTATCCCATGTGCTAACAGTTACTCAAATCTTGTATTAGCCCAATGGGAGAAGACCAAAGTCCTAGATGAATTAAATCCTTGGTTGCATAAACTAAAATTCTATGGACGTTTTCTGGATGATGTGTTTATTTACAACTCTGATGATGCCAAGGTTTGTTAACCACGGCGAAAGCGCTTAGTTGTTCGGTGCAACTGTGATTGTTTGAGCATTTTGGAGCATTAAACCGTCATCGGCTATTCAGTGTTGGTGGATTTATTTTTTATTTTCAAATGTTTAAAATGTGTCCCTGGTTTTTGGGCCCCCCCCTCCAAAAAAAAAAAAATTAAATTGAAATTAAAAATAAGTGTGAGAAGCTGTGCAAGATGCCTATGGCTTACACTACTGTCATTCTATTTATATATATATATATATATATATATATATATATATATATATATATGGCGGCCATGGTGGTGCAGCGGTTACCGTTGTCACCTCACAGCAAAAGGTTATCCGGTTCGATCCTCCGATGGGGTGCCTTCTATGCGGAGTCTGCATGTCTTCCCTGTGGTCGCGTGGGTTTCCACTGGGTGCTCCGGTTTCCTCCCACATCCCAAAGACATGCAGTAGGTGGAGTAGGTGGATTGGACACTCTAAATTGGCTCTAGGTGTGTCTGTGTGTGTGTGTGTGTGTGTGTGTGTGTGTGTGTGTGTGTCTGTGTGTGTGAGTGTGTCTGTGTGTGTGAGTGTGTCTGTGTGTGTGAGTGTGTCTGTGTGTGTGAGTGTGTCTGTGTGTGTGAGTGTGTCTGTGTGTGTGTGTGTGTGTGTGTGTGTGTGTGTGTGTGCCTTCTGTGGAAGGTTGGGCACCAGGCTGACAACTCGACACTGTAAATCTCCACTGTCAATCATGAGCGGACAGGTGATCTGCTGTGGCGACCCCTAACAGGGAAAAGCCAAAAGAAGAATATATATATCGATATATTATATACGCGCACACACACACACACACACACACATATATATATATATATATATATATATATATATATATATACACACACACATATATATATATATATATATATATATATATATATATATATATATATATGTGTGTGTGTGGGTGTGGAAGTAGACTTTTATGATGGAAATGTTCAGACTTGGGCAGTTTTGTCATTATTGGTTCATGTATTTTGTTTTATTGCCTACTGGAAAAATGTTCAAAGAAATTTAAAATGTGCTCTAACAAGTGTGTTGTATTATACAAGGAATATAATTTAATAAAATCAGGAAGGTATATCAAGAAACACATGTATGTTTCCTGTTTTGTGTGCAAGGGGCCAATGATTTGAAAACAGCCCAAAGGTAATCTTTATCCACCACTGGCCAGATGCATTTTCTTTGGATGTGGTGTGGGTTTCAGTGCTGTTTCAATGAATGTGAGTTTTAAGGGCAGAGAAGTTTTAATGCCAAGTCCGTTTTCATTGTGAGACAATATTGCTTTGTTTAGCAGATGTCTGTTAGTGTTTGTGCATTGTGCTATAAAATGTAGAAATAAAATCCAAATAATCATTGTAGAAGTAAAGCAGTATGCAGACATTAGTGTTTATGGTAAATAGGGCAAAATAGCCAGGTAATGGGACATTGGAATGGCTGCAGGGGGACTCTGGTACCATATTTTGGTTGTCTGTTCTTCAGTTTGCGTTTGAAAGTTGGCATCCCACGATTCCATTGGAGTGGGCGGGGTTACGTAATTATGTATGCAAATGTTATATTAATCAGCGTACAGATTTCTACCTATTTTTTATGAGCCTTATCCGGATTTTTGATGTGTCCAGGTTGAGGGCTGAACAGATTTGTTTTTCTTTTTCAATTGAATTTTACAGGTTATAGGTCGCATTAAAGGTGGGAAAAGTTTTGAAATGATTTATTGTGGTCTCATCTTTTTATATCACAAAAACCTGGCATTTTAACAGGGGTGTGTAAACTTTTTATATCCACTGTATTCTTTACAGCAATATTAGTTGCATTCATAGTCCATCCATCCATCAATCCACAACCCCTTTTCCCATTTTTGCATGTGGGGATAGGGTGTCACTTAGAAATATGAAAACATATGCTTAATTGTATAATTAGTAACACAAGTAAAACTGGACATCTGTGAATATGTGCAACTTACATTGCAAATATCAAAGACAGTTTTCTTCAACGTCTTAAGGTGTCACTTAATGCCATGCAACAATTTGTAAATTACTCATTTTTTGAAGTGTTAAGTACTTATGGAAGTATTTCTTATTTTCATAATTACTATCAAACTAGCAATATTTTCAGTATTGTATGATCATATAGATGAGCATTGGTAGTGAATTGTCCTGTCCCCACATTGGTGTTTCACACTGTACACCTCAGTAACATGTTGGTCTCTCAGTTATGAAAATATGAATAGTAAGTGGCAAACAAAGATTCATTTCTCCACTGCCGGACATCCTAGGCTAACAATCTTAGTGTTGTTTTGTTAATAACTTCTTGCCCTTTCTAATGCTGCCTATTATTAGCTGGTAAGTCACTTAGTTAGAGAAGCCAAACCCAAAATTGTTCTGGATGCCATAATGTCATATGGGTGTGAACTGGAAGTATGCAAAAATTGTGCTTTAGGCTTGAGTGGGTTAATCTTCATATTTGTTTATATCTTTCATAGTTTATTACTACTACTTTAGAAAGTTGTTCTAACTGCATGAATAGTTCTTTCATATGTTGTACTGTTTTTGTTATTGATATATCGTATCTGTATGTGCAAATACTAGGTTGCTTCAAAGTATCCACATAATGGTAAATTTATTTGTAATTTGCATTATTGGCCCAAAAATATATTGCTCTTCTATTTTTTTCCACAAATAGTAACTGAAGGAAATCTTCTGCGAGTCAGACTGTTATTATTACAGGACTTAAGGGAAATCATGTAATGGTCTGTATATGGAGTCAGCGAATAAAGTATCAGTAGCTGCTTGCTTATATTTGATGTCACTGAATAAATCAGTCCTAGTAAGTGATTTATACCTATGTGCAGTAGATGAAAAAACACAGTAATTTGGGTTCATACACTAATAATCATTGACTAAGTTTCCATAAATTTTTGCAGCCAAATGTATCCCCTAACAGCATGTGTGTTCAGTGAAGAATCTGTAACTCGTGAAAAATATCTGATGAAAACTCAGCATACTTACTAATAGGAGCATCTATTCAGCCAGTTATAATCTGACTAATACTATTTTGCAGATATATGTAGGAGTTCGCTAAACAATTGTATATATTCCTGCTGAGTATTGAAAATATTCATCTATTTTATATGTACTTAGAAGTAGTACCTACTTCAAAGTGAAAGTTTTGGATAAGAATGTTTTTTCCTGTCTGTTCTTTATGTAATTAAATCTTTTTCACTGCTTATAATATGCATACTGTTATTTACTGTTATATTGCATATTGTATTATTATACTGGATTATTATATTGCATTATTATTATGGACCCCATAGTATATCGCCTACTCCAAGGTGATCTCTGCCTAACATATAAAGCTGTGTCAAACCCAGAGCTGTTGGACATGCTGCACCTAAAGAAATCCCAATCCCTCCGAGCTACACGCTCTAGGGACCTAAACCTTGTCACCGCAATAAACGGAATAAGCTGGAGGGATAGATTCCTGTCCCACAGACTTCCATACTCTGGAACAATCCATCAATGTCAAGCAGAGTTCCTCATTAGCACTCTTCAAGAAAAATCTTGATGAGTGGATGGGAAATACGAAATTCACCTCAGGGATCACTTCTGTATTTTTTCTCGACGGGCACAGGAAAATTACTTTCTGGGATGGTGAAACCAGGGAACCTTGTTGGCTAGACTTACATAGGCCCTTGGGCCGATAACCTAGTACCTACTTTTGCACCTATACTTTAAACTGAATACCATACTCGGATGAGTCAATTTACATGCATTTAAAACCTCAGTGTTCCTCTCTAAGTGCTGAACACACATGAATTTTAGAACCCGTAAGGAGCACCCTGAAAATGAGACAAGAAGGGGAAAAGATGAGAGAGGATTTTAAGAAATGTAAGAAATCGAAATGTTCATGAAGATGTCCTAGGAGTCCTTAAAGAGCTGGATTAGGAAAGAATTATTTGTGCAGTCAGTGTATTCATTCATTCATTCATTCACTTACTGAATCAGAACTCAATGAGGAGTCTTTCCAAGACTTTGCATTTTGCTGGGAGTTAAAAATAAATATATCCTTGCTTTTTTTCACCTTAAGGACTCCCTTAGTGTTTGAAAGGTTCTTGTCTTCACCAGCTCAAGTGGAAAATCTGAGTAATTAGTTTCTTCAGCATCATCCACTTTGGATTTTCTTACCTTAATTATTCAGAATATCTGATCTGGCTTGCAGGTTTTGAATATTTCCACAATTGTGAGATGTGGAGCTTAGCCAATTTCTTTAAATGGAGCAATCGTATCAAACCCTTCTAAAGCTGTAGTGTGCTTGGCTATATCCATAAATGTCTTCTTAAAATGTGCTGTGGTTTTGTAAGTACTATTGCCAAAACAATTTCTCTTGACCCACTTCTTGCAGTCCTGTCATTTTTTCAGAAAAAAAAATTGTTAGCAATCTGCTACAGAACTTATAACTGAAATTCCATTGATAAAATGTTAACATTTGCTGTTAGTAGCTGCTGTCTGTGTCATGAGATGTTCAGCATATTGATCGCTGCTGCAGTAGCCTTAACTGTATGGGTTATATCCTGTGAAAGATATAATAGCCAGATAGCTTCCAGAGCTTCAGGGCACCTTCCACCTGTCCAAACTGTTGAGTCACCTCAGGCTGAGCTGACTAAAAATACAGGCTTGGGCGATAAGCCCTCCAGAACATTTCTGCTGCTTGAGTATGCTCCTTTGAGGCTTTTGAGTATTGACAGTTGGCTTGTGCTGTTCCTTTTCTGGGCAGATATATTCCTATTGGTGAAAAAAGCTTCCATTTTAAAATTGTTTATATTTTAAAGCTAGGAGTCTGTGTTTTAACAGACTCTGCGAGCTGGCAAAGTGTGTGTGAAAAAAGTGAATTTTAAAGACTAACTTTTTACTGTCTTTTGCTGTTTTGTTTTCCCCAGGAAAGAGGCATCATTTACAGCTTGACCATGGAGCAAACTGTCAGTCAGTCCTTTTAGCAACAAAAAGAAAATGTTAAATAGCCTTTGCCACTACAGGAAGCTAGCAGTTTGCCTCAGCCGCAGGTGGGTGACTCAGCAGTGGCCATTAGTTGTACCTCAGACCATGCATCTTTTGCTCTGGATCCCTCTGGTGTAGCACCACCCCCCACTATGGCACAGGGGCTAGCTATGTTTTCTGCAGCTGTTGGGGTACCCTCAGTGGGAAAGGGAGTTCCACCCTTGCTGGTATTGGGAGAAAGAACAAGAAAGGCTTCTCTCTCTTTTTTTTTTTTTTCCCAGAATGTCATGTCCATCCCTGGGGAAGCTGCTGCTTCCATTGTTAACACTGGTTGGTTCCATTTTTTTTTCTGTGTAAAAGAAACAGAAAACTAAATGTGTCTACTCCTCCTCAAATTTGCTTGGATAGGAATAGCTTTCTGGGTCTAGCTCAGGGTTTAATTCAAACTATTGATCCTCTTATAAAGTAGTTTCTGGTAAAAGAAAGAGTGATTCCTCTTTTCCTGAAGAGATTCAAGACAAGAAGATGAAGAGATAGATACAGGGTTTTCTCCTCAGATTTCTGACTCAGACTTATAGGAGTGCTCGGTTTCTGATTCTTCTGAGAGTTTTCAAAACGTACCAATGTTTTCATTGAAAGAACACTGACATGTCTCATTTCCTCAGAAAATACTATGAGCTGTTACAGAAGGAATTTCCAGAACATTTACCCATTCCTCCATCTCTGTCAACTTTGGGGGATGCGAGTGTTACTGCCTGCAATTTTACTGATAGTCGGCTGCCCCTTAAAAGGCAGATAGAATGTGTAAAGTTTCTAAATTATAAGTTTTTATACACTCTTCGCAAATCTGACCCAGCAGCTATAGCTTTAGTTAATCCTACTACTCCTACACATTTAATTCCAATCCTACTCTTTCTGATAAGGACGGGAAGATTATTGGCGAGTATGGGGAAAAAAAGTGTATGCTTCAGCAACTTTAATTTTCAGAATTTTGAATTGTAAGGCTCGTATGTTAGTTTGTTCCGACTAATGTGAAAGTATGACTAATGTTTTGCCTGCATTATCTTCTTGTGAGGAATAATCTGCTTTAAATAATTTAGCATTTTATATTGTACAAATCATTGTTCACAGTGTGTTGTGTGTGCGTGCATGCATGTGTGTACGTGCTGTCGCATATGACTCAGTACCACCAGTGGCCATAGTCCTAGAAGAATTATCAACTGTTTTGAGGTTTTCCTGGTTGCTTTCTCAGAACTTCCCAGGTGATAAGTGATATTTTAAATTCTCATTTGGATAGAGATATAGTTTTTGACCCTTCTGCTGCAAAGGTGACTAGAAAGTGCAATGAAAGGGGTAAGCTGATGCAGGGAATCTCCTAAGATTTTTTTCAGCCCTCCCTTTCCAAATTTTCTAAGACATTCTGTAACCCCTCATCCATCTTTGCAAAAAACAAAATTTAGTCTCAACAAAGTGCAGATAAGCAGACATTTAAGAAGAAATGGAAAGGGGGTTTCAAAAAGAATTCTGTACCTCCCAAAACCAAGGACAGTCCAACAAATCAGCATGCCTGTTTAAGGGACTTTGTCCCCCTCTCCCACCTTGGCACTCCCATTTCCCTTACAGAAAGTTTAAATCTCCACTTTTCTGTTTGGCAACAGATAGTTTCAGACAAATGGTTTCTGTAGATCATTCATCAGTGTTGCAGTTGACAATGGGAGGAAATTCCCCCTATCTATGAGTTAATCCCTCATCCACCAGACCAGACTGTCTTATTTCCACCTCTCCTTCATCACGTGCTACCCCAGGGAGTGATAGAACCATTTCCTCCTTCACAACCGGGGAAAGGTTTTTATTCAAGGAATTTTTTTTTTTTTTTTTTTTTTTTTAAGGAAAATGCTTGGAGACCAATTCTGGGTCTTTCTTTCCTAAACCTGTTTGTGATATTGCCTGAGTTCAAAATGCTGTCACTTCACTACCTGTTGCATCATCTTCCTCATTCAAGTTTCCTGATAATACTAGATTTAAAAGATGCTTATTATCATATGCCTGTTCATCCAGATTTGAGGCATTTCTTAAGGTTTTGAGTGACTGGATTACATTATTAGTTCTCTGCCGTATCCTTTCGACTACCCACTGCACCAAGAGTATTCTCAGTGTCTAGCTCCAGTCATAGCTCATTACATGCTACAGGAAATGAGCATTTTTCCTTATAATTGCTTATCTTTTCAGAGTTTTTTGTTTTCAACGTGTCAGGCATCTCTCATTTGGGTGAGAGATCTTTTACACAAGCTGGAATTCCAAGAGAACAATCAAATGTCTTTTTTGACTCCTTCACACAGGATTGTCTTTCTGGAGTGTCAGACACCTCAGTTCAAAGAGTTTTTCTTCCACAGGAAAAAAAATATATCTATATTTTGACCTATTTCTATTGGTTTTCCACTCAGACTTTAGTCACTGTGAGGAAATATCTCAGGATATTTAGTCTCATGGTATCTAGGATTTTCATGATACCCCTGGCAAGACCTTACATGATAAATATACAGTGGTATTTGAAGTCTCTTTGGTCCCAGCACTAACATCCATTGTCTTTTCAAATCTCAGTGCTAGGGTTTGTCAGAAGAAGATTCACTTAGTGGAGGCAGGAAGTATCATTAAATCAGTGTTGCCTTCTCTATTCTTGTTTAAAAGTAGTCAGTCACCAGAGGTGCCCCATACTTTGATTGGGGAGCAGTTTCAAGAAGGGTAAAGGTTCATGGTTTGTGGGACACCGAGGACAAATACAAACACATAAATATAAAAGAGATGCCTGCCCTGATCAAGAAACTCAACTCTCTGAATCATCTTTGGTCCCTGGAATCTCTTCAGGTTATTGCAGACAATACCACAGTCATGTGGTAAGTCAACAAGCAAGAGGGATCCGGGTTGCACCCCCTTTGCAGACTGCCCATGTTAGCTTGGGATAAAGCTTCACAGCACAATCTCACTCTACTTGCATTCTGTGTTCTGTTAGAGCAAAATTGTGTGGCAGAGAAGCCAAACAGGACAAGGGCAGACCCTCACCAATGGAAAATAAATTAGGGAGTCTTCCAAAATATGATCCATCTGTGGTGAAGTTCCTCAAGTAGACCTGTTTCTCTTCTCTCTGAACAAACAGCTAGCAAGATTCTGCTGCAGAACTCCATACAAAAAGGCCTGGAAGACAGATTCCTTTCCTTATCCTTGGTCCAGAATGTTCCTATTTGCTTTTTCATCCTTTCTGCTGATATCCTGGATACTTCTGAAGAGTAAAAAGGAATCCTCCAAGATCACTCTGGTGACTATTCTGGCCCAGACAATAGTGATTCTCCCATCTTTTGGAAATGACCAGGGGCAATTACCACAAGCTTTCCCCATGGACTGGATCTATTCAAACAAGATTTGGGTATTTGATACACCCCAGCCCCTCTCAGCTTCAAATGACTGCCTGGATGATAGGGTCTTTAATTTCCTTTAGGCACCTGTTTACTGAAGAAGTGCAGCAGGTAATAATGGAGGCAAGAAATCCAGCTACAAGAAAAGCATATATTAGCAAGTGGAAAACGTTTTCTAGCTGGTGCCAACAGTGTAACCATAACCAGTAGCCATTCAGGGCTAGTTGTGCTCTGGTTTTACAGTATTTGTGTGAGTTACTGTCCTATGGCTTTTCTTACTTCCTCCATCAAGGTCCAGTTATAAGCCATTTCAGCATGTCTGTGCATGGATCCCTCATCTTTCAATGCATTCTCATGCTATGCCATTCCTGAAAGGGGTTTTGCATATGAAAACTTCAAGAATATCGATGTCCCTTCCTTGGGATCTTTTTTGTTAGCTTCTCTAACAGTTGCTCCATTTGAACCAGTTAACCTGGCTGATTTGAGGTTCATAACATGGAAAAGTTTTTCTGATTGCTCTGACCTCTGTGAGAAGGGTATTTTGAGTTGCAAGCTCTTGTGGTGAACCAGCTCTCTCTTATTTTCCACAGGGACAGGGATTCGTTAAAAACTAACCCTACTTTTATGCCTCAAGTAGTATCCGAGTTTACTTTAAGCCAATCTGTACATCTCCACATTTTCTTTCCTGAACCTAAAAATGAGGGAGAAAGGGCACTCCATACCTTGGATGTCCGCAGACAACTTCGGTGCTGTTTTGAACGAACTAAATCGTTCAGGTCTTTGGATCAATTTTTCTTTTCTTGAGAATGTATGAAGGGGACACTGTGTCAAAGCCATTTCCAAATGTTTGTCTAAGGCTATTATATTTTGTTATATTCAACACAGCAAAACTGTTCCAGGCAGGGCCATGGCTCTCTCTACCAGGGCCTTGGCTTTATCTATGGCTTTTTAGAAAGAGTTTGATTTTAGAAGTATTCTAGAAGCAGCAACTTGGTCATCTGGGCATACTTTTACAAAACACATAGCTTGATTCCTTCTCTTGGTCTGGGTAAGGCCTTGCTAGGACCATTCTCCAGGAGCTCCTGGATTTTTCTGATTCAGCCTCTCAAATGTAGCAAGCTAGCGTAATCGACCCATACAGCTAAGGCTACTGCAACAGTGATAAATATGATGAACACAGTACAGTTGTGTAGCTAAACTTACCATAACAGTAGATGATCAAACTGTTATTGCTGCAGTAGTTGCTTATCCTCCCTCCATTCCATTTGTTCTGTGTTGCTGTTTATGCACAGTGTGAATAATTTTTTTTTTTTTTTTTTTTTTGCATTGTCCTTTCAGGGCTCTGCTCCCCTCTCTGTGTTGGCATGAAAGCTCTGAAGGGCCTGGTGTCTAAACCTTTCTTTTTAGTCAGCTCAGTTCAAGCTGATTGATAGTTTGGGTGCATGGAAGGGGCCTTGAAACTTCGGAAGCTGAACAGCTGTTATATCCTTGGCAAGGATATAACCCATACAGCTAAGGTTACTGCAGCAGTGAGCATTAAAATGTCCTACTGTTATGGTAAGTTTACTTACACAACTGTACTTTCTGAATTCAACTCATCCACACACTATTTATTTATTTATTTATTTATTTATTTTTTGCTGGATGGTTCCAATGGCACCCAGTTTGACCTCTACATTTTTGTGTCAGGACAAGGAAACTGCAGCCCATTCATTCCCTCGTGGAGGTGAGAGTTGGCAGTTAGGGAGGGGACTAGTTTACTGATCCTCTAGATTGTCCTATGCCCACTCCCTCAGCAGCTTGTGTGCTCCGCGATAGCTGTGTTGTCAGTAGCTGCATGCACAGGCACTGTGGCTCCTCGCTGTGGATGATACACCTAGGTGTCACCAGTGCAGTGAGGTGAGCTGTTTTACTTCCCTAAGATGAGCTGGCTGCAGCCATTTGTCCCTGTCCTCCCCTGTCCAGTCTCTTCAGCACTCATGCTGATAGTCAAACTTAGATCATCAGGACTGCAATTAGGCTATATCTTTCTGCGCTAAGGGGCCCATATTACTTTAATATGAGCTTCAAGCAGCTAGCTTAAAACTTTGCCACTGTTGTCAGTTATTTGTTCATCCATTGCTTGTTTTTTAGTAATACCTTATTTTACTAGCTCATGGTCATTTTTTAAATTTTTTTTGCTCACTTGCTGTGGTACCTTCGCTTGTACCATCTAACTTTCATTTCTTTTATCAGACTGCTGCTGCATTTTTATCCCCCTTCCCATTTTAATGTTGTGGAAACCTTGGCAGAGGACAAGTTTGAACTGGTGGGGGCCGTTAGCCTAGTACACACCTATGAAACCTACACACCTATGCCTTTGGCAACCTTGACTTGGGCTTGTAACCCTTTTTCTGGCTTTCACATCAGCGAAAAAGGATTCAGACTTTCATGCCACTGTATGTTGTGAGGCCTAACAGTTTTCTTAAAACTAAGTTTGAAATAGAAGATATTTATTTGCCTACATTTACAGAACTTTAGTAGGATAACATTAGCCATGAAACGCACACACACCTGATAGTTATGAGAAACCTAACAGGTTGGTACTGTAGGAGAAATTAACAATTTCTAGCTTTGGAATTAAGCACCTTGATTTTTTATAATTCAGTGAGAAGCTTGCTCATGGACTGGTAGCTTCATCTTTTTTTTTCATAACAATTAGTTGTACAACCCTTTGTGAGACTGCCGCTTGTTCACCATCCGTTTCTAAGCATAAAATCACATATAGGCTTTTGTAGCCAAAGTATTTTTTTTTTTTTGCAATGGATATATTCAAGAAATGCTTGCTGGGCCTTCATCCATGTTTCTGGATGCACATCTTAGTATTGTACCCAACTGTGAACATAAGATCACTGCTGTATTATAGTTCAGGTAGAAACAGGAAGGGTCACTGTTTTCACAGTCGCACCTCGCAATCCATCCTCTTTATACAGTTTTAATATATTTATTAGATTAGATCTTCACATTTTAAACAACATAGGTACACTTACATTAATAGAAAAGAAAACAAACCATAGCAACATTTTACATTATTTCCATGCATTATACATATATGTTGTCTTTTTTAACCATTATCATTCACTCCAAAATTACATAAGGTTCTGAAAATTATTTTGCTTGTATTGATCCCACAGATTCCATTCATTTCTATGTAATTAGCTCCTTCCATTTTCTGAAGATCCCATCTCCTGTTCTTTTATCTCCTTTATACTATTCAATACTTTAATTACAGTTGGTTTAGATTTTTATTTCCATTTTCTAGTGATTGCTTTTTTAGCATTAAACTTAGTAATGCCTTGCTATGTCTGGGCAATTGAGATATTGTATTCCAGCTCAAAAGAATTTTATTAATTAAACCATTTGCTTCTCAATATTCCTGAGAAAATTGGAATTTTTTAAAATCTACATTCCCAGAAGACTTATTCCCAATTACTTCTGTCTCTGAAGTCTGCTTGGGTAAAAAAAAATAATATTGCAAATACTTTCAATTAAAGCTCCTAAACCTTCTGGGCATTATTGCATCATTTGGGAGCCATTAAAATACGCTCCCTTTGGTAATTTGTAAATTGCCTTTCCATTTCCCTAAGCGCCTTTGATTGATTCTTGTAGTTATCATAGAATATTTTGTATACCCTACTTATTGTGCCTTTTAACAGCAGCTTCTGTTCTAGACTCAACTAAAAATTATATCAGCGGCAGTCCTTTACTAAGCACTCACATATGCCTTTCAAATTGCCAGTTGTACTGTTTTCAATCCCTAGTAAGGAAGACAGTCTCGTATCTGGAACCCAATCATCTGCGTAGCCTCTTCCTCACTTTACCTTTTCATTTGAGTTACTTATTTGCTTCCAGTACATTGGTTACTTTGCTAATTTTCACCAGTAAATTCCAGCCCCCTCTTACCTGCTTTCTATAACCCCACTTGCAGTCATCCCTGTTGGAGAAGTCTCTCTCCAGTCACATGTTGGCATAGATCTTACAATACATCTGCTACTTTATGAATATAATATGTTATTATTTTTCCTCAAGGACTTGCATCTAAAATCCTATTCTCTCTCCTTCCTCCTCAAACAACCAACCACCCCATTTCATCATCATCCCTTTCCACTTTGATTTGAACCCTTTACTTGCCTTGTGTATGTGAGCCTTAACTACATAACTATAAAGTAGCCCTTCAAATCAAGTAATCCTACACCACCTCCTTCTATGGGGAAAGTCAACTTATCCCACTTGAATCTTGCTCTTTTCCCTCACTAATAAATTCCTTCATCTTTTTATTAATTATGGTCCACAACTTCTCCCTAGTTAATAAAAATAACCTGACCTGTATATAAAATTAAAGTGAAATATTTTCACTGCTTGAATTTTACAATATATATATCTCTCTCTCTCTCTATATATATATATATATATATATATATATATATATATATATATATATACACATATATATATATATATATATACACACATATATATATATATATATATAAAATATGTGTATGTATGTATCTCCATAATCGAGAGCTTTCATCTTCTTTGGTTCAGGCATCTAGGCAGTGAGACATTTCCTTGTGGTACATTTGGTAAGGGATACATGACTGAAGTGACATTCAGCTGCAGGGAAATATAGCCATAACTAATTCCCTGTGGGCAAAGAGGCCAATGCTGTGCCATGCCCACAATTTCAATAACTAAATGCACAGGGGGAATAATGTCCATGGCCCCCAAGGTAACATGAGACAGCAGGCAGTATGGCAGGCATCAGCAGCAGACTGGCCATTGGACATGTCAGTGGCACTAAAAATATGGTGCAGAACAGGCAGTGCCTTTATAATTGGTGTGCATTGACCAATAACACCCTTCACAATATATAGGGCACATTACCGAAAATACATACTGGAGCATAAACATGACTACAGTAGCATGCAGATTTCCTCCATGCTGGAGCACACTTCTACATGTTGTAGTTACATAAGCATGTACTGTACACTGAGCACAACACTCATTACTTCTTCCACCCCAGTGCACTTGGTTATTAAAGCTGAGA
Source organism: Protopterus annectens (assembly GCF_019279795.1). Taxonomy (NCBI): domain Eukaryota; kingdom Metazoa; phylum Chordata; order Ceratodontiformes; family Protopteridae; genus Protopterus; species Protopterus annectens. The sequence continues at coordinate 1,347,375,744 of NC_056725.1, read as the reverse complement.
GCATGGCAGTGTGTGCTTCTCTTTGCCCACAGGGAATTCACAACACCTTATTTCTCTCCATCTGAATGTCACTTCAGCCATGGTTGCCAGCCAAATGTACCACAGTCAAATCTCTCACTGCCTAGGTGCCTTAACCCCAGCTTCTTGTTGTATTATTTTTTTAGTTTCGTCCCACATATCCTTAGTTGCCACAATAAAATTCACTTTAATACATGCACTTAAGTAGTTTATTTTATCATGTGTTCATAAATATGGGTATTGCTGAATCAATTTGTATGTGAGTGCATGGTTTGCTGATATACCCTTTGTTTTATTTTCATTTATTTTTATGTCCTGAAAAGATTTAAAACTGTCTCAAAATGCTTCATAACACCAAAATGTCCTGTTCTGGATTTATCAAGTACAAATTAATATTATGTGCAAATAAAGATAACTTTTCTTGGGTACATTACAGCTATATTCTTGATTCTGTTAATCCCTTATTGCTTTGCCAGTGACTCGAAATATGAAGGAAGTAAAAAGAAAAAAAGGGCATGCCTGTTTGGTTCTTCTATTTAAATGCATCTTGTCATAGATGATACCTCCCACATTAATTCTTGCTTGTTAGCCTTCATATATTCTGCGTGCTAATTAACACTATTGTTCTATCTGGGAATACAAATGCTGCTATTGCCCTTCTTATAAAATCCCAACTGAATGCATTGAGTGTTTTCTCTGCATCTAGACCCGCAACCAGTAGCAATGTTTTCTTGCACTCTGCTTCTCCCTGAATCTTCATCATTATTCTGTTAATGCTTTTTTATTATTCTGTTAATGTTGCTCAAATGTTTGCCTCCTCACTCCCCACAAAACCACATTGATTCTTATCTATAAATTTTTACAACACTTTTGCAATTATCTTAGTATAGTCATAAAAACTTGATAATCATGATTTAAAATTGAAATGAGTCTATAAGAACCTGGGTCTGAAGGGTCTTTACCCACTTTGTTGTAGCCACCACAGCTTTCTTCCAAGATGATGGTCCCCTCCTCCCTTTTTAATATTGTTAAACAAAACCTTCCAGATCTTTATCACTTTCTTTCTTCCTAACTTCCACAAGAATAACATCTGTTTTTGGAGTCTTCCCTGTTGATTATCAGTTTTTTTTTTCGTATCTTCCTATCTTGGCTGTTAATTGTTGAGTCTTATTGTGCAACCTTGGCATAATTAATACTTCCTTAAAAGCACTTACATTTGCACGGTTTCATGGTTTCCACATTCCTTTGTTTTAGGCAAATTTTCATTAAATTTCCATAATGTTTGTAATACCTCTATAAGGTGGTGTCTTATTTTCCCTTCTTATAGCCCCTGTATGTTTTGTGATGAACCCTTCTCTTTTCTGTTGGCTAAGTTATTGTGCTAAAAAAGTTGTCTGGATTTATCAAAATATTTGATCTGAAGTAGGATATTCATTTGTCTGCAACCTGTGGGTTATGGATCCGATATCGGATCCGAACCGGCATGGTTTTCCAGCTATGGATCCAAGCTCTCAGCTCCTCCCCTCACCCATAATGCCCTGCTCTACCCTCATGACCTCAGATCTCGTTTGCCGCGCATGGTGACTGGATTGGTTTCTAAAGCTCTCAAGCTAAGTGCTAGTTTTCTACTGTTAATATTAGAATTTTGAAGTTTTTTATTGATTTTTTGTGTGAAAGTGTAGGTTTACCCTTTATATTTTTACTTTTAGAGTTAATCTAAAATTATTTCCCTCCCCTCGCTGTTGGCGTAGTGTGTGTGTGTTGGGCCTGTGTGTGTATATTGTTTAGTTACTTTAGTTTAGTAACTTCTTTATAGATTGGGATGGCTGAACAGCCCAAATCTATATTTTCTAAATGCTCCGAGTGTGGCCATAAGCTTTCCCCAGCTGATGGCCACACTCGGTGTGTTAGATGCCTGGGGGTTGAACACCTCACATCTGGATGCTCCATTTGTGCAGGGTTCAACCCCAGGGCACTGAAGGAGCGGAGGTCCAAGCTTGTTTTGGCGGGCCTCTTACCGCCGGACTCTGCTCCGACCTCCGCTCCTTCGGGAGTAACCGGGCCTTCGGTTCTTCCCTCCGTGGCACCCCCTCCTCCTCCTGGGACTCAACCTCCCGTTTCTGGTTCGGAGGAGAGGGATGCTAGGAAAAAGGACCGGAGGGAGAAGCACCACAAGCGGCGGGCCGAGACCTCTGTTTCGGCACCGCCAGCCAAGCGGGCTTCTCCCGGCTCCGTGTCGGCTCGGTCTCCTCCTTCTCGGCTCCGGTCTCCAGTGTGCTTTTCACCGGGACCTGAGGAGGAGGAGACCCGATCTCCGTCGAGGCTATCGAGGAGGCACTCCAGGCCTACCTCGGTAGCCACGTCGAGATCTACATATAGCCTTTCGGATGCTGATCTGGACCGGATGATGAGAAGGTTCATCCAGGCCCAGATGCAGATGGGAGTGCTCTTGCCTCCCCCCCCCTCTGGGGGGGGAGCTCAACACCCTTTTTCAAACCTATTGCTCCTTCTCTGACCCGCTATCCGGGTTCGGTGCAGCTGGAGCCGAGCAGCTTCGGAGCCGGGGTGGGTCGGCGCCGATAGTACTTGGTACCGGATCCGACCCTGCCCTCGAGTGCATCGGATCCGACCTCGGAGCCTGGATCCGAGCCTCGGATCCAGGGGATCAGTGCTCCTTCGGCGCCGCCTGTCGGAGCGCACTGTCCCTTCGGATCCGGCGCCGGCGCCGGCTCCGATCCACTCTTCGGATCCGAGGGGAGCCAATTGTCGGATCCTTTGGTCGAGGTCGGCTCCCTTCGGCGCTTGATGTAGTGGAGAGGGCCCGGTTGAGGGGCACCGGACCCCCGGCACTTGTTCCGGCTCCGCCCCGCCCTCCCTCTGCACTGGGCCAGGCTTCCACCATCCGGCCCTTGGGACAGCCCGCTTCTGTGCCCCAAGTTTCTCCAATTGAACAAGTTGCTGCTTGCGAGGAGTCCTCTGACAGCCCCCAGAGGATGTCCTCGCAAGCATACGTGCAAAGGAGGCACATTGACTCCCCCGAGTCTCTCATGGAAGACACGGACTTGGAGGAAGGGGAAGGCTCCCCACGGTCACCCCCCGAGGATGTCTCATTTGGAGACATCATGGAAATGCTCCGTATAAGGGGTGGTCTGCCCCAAGTCTTCCTCGGACGAGTCCGTGTTCTTGGAGGCATTTGAAGCGGGCCCGTCTACCTCTTGGGTGTCCCCTGCCGACCCCCTGGTGAACCTCATTACCACCAGGGCGTGGAAGGAACCGGACACCGTGGAGCCAATTCCTAAGAGGCCCGATAGGATCCTTAGCCCACCGTCCGACCGTGCCCATTGGAGTAAGGGGCCTCCGGTAGATGCCATGTTGACGGGCGGCCACCAAGAGGGAACTTGCTCAGGAGAGTCCTCAGTCCATCCCCCGTGCAAGGAGTCTCTGATGATGGACCGCTTGGGGAAGCGGATGTTTAGTTCAGCGACCTTCTCGGTAAGGGCGCTGAACTACTTGGCACATGTCATTAGGATGCAGCGAGATCTCATTAAAGAATATGCTGCATCTCCCCCAGAGTCCATGTCGGAGGAGGACAGGGTTCTGCACTCCACCCGTATGGCCACTCTTAGGTCAGTTACTAATACCTCTATGCGGCTACTCTCCCACGCCACGGAAGGCGCCGCTAGAGCTGCGCGGCCAGCCCTAGTCACTAGACGCCAGGCCTGGCTCCGTCACTGCGATTTTTGTGGGCCCTTCAAAGCGTCATTTGCGACGCCCCTTTGATGGTTCTGCTCTCTTTGCCAAAACCGTTCGCGAAACGTTGACCCAGAGCGAGAAGGACGGGAAGACGCTGTCTGCCGTCGGAATCCGCTTCTCTGCACCCCAGAGGCCCTACTCTAGGAACCAAAAGGGTCAGAAGAAGATGTGGTTCCGGAAGTCGCAGCAGTCCCAGCCTGCTCCGGACAACCAGTCCTTCCGTGGCAGAGGAGGACAGGGAGGACGCCGCCCTAGAGGCAGAGGGGCTCCCAGAAACTTCGGGTCCAAGGAACCCTTCTCTGAACGGCCCGCGCAGCAACCCTGAGGGGTTGCCCGACTGCTCCACTCTGGAGGCAGTCGGGGGACGTTTTTCGGGGCACCTAGCGGCATGGGAGTCCATAACATCAGACCGCTGGGTTCTCCAAATCATATCCAGAGGATATCACATCCCTTTCCTTCACCTTCCAAAGTTGAAGTCCCTCCCAGACGTCCCACCCGGTCAACGGGAGGCCGCTTTGGCAGAAATTGGCCATCTGCTAAAGAAAAGAGCCATCCAGCCCGTCCCCCCAGACCAGATCGGATCAGGGTTCTACTCCAGTTTCTATTTAGTTCCAAAGAAGACGGGGAACTAAGACCAATCCTAGACCTCTCTCTCTTGAATCTGGCAGTCCCCAAAGAAAAATTCAATGGTCACTCTGCAATCTATTCTCCCCTTCTGGGAGAAAATCACTGGATGTGCTCGATAGACCTCAAGGACGCTGTACTACCACATCCTGATGGACAGGTGCTCCAGGAGGTTCCTCCGCTCGGCTGGGAGCCAGTCACTACCAGTTCGGGTCCTTCCCTTTGGTCTCACCACAGCCCCCAGGGTGTTCACCAAAGTATTAGCAGTGGTAGCGGCCCACCTGAGGCTTCAGGGGTGCAGGTCTTTCCCTACCTGGACGACTGGCTTCTTACCGCCCAACAAGGCATCTACTTTCATTGGCGAGACTCCTTTCTCCATCTTGCTCCTTTTCTGGGCATTACAATAAATACAAAGAAATCCAACCTGGCCCACACAGCTCTTAGATTTTATAGGGGCCAGGCTAGACACAAGGAGTTTACGAGCCTTCCTCACTGCGGACAGAGTTCAAAATCTGCAGCTCCAGGTGCGGGCCATTCTCCACTCAAGTTCTGTTCCGCGGAGTTGGTCCTGAGGGCTCTAGGGTCCATGGCATCTGCTATAGCACTTCTTCCTCTTGCCAGGCTCAATATGCGCATTCTACAGTGGACTCTCTTAGTACAGTGGTCATACCTTGCTCTCCCCATGCATCATCCCATTGCGATCAGCAAGGCTTGCAAGCGGTCCCTCTTGTGGTGGCATCACTCCCGGATCTCCACAGGGGCCGCCCATTTTGTGCTGCCCCCCTCTCGCCACGGTGACCACGGATGCCTCCCGCCTCGGGTGGGGGCACTTTACGGGCCGGACCGTCCAAGGCACGTGGAACGATTCAGAGACCTTACTGCATATCAACGTTCTAGAGATGAGAGCAGTGCTCTTAGCGTTGCTAGCACTTCAGGACTTTCTTCCCTTGGGAACAATTGCGATTCAATCGGACAACATGTCTGTGGTCTGGTACATCAACAAGCAAGGGGAACAAGGTCTTACCCTCTTTGTCGAGAAGCCATGAGAGTTTGGGAATGGGCAATCTCCACCAACCGCTTTCTAATAGCAACGCACATTCCGGTCGGTCCAACATCCTAGCGGACAAGCTCAGTCGCACCATTCTGACCCCTTACGAGTGGTCTCTCAATTGTCAAGTAGCGGAACGCATATTCGCACGGTGGGGAACTCCTTCATGCGATCTTTTGCCTCTCCCTCAAACACCAAGTGCGACAGTTTTTCACTCTGATACCTCCTCCCGGAGGTTCCCAAGAGATGCTCTGGTGCATGCTTGGCCACCCGGTCTTCTGTATGCTTATCCACCCTTGCCTCTGATGCTCCAAGTTCTTCAGAAAGCCTCTCGGGTGGGTTGCACAAAGATTCTCATTGCTCCGTTTGGCCTCGACAGATCTGGTTCCCCTTCCTAAGGTCTCACTCGGTGAATCCTCCTTGGATTCTAGATCCCATTCGGATCTGATATCCCATCCATCCTGCATACCTCCTCCGAATCTGGACAACCTGAAGCTGACCGCTTGGCTGCTCCAGTTCCACTCTTGATCAGGACTCGGTATTTCGTCACCTGTTAAGGCAATTCTGGTGGCAGCTCTTAAACCGTCCACTAGGAAGGTCTACCGCAGCAAGTGGAAACGGTTTTCTTTGTGGGCGGAGCGGCAAGGCCTGAATCCCTTCACGGTTCCTCTCCCATTAGTGCTTGACTTTCTAACCACTCTTTTTAACGATGGTGCCAGCAGTTCCACAGTCAAAGTACAACTGGCGGCAATTTCTCATTATCACATTGGCCATGACTCTAATCCTCTTATGTCAGCCAAATTGTGTAAAATTTTTCTTAAAGGTACTTTTCTTCTCAGGCCCCCTATAAATCAAGCGGTTCCTCCTTGGGACCTCTCTTTGGTTCTACAGGCCTTGACCGCCCCCCCTTTCGAGCCAGCAGCTACGGTGGATCTCACATTCTTGTCTTACAAGACAGCCTTTTTGGTAGCCATTACATCGGCCAAGAGAGTTTCTGAGCTTCAAGCATTATCAGCTAAACCTCCTTACTTGGTATTTCATCCGGACCGTGTCTACCTCAGGACCAACCCGTCCTTTCTTCCTAAAGTCGCTTCTGAAGCAAACATCAATCAATCCATTAACCTCCCTGTTTTCTTCCCTAAATATGAAAACAAAGGTGAATATAAGCTTCACTCATTAGATGTTCACAGGCAACTTAGATTTTATCTAAACAGGACGGCTGGTCATAGGCAATCCGACCAGTTGTTTATTTCCTTTGCAAAATTTAATTTGGGCAAGCCAATTTCTAAAGTTTCTCTGTCCCGCTGGATTTCACAGTGCATCTTATTGGCTTATCAAGCTTCAGGAAGGCCCGCACCGGAGGGTGTTCATGCCCATTCAACCCGGTCAGTATCTACCTCGCAGCCTTCAAGGCTAGGATTCCTCTAGATGATATTTGTGCAGCAGCCACGGGCTTCATCTCATACTTTTATTTCCCACTATAAGTTGGATCTTGCATCTAGGGTAGAGCATCCTTTGGCTCAGCGGTGCTCGGAATATCCTTCCATGATGGCCGCCCAAGATTCAGGTAGCTGGGGACTCTGTCCCACAGGTTGCAGACAAATGAATATCCTACTTCAGATTTAGAAGTTATGTACTCACCATAACGTTCCATCTGAGTAGGTGTATTCATTTGTCTGCAACCATCCCGCCCTCCTATCCCCCTGGCCTTTCAGTTTCCTGCATATTCTATGTTACCCTTTTCAGGGTGTTGTTGCTTTGGCAAACTCGATCTGAGGTCATGAGGGTAGAGCAGGGCATTATGGGTGAGGGGAGGAGCTGAGAGCTTGGATCCATAGCTGGAAAACCATGCCGGTTCGGATCCGATATCGGATCCATAACCCACAGGTTGCAGACAAATGAATACACCTACTCAGATGGAACGTTATGGTGAGTACATAACTTCTAATTACCATCAACTTTTGTAAACTCGTGTATATTATCCAAATACTCCCTTATTTTCCCTTTCACTCTCCAGTTGATTCTCTTGTTCTTTGAGATTTCCTTTATTCCGCAATACTTTAACCTTTGTGAACCCCTAATACAGTTCTTATTACTTTTTCCTCATCTATGTTTCTCTGTTATTTCCACCATGTTTTAAACTCCGTTTTCTTTTTATGCCACTCACTAGCAACCCCTTCTCAAGAAAATTGTTTTCTCTAATAATTGTTAAATCATTTCCACTACCCATTTTTTAATTCCTGTCTTTTAAAACAGGCAGGGGGAAATTTTTGAGTGTCTCATTTTTACTTCATTACCCTACATTTTTAACTCTGTCTTTATCAGTGCATGATCTGAAATAATTATTGGATGTGTGTTGAAGCTTTCAATTAAATGCACATGTTCCTGTGAAATATAATTTCTATCCAGTCTAGCCAGGTTACTGTACCTTTGCAAATATGTAAATTTGCCTGAGTTTGCATACTCCATTACCAAATATTCTTGTATGTTTCTTCAGAAAGCAGCCTTATTTTGCAATATGTTCCCTTATAAATCCTTACTTACTGCAAATAAACTTCCAGTCCCCACCCATAAATGTTTTCAGTAGGAAAATTATTATTTCTTCCCAAATTCTCATGAACTCCATGGTAGCAGTTTTCGGTGGAATATAAATATATGCCAGCATAATTGTCCTCCCTGGCGAATAACCTCTAACTACCAGAAATCTATCGCAGTCTTTGTTCTTCTGTCATTATTGTGGACCTTCTAGCAGTCTGTATTAATCCCCTTTTCCTTTGTCCCTGATATTCTATTGAATGCCTGCCCTGATTCCTTTAATTGTCAAAGTAATATGCTAATTTCTGCCCAACTGTTTGTCCTACAACATTGTTGTTTGCATTTCTTAATAGAATGCAATACTCTCTCTATTTTTTATCTGTAAGTACATTTATATTCCATGTTAATGTTGACAGAGTAACCATTGTAGGATAAAGATGTTGCTCGCATCTATTATACATGACAGTTCTTTTTAATATTTATTGATAACTTTTAGCTCACATGCATACATTGGTGTTTGACAGATTGCTCTCTTATGTAGATGCTTCTTCTCATCTCCATTTGGAAATACCACATTTGTTCAAGACTCTTTCAATGAAAACACTCAGAAAATCAATAGATTTTAAGACCCTCATCACCTTCAAATTTCCAGCAAACAAACTGTGTATTCCTTATACATTCTTTATCTTGCAAGACTTTGTTTTATGTTGCTACTATTGGTGTGGTGTAGAATTTGATGAATGGTGAGACTTGGCCTTTTGTTAGTCCTGCATTCCCCATACTGTGTAATCAGTAGATGTTCATCATGCATACAGCTGCAGTCATAACAGATGGGTTCTCCTGCCGTCAGGCGGGTCCTCGGTCGGCCGAATTCCAAAGTCTAGGACCGGTGTCGGTTGTCGTCGCTTCTTCCCTGACGTCAGTGCGACAGGGGTATAAAGGAACCAGCCGACGCCATTTTCTTCAGTCTTTCTTGCCGCGCGGTGCCCGAAGCAGAAGCAGTTCGCAAGTGCCGGTCGGCCAGCTCCTGAGATTACTAAAATTTGGAAACCGAAGTCTTCTTAAAAGCTAAGTACCCCATTGGGGAAACTTTTCTTGCCTCAGACCGATGTCAGACAAAGTTAATAATTGTATTTCTTGTGGGAAGCAAATACCGCATAAGGATTTCCATTCCCTCTGTATATCTTGTTTAGGCCCAGACCACGACGTCTCGGTCTGTCGCTTTTGTGCTGCATTCAACAAACGCACTATTAAGCATCAGGCGGAGTTCGCCCAGCATTATTTTGGGAAAGCATTTAACTATACTATGTCGTCGGGTACTCCGACTCAGGTTTTGTCTAAAAAACGCAAAGACAAGGACCAACACACGAGGTCCGCGGCCTCTACTGACACCACGCCAAAGCCGACTACACGTGGTCCGGTTCTCAGCGAGGCACCTACGCAGCCCCTGACTACCGACGACACTTCTTTGACGGTGTCTCCTGTGCCCGAGGTTGCAGGCTCCTCGGCCCACACCCCGACTACAGATACCGAAGCCACTCTTGGCGTTGAATCTCAGAATGTGGACAGGTCCACCTCCACTCAAGGTGTCTTCAGACCTTCCTCTTCTTTCTCCATCAAGGCTTTCACAAAGTCTAAAGCAACCATGCACTCTAAGAGACCCAGCTACACAGGGCCCATCTCCAGGCCCCATGCCTAAGAAACAGATGCTTAAAATGGCTGAGGATTTAATTACTCTTATCAGAGGTTCTCAGCCCCCACCGGACAAAAGGCCCAGAGTGGAGGAAGATTCCCCCTCCTCTGATCAGGGCTCCATTATTTCAGAGCATTCTGATGATCAGGAACATTCTTACTCCCCTTTTGAAGACTCTGATGCAGAGGAGTCCATCCCTTCTATCTCCCCCCCAGAGGATTACTCATTTGGGGAAACTTTGCATACCTTAAGGGAACATTTCCACTGGGAAGGCCAAGATTATTCAGATTCCAAGAAAAGGCTCAGGGAATTTCTCTTGCTACCCCAGCACAGGCCTCTGGCTATACCTCCTGTCTTGGACATCCTAGATGATGTTTACTCGGAGGCTTGCCTTAACCCGGACTCTCTACCTCCAGCTCCAGTTAAGCCTGACAGGTACTACAGAGTTCCTGACTCGCACCAATTTCTATACAAAAGCCATGCTGCTGACCCAGAAACCATCTCACAGGGCCCCAAGGGAGTTAAGGCCTCCATTGCTAAAAATCCATTACCTTCCGAGAGAGACTCCAGATCCTTAGAAAGGTGGGCAAAAAAGGTATATACCTCGGCTACCTTATCCATGAGGGCCTTAAACTGTCAGTTTCATATGCTAAAATACCAATAGTTTTTGTTATCACAATTGAAAAGTAAAATGTCACAACCTGAACAACCAGACTTGAAGGAGTTGCAGGATTTGATGCATAGTGCAGAACAAGTGGGTAAGCATACCTTACAATGTGGTTTTGATGCTCTAGAGGCCCTCATGTAGAGCTGCTTTTACAGGATCAGTCATACGTAGGCATGCCTGGCTCAAGGAACAAGCCTTGCCTGATCATGTCAAAGCTAAATTACTAGACGCCCCTCTTCAAAAGGATGTACTATTTGGTGCTAATGCTGAGGAGGTGTTAAGGAAAATGGAGGAAAAGGCTAAATCAATGCAAACTGTGAAAGAATTTCTACAGGTACAACCCCCACGTTTTAGTAGAAATTGGCCTTCCAAAAATTGGTCCTTTCCTGCCACGGACAGACCCCAAAGAGGCAGATACAGGCTCGAGGGCAGAGGACAATCCCAAGGATTGTTTAGAGGCAGACAATGGCAAGCTCCTACACAAAGAGGTGGTGAGGATAACTCGCAATCTTTCAGAAAGCAAACCCAATGACTTTCCCCTTTACATGCCAACCAAGTCTCAAATGGCAGCCCCCTTAGGAGGAAAGCTGGCATTATTTTCAAAAAATTGGCATATTGTCACAAAGGACAAATCCTGGACATTATAAACAGAGGCTACACATTCCATTTTCACACCCTTCCAAAAATGAGAGGCATGCCAAACCTTCCACACAATCAAAGGGCAGAGGCACAAAGGCAAATTACAGATCTCATAAACATGAAAGCTATTCAAGAGGTACCTACGCGCGAACAAGGCACAAAGGCAAATTACAGATCTCATAAACATGAAAGCTATTCAAGAGGTACCTACGCGCGAACAAGGTCAAGGTTTTTATTCCAGGCTATTTCTGGTGCCAAGGAAGGGAAAAGATTGGAGACCTATTTTGGACCTGTCCATCCTAAACACATTTCTACTGCACTAAAATTCAAGATGCTCACTCTACAGCAACTTCTTCCCATGCTGGGCAAGGAGTCTTGGCTGGTAACATTGGACCTCAAGGAGGCATACCTGCATGTCCCAATCAGACAAAATTGCAGAAGGTACCTCAGGTTTCTTGCAGGTTCAACCCATTATCAATTCTCTGCATTGCCCTTTGGTTTATCTACTGCGCCCAGAGTATTCACGAAATGCCTGGCATCAGTAATTGCCTACTGCAGACTTCAAGGGATACAAATATACCCCTATTTGGACGACTGCCTGATCCAAGCGAACAGCAAGCACATTCTTCTGAAACATCTGGCTTATGTAATAATGTTGAACTCTCTGGGATACACAGTCAACAAAAAGAAATCAAGGCTAATACCCTCTCGGAAGATAATTTTCCTGGGTGCCAATTTGGACACAAACACCGAGATGGCCTACCTCACGCCAGAGAAGCAGGGGCAACTAATTCAATACTTCAGAACACTAGCACATTGCACCAGGCTGACTGCAAGGAAATTCCTGCAGGCTCTGGGATTCATGGCATCTTGCATCTTACTAATCCCATGTGCAAAGCTGCATATGAGGAAACTACAATGGTACCTGAAAAACATATGGTCTCAACACAGCCACAGTTTGGAAACAATAATACCACTAATTCCATGCCTGCAAAAGGAATTTCTGTGGTGGGCTCAAGCATGTCAAACAAACACAGGTCTTCCATTCAGCAAGCCTCAAGCAAATCAAGTCATCACAACAGACTCCTCGGACTATGCCTGGGGCGACATGACAGATCGGTGCATTCAGGGCAAATGGTCCAAAAAGAAAAGCACCTTCACATCAATCAAAAAGAAATGCTAGCAGTAATAAATGCTATTATAGCTTTCAAGGACCTTCTACAACCAGGTCAACTATTGATAAGAACGGACAACACCACAGTTATGTGGTACATAAACAAACAGGGAGGAACACATTCTTACCCCCTATGCAGACTGGCCATGTTACTTTGGAACATGGCCATGGACTTACAAATGGAACTACAAGCACAGTACTTGCCAGGCAAGGAAAACACGCTGGCAGACAACCTATGCAGGAATATGACAGATCCACACGAATGGAAATTGCATCCAAAAGTTTTTACAGAAATAATCCAAGAATGGGGAAGGCCAGACATAGATCTCTTTGCCTCCCACAAAAATCATCAATTGACAAAATTCTGCTCAAGGATCTTCCATCCAAAGGCCTGGAGAGTGGACGCTCTCTCTTTCAGTTGGACATCAATGACAGTTTATGCCTTCCCACCTCTTCCTCTGCTGCCCAAAGTTCTATTGAAAACAAGAGCAGACAGACCAAAGATGATTCTCATTGCTCCGGACTGGCCAAGACAACACTGGTACGCACTCCTGAGGAGCCTGATGCACTCGCCACCATGGACCCTGCCTCTAATGCCACCTCTTCTGACTCAGCACAGCTTCAAAACTCTTCACAGCCAGCTAAAAACACTCAATCTAGCCGCATGGAAGATTCCTTAGCATCACAACAGGCCCTACTCTCCAAGGAGGTGCAGGATGTCATTTTGGAGGCCAGAAGGCCATCAACTAGAAAAGCTTACTCCGCAAAATGGAAACGTTTTTGTGTCTGGAATGAGAAAAAGGGCCAGGATCCTGGAAAACTAAATTTACCTCAAATACTACAATATTTGGCTGAACTGCTGAGCAGTGGACTTTCTTTCTCCTCCATCAAAATCCATGCCTCAGCCATTTCTGCAGAATACAACATTGATCCACCTTTATTCTCTCACCCTCTCTTAAGACAGTTCCTCAGAGGGGCTAAGAATTTAAGACCTCCAAGGAAACAACCAATACCTGCTTGGGATCTTAATTTCATTCTGGGAAAAACTGACCTTGCCTCCCTTCGAGCCAGCTGCCTCATCAGATTTGCAATATTTGTCCTGGAAAACAGCTTTCCTTCTGGCTATCACCTCAGCTCGTAGAGTTTCAGAACTACAGGCTCTCATGGCTGTCCAGCCTTTTATCATCTTCCATCAGGACAGAGTTTCCTTACGAACCAACCCATCCTTTATGCCTAAAGTGGTATCCAGGGTAGCTTTAAATCAGGCCATACATTTACCTACTTTTTATCCTAATCCTCAAAACAAAGGGGAGAGATTACTACATTCCTTGGACATCCACAGACAACTGCGTTATTATTTGGACAGAACAAAGCCTTTCAGAAAATGAGAACAGCTCTTTGTGGCCTATGCGGTAGGAGCTCAAGGAAAACCAATTTCCAAACAGACTATCTCAAAATGGATAGCCCACTGCATACGCTTTTGCTATTCCTTTCATGGCAAAACTGTACCTACAGGCATTAGAACTCATTCCACCAGGGCCACAGCCACCTCTGCAGCCTTCCTCAGAGGAGTTCCTACCAAGGATATTTTGGAAGCAGCCACTTGGAGTTCTGTGCATACCTTCTCCAAGCACTACAACCTACCATTATACTCCAAATCTAGAGCAGGCTTTGCCACTGCAGTCTTGCAGGGCATTTTGGCTCCTCCTAGTTCCACCTAGTGCCTACCACCCCTTTCTTAGCTTTGGGATTCTACCCATCTGTTATGATTGCAGCTGTATGCACGATGAACATAGTACAGTTTTGTACCTACCATAAATGTAGATGTTCGAGTGCTAATACAGCTGCAGTCCAGGTTTTCCTCCCTCCTTCCCCTCTTGGGACAGGCCTATAGGCTAACACCTCCTCATACAACCTGATTGGGGTGTTCATTTATGTTGTATTTGCTTGCAACTACTGTATTTTGATTATATTACACTGCATTATTACACAAATGTATGTATTGCCTTCCTTCTGGGGGCACCTGACATCTGGGGCAAGAAAAACTGAAGAAAATGGCGTCGGCTGGTTCCTTTATACCCCTGTCGCACTGACGTCAGGGAAGAAGCGACGACAACCGACTCCGGACCTAGACTTTGGAATTCGGCCGACCGAGGACCCGCCTGATGGCAGGAGAACCCATCTGTTATGACTGCAGCTGTATTAGCACTCGAACATCTACATTTATGGTAGGTACAAAACTGTACTTTTTTTTTCTCCGTAAAAGGATACAAATGACAGGATAACAAAGCATGATGGCGGAGTTGTGTAATTTGATGATTACAGCCTTGCCTTATCAGTGTTTCCTCAAAAGGGTAGCATGGTACATAGTGTTTTACCTGCAAAAAGTCCTAATTGCAGGTTGCCAAAGTGTGCTTGGCAGTACTGTGCACTTTGTTCCTTTCCCCTTGTAATTTTACTTTGATTGTGCTAGATGTATAGCAGAGCTGTATTCGTCATTATAATTGTGTGGCAGATGTTCTTCATGTTTCACTGTTGAAGTCATCACAGTTGGGTTTATCTGCCTGCAGGTAGCCCTCAGTCAGCCCGGATACCAGAGTTTTGGGATTTGTGCGTCAGATGCTGTCACCTCATCCATGACATCAGATCGTCAGGGGTATAAAACATGCAGCCGACGCCATTACATCAGCTTTTCTTGCCGCGTGGGGAGCCTGAAGCAGTAGCAATTTGCAAGTGCCGGTCGGCAGCTACGTGAAATTTTTGTTTTTCAAGTTTCAAACCTGAAGTCTTCTAAAGCTAAGTACCTCGTCGAGGATCCTTTTTTCTTGCTCTAACCGAGGTCAGAAAAAGTTAACTATTGTCTTGCCTGTAGAAAGCAAATACTTTAGAGATTTTCATTCTTACTGCGTCACCTGTTTAGGCCCAGACCACAACCTCTCTAGCTGTTGGTTTTGTGCCTTGTGCTACTCCCGAACTATTCCTCACCGGGCTGTTTTTGTCTCTAAAGTCTTTCGCTCTCGTTCTCCATATTCCGAAATGGCTTCAGTAAGCCAGCCCCAACTACTGATCTTCTGTAAAAATGCAAAGATAAAGACAGACACAGACCGGATAGGTCCAAAACTGCCGACAATGCTTCCGTTATGCTAGTCGCCAGTTCGCCGGTACTCAGTGAGGCGCTCTTGCAGTCCCTGTTATTCACTTCTACAGATTCAAAGGCCTTTACTGAGATCCATTCTGAGTCTGGTATGCCGCAAGATGCTTCGACTATGGAACCTGCAGATGTCTCTACCTTGGATGGGTCCAGAGCCGCTGTGCAGGCACCAGTTTCTGAGGGTGTATTCAGACCTTCCGATGTTCATATCAAACTAACTACTTCATTGACTAAATCTACCAAATTTATCAGGCCCAGAGTTCGCACTATGCCTAGGAAATCAACGACCAAAGCATATTCTTATGTTCCTGTGCCACAGAAACAAATGCTTATAATGGCTGAAGACCTTAGCCAGCCTTCCCCCTCTAAAAGACAAAGAATTGATTCTCCTTCTGATTCTTCAGACCATGAGTCTGATGACTCTGACCCCTGTGATTACCAGGACATACCCTTATCTACCTATGAGGCCTCAGATGCAGAGGATTCAATCCCCCCCCCCCATCCCCCAGCGGACCTTTCTTTCGATGAAATCTTGCATACCCTAAGAGAGCATTTCTGCTGGGAATGCCAGGACTACCCTCAGTCCAAAAAGAGACTCTGGGAATTTTTAGACTTCTCAGCATAGGCCTCTAGCTATTCCCCCTGTCCTGGATATTGAAGATGATGTCTTCATGGAATCCAGCCTTACCCCCTGATACTTTACCACCTGCTCCTAGAAAGCCTGACAGATACTACAGAGCACCTGACTCTCACAAAGTTCTCTTTAAAAATCCCAGTGCAGATCCAGAGACCATTTCACAGGGACCTAAAGGTATTAAGGCCTCTACAGCCAAAAACCCTACCCCTTCGGACAGGGATTCTAGGGCTCTAGACAGATTGGGTAAGAAGGTTTATACCTCTGCAACTCTTGCCATCAGGACTTTAAATTGCCAGTTTCACATGTTGAAGTGCCAGCAGCATATAAAAAATTATGTTGATTCCTGATTGTGCAGAAAATAACGATCTACAAGACTTAATGCATTCTGCAAACCAAGTTGGTAAACATACTTTGCATTGTGATTTTGATGCCTTAGAAGCATCTTGCAGGACTGCTGTCACTGGGTTTTGATGCCTTAGAAGCATCTTGCAGGACTGCTGTCACTGGTTCTGTTCTGAGAAGGCATGCTTGGCTGAAGGAACACATCTTGCCAGACCATGTCAAGGCAAGATAACCTGATGTTCCATTAAACCAAGAATGTTTGTTTGGCTCTAAAGCAGAAGTTGTTGTTAAAAAGATGGAGGAAAAAGCTAAATCCATGCAAACTGTTAGATTTCTTACAGGTACAGCCACCTAGATTCAGTAGGCATTGGCCTTCAAAAAACTGGTCCTTTCCAGTCCCTTGCAGACCTTCACAGCCCAAACCCAGGGGCAACAGACCACAAAGACTACAGTCTCAGGGTATGCACAGATCTAAGCAATGGAGTGCTCCCTCCTCAAAAACTGGGAGTGGTAAGCCACCCCCTATGGAAAAAGTTCACAATGACTTGTCCTTAATTCTTCCCAGGCATGCTCAAGTACTTGCACCTCTAGGAGGAAAACGCGCCCTGCAAGCAAAAAACTGGGAGTATATTACTTAAAACATTGTATCCTAGGGATACATATTCTATTTCCACTCTCTGCCAATGCCAAGCAGCTTGCCAGACCTTCCTCTAAACCAGTGGACCGAGGCCCAAAAGCAAGTACTTTCTCTTCTCAGTATCAGGGCTATTCAGCCATTGCCAACAGAGCAAAGGGGACAGGGTTTCAACTCAAGGCTATTCCTGGTGCCCAGGAAAGAGAACTCTTGGCACCCTATTCTGGATCTGTCATCCCTAAACATCTTCCTGGTGGTACCAAAATTCAAAATGCTTACACTCCAGCAGCTCCTTCCTATGCTAGCCAAAGACTCCTGACTAGTCACCCTAGACTTAAAAGAAGCTTATCTGCACATCCCCATAAGGGAATGTTGCAGGAAATATCAGCGTTTCAGGGCAGGCTCTATGCACCATCAGTTCTCTGCACTTCTGTTTGGCTTATCTACTACACCCAGGGTATTCACAAAGTGCCTGGCTCCAGCCATTGCATACTGCAGGCAGAGAAATATTCAAATCTACCCATACTTGGACGATTGCCTGATTCAGGCGGACAGTCAGGAATGGCTACTTCAGCACCTGACGTTTGTAAAAAGACTCCTAACTTCTCTGGGGGCATACCGTCAACGAAAAGAAATCACATCTGGTACCCAGCCAAAAGATTGTATTCCTGGGAGCAAGCTTGAACACAACTTCCCAGATGGCATTCCTCACCCCAGAAAAGCAGGTTTATTTGACAACTTATTTCAAACTACTGGCCACCCAAACCCAGCTATCTGCAAGAAAAATGCTGCAAGCCCTAGGGTTTCATGGCCTTATGTATTCTACTGATTCCATATGCAAGACTGCATATGAGGAAACTTCAGTGGTACTTAAAAAGTCTGTGGTGTCAACATTCCTAGGACCTGGAAACAGGGATTCCTATCATTCCTTGCTAAGGACAGAGTTCCTTTGGTGGGCAGAGGCTTGCAACCACAACAAGGGACTCCCTTTCTCACAACCCCCTGCTGTCCAAACTCTGAAAACAGACGCATCAGACTATGCATGGGGGGCTCACATGGCAAGTAAATATATTCAAGGCAAATGGAGCCCAGGACAAATTCACCTGCGTATCAATCAAAAAGAAATATTAGCTGTACAGAATGCACTGACAGCCTTCAAATACCTTATCCTGCCAGGACAACTCCTAATAAAGACAGAAAACACCACAGTTATGTGGTACATAAACAAGCAGGGGGGAACTCACTCCTACCCACTCTGCAGGTTAGCCATGGCTCTGTGGAACACAGCCTTAAGCAGCCAAGTTCACCTGCAAGCGCAGTTCCTGCCAGGCAAACAAAATTCACTGGTAGATGACTTAAGCAGAAATCTAATGGACCCGCACGAGTGGAAACTGGAACTAAACTCATTCAAACTTCTAATACACAGATGGCAGACACCAGAGGTGGACCTCTTTGCGTCCCCCCAAAACCATCAACGAAACAAATTTTGCACCAGAATTCTTCACAGCCAAGCTTGGAAAGCGGATGCCCTATCCTTCACATGGGAAACCTCTCAATCTATGCCTTTCCCTCTCTGCCCCTCCTTTTAAGAGGTACTCCTCAAGATCAAACAGGACTGGCCAAGGACAATCCTTATTGCACCAGACTGGCCACGCCAGCACTGATACCCACTCCTGTGCAGTCTGACAACAGTGCCACCCTGGCACCTACATCAGACCCCCCTCTCTGCTGTCCCAGCAGGAGGGACAGATTTTGCATCCTCAGCTGCAAACCATGAACCTGGCAGCCTGGGTTATTCCCTGAATACATAACCAGCAACACTCTGCAAACAGGTGCTGCTGTTATCCTTGAGGCCAGGAGGCCCAGTACTGGGAAATCCTATTCAGAAAAGTGGAATAGATACTGTTCTTGGAGCCAGTCTCAAGGGAAGGACACAGCCATGCCCTCCTTGCCTCAAATCCTGGATTACCTAGCAAAGCTGCTCCACAAAGGCCTATCCTTCTCATCAATTAAGATTCATGCCTCTGCCATCTCAGTTCATTACATTACTGAGCCACCCCTCATCTCTCACCCTCAGATCAAACCGTTCCTGAGAGGAGCTAACAATTTAAGACCCCCAAGGAGAGCTCCCACTCCTGCCTGGGACCTTAACTTTGTACTAGAAAAGCTCATGTTTCCCCCTTTTCAGCCTGCTACAGCAGAGTTAAAATTCCTCTCTTGGAAAACAGCCTTCATGCTAGCCATCACTTCAGCAAGAAGAGTGTCTAAGTTACAGGCCCTTATGGCTGTGGAACCCTTCATTATCTTCCATGCAGACAGGGTTTCCCTCAGGACTTAACCCATCTTTTATGCCCAAGGTGGTATCCAGTGTGGCTTTAAACCAATCCATCCATTTGCCAACCTTTTTTCATAATCCTCAGAATAAAGGGGAAAGGATCCTGCACTCTTTGGACGTGCACAGACAGCTCAGGTTCTACCTTGACAGGAATAAACCGTTCAGAAAATCTGACCAGCTGCTAGTCAGCTTTACTCCAGGGTCAGTGGGCAGGGCCATTTCGAAACCAACCATTTCTAAATGGATAGCACACTGCATACATTTCTGCTACAAACACCATGGAAAACCTACCCCACAGGGGATCAGGCCTCATTCCACTAGGGCTACCTCAACCTCTACAGCTTTTCTCAAGGGAGTCCCTACGAGGACATCCTGGAAGCTGCAACCTGGAGTTCTGTACACACCTTCACCAGACATACCACTTACCTATCTTTTCAAAATCCAGAGCTGGATTTGACACAGCAGTCTTACAAGGCCTGCTAGCCAGCCCTACTATTTCTTAACTGCCTCCACCCTTCCTCAGCTTTGCAAATCAATCCACGTGTGATGACTGCAACAGTGAAACACGAACATAGTACAGTTGTGTACATTCACCATAAATGTAGATGTTCGAGTGTATTCACTGTTGCAGTCCTGGTTACCCTCCCTCCAGCCCCCTGTCTTTCTGTACTTTCTACCTGTCCTCTTTTTTGCCCATATCTTATGGAAATGGTGTTTACTTTTTACTGGAGGTGTTCCACACCATTTCATTGCTTCCTATTTTGGGGGCTGCTGACATCTGGGGCAAGAAAAACTAATGTAATGGCATCTGCTGGATGTTTTATACCCCTGACAACCTGACTTCATTGATGAGGTGACAACATCCAACGCAGAAATTCCAAGACTGATATTCGGGCCGACTGAGGGCTACCTGCAGGCAGAGATAACCCAAGTGTGATGACTGCAACAGTGAATACACTTAAACATCCTCATTTATGGTAAGTGTACACAACTGTACTTTTCCAGTGAGAAGTGACTTCCCTGTGTATCGTATCACTGGTTACTGGCATAGTTCAATTTCTTTGTGGATTTTAACAGTATTTCTCTTTTGCTTAATCTTTGTAGCTACTGGGCGTCAGCTTTTATTTTGACAAATATTTTCTGCAATTGTGATTGATTTGCATGTATTGCATTATACTCAAGAGAATGTATAATATTACTCATCACTACTGGGGGAAAATTGTAATTTTTAAGCTTTCTTGAGAAGATTGGCTACACATCAAGTACTGTGAAGACAGGAACACTTAGCTCATAATGTAAGTAACTGAATTCATATTAGGATAACAAAGCTTGTGAAATCAAATCTATCCACTATGAAATAAATAAGTGGAATCCATTGGCAATGAAGAATACACACATCATATAGCACCCATATCCTGGCAACATGGTACAGAGGGATGGAACCCTGTCTGTTTGAAGGAAATGCATGTTATGGAAGTAAAGGGACACCCTCCATGGACAGCCCATTGCTTATCCCCTTCTTGGTGTCTTGCTGAGTGATGAGTGTGTGGTTTGGTCAGGTGGAAAATGGCTTCCTCAGTGATGACCCATCTCAATTGGTAGTTGTCTGTTAAAGAAATCTAATGGACTGGTGGAGGGGGGAATCTGATGGATGTCAGAAAGCATAGGCAAAAATTGCAAAAAAAAGTGTGTATTTCAATGCACTTGTGCCTTTTTAAATATTACTCTTTTGTGTTCCTGTTACACCTTCTTCAGTCTGAAACTGAAATTGATCACCTGTGATGAATGTTCTACTCTGATTAACTAATGTTAAATAAAATGAATGCAATAAAATAAATATCTCAAAAGAAAGTAAGAAAAACAAGTCAACTTACAACCCCCTGTATGGTTAACTTTGCCCCTTTATATACTATACAATAAATCCATGGTTGCACAACTATGTGAAAGAGTCAGCATCTCCACAGTTTATAATGTTTGGCAATAGGTTTATAGGTGACCACTAATCTAACTGCCCTGATGGGTCATTTTAAACTCATCCAGTAACCCAAGATCAAGAATGAAACCCTGTACTTTGTGTCTATGAGGTGAATACCTTAACCATTATGCCAAACACACCTACAAATAGGCTACACTGAGATTTGAACCACACATAGGCAAACGATTTTTATATTGCCCTAGCGCTAATGGACATCACATATAAAGGAGAGGCAGATGCTTTGATTAGATTTTATCGCATGATCTCTGGTTTACTAGACAAGTGCTCTAAGCCCTGAGCTACAAGGCCATTAATGCTTGCAGACATTTAACTATGCAAGTCTTTTTTTTTTTCCTTTTAATTCTTTGTTTTTGATTAATGCTTGGAAACATTTTAACTGTGCAAGTCTTTTTTTTTTCTTTTTAGTTCTTTGTTCTTGTTGTTGGATTTGTTTAAAAGTGGCTTCCAAGTAACACCCATATTGGCATTTTTTAAGAAGTTGACCCATTTAATTGTTTTTTGCTGTCAGAGAATTATCTGCCCTTTGGCTGATATGGTGAAGGGTTGTTCTGTCAGTGGTTGCCATTTCTGGTTCTTGTTACAGGAATATGGTACTCACTATCTCAACTTCTTTACTCTTGAAGTCCGTACAAATCCAAAAATAATGGAGGAATAAAGGACCAGAATCAGAGAAAGTTTTTAATTATTCTAATTCATTTCAAAAGTTAACAGAACAACAGGTTTTGTTTGGATGTATAAAACTCTGTCTTTCATTATTGACTGACTGCAGTCCTCGCTGAATTACCAAAAAATCTAAATTTTTATGAGGGACAGGTCAAAAATATGAGGCAAAATCAAATGTGCTAAGTACTGCAGTAGTGATTTGTTCCCTAGGAGAGGGAAGCTGTTCAGGGCATTTTTGTCCTGAATCCTTTTCTTAAGTCCATCTTTCCTGCTTCTCATTTTAGTGTTCAGTGTATCACTTCTTGTCCACATTGTATTCAGTCTAGAGGTTCCCTTTAAGGTAAGATATGACTGTTATGTAAGTACCTAAGCATATAATTTTATCTTTTACATGGTGGTATGTAGTAAGTGCCTCCTTTTGCTGTTCTACCCCCTTTTTGCTATCCTTTTGTCCTGTTGCCTTTCAGATGACTCTCCCTTTTAAATGTCATGTCCAAAATTATAGTTGTTCTTTTGTATTTGATCTGTATCTTTTCTGTATGGAATTTATTTCAAATTAAATTCAAGGCCTGGGAAATGCGCAAGTGTACATACGTTCTAATTAAGATGGTAGGCCAAAGGATTGCAACTGCCATGAACATGGGGGACTTGAGAAATTTAAAGATCGGGCACAGAAAGGAGTACACAATGTTTACTTACTGCTGAAGGCCTGTTTGGAGATCATCTGATTTGGTGAATACACGCGTATCTTTAATAATATTGTGCTATTATCTAGTTTCTGTAACAGTGGTATGTGACTGCCTTGTTGTATAGTTATTTGTACAAAATAGTGTGTGGTGAAATACCACTTTAATGGTTGAACTACCCACTGCGTTTTAATGTTGTGTTTCTTTGTATCCTTTCCAGTTGTGGGAGGTTTATGGTGAGAGGAGGTGTATCCGTACTTTCATTGGTAAGTATACAGTACTACATGTATGTAACGTAATATTTTTTAAAGTTTTTCACTTCAGCAAAAAATGTAATGCTCATCTTTACTGCATTTAATCCACAAAGTAAATAATATATCATAGTTCTCTCTTACTTGGAGTGTATATCTAGCACAAGTAAATTCCCTAATCACCCCTAACAGACTACATAAACACAACATTGCAAATGGTAGATGCATTAGGTTTTGTGGAGGTTAAGGATGACCAACAGTTGACAGGACATCTTGGTATTTTCTTGTTCAGGAACCTGCAATGCAAGGCTATCTCCAGCACCCAAAAAGCATTTAAAATGGACTAGGTATGGTGAACTCCTAACTGGTTATTTGTTCCTGAAATAGCTGGCTGCCACTAGTTTCCCAGTTTTGATTTAATTTAATAACATCTGGAGTAGGTAATGTCTAAATTTGCGTGTTCAACTTCTGTTTAATTAAATAATCCTTTAGAGTGGACATTTACTTCTAAACAGTTTGCTTTAAAAGGGCATTTGATTTAATTTTCCTGGTACTGTTGCATGACAAACTGCTTGCACATAGTTTTTGGAGATGGTCGATCGCGCTAGCTTGATAATTACTACTGTAAAGACTCTGTAGTTATTCCACTGTGATCCTTTCTGAACCCACAGCTCTTCTCAGTATTGAAATTCCCTGACCAATAACTTTACCAGACTGCAAGCAGCTCTGTATACTGACAGCCTTATTAGTACTAGGCCCAGTACTTGCAAGATTTCTTTGCTGTAGTTTGAAATTGTTGTACTTGACCATAAGCTTATTTTGAACATCTGAATAACAGTCCTATGCTGATTAGTTTTCCTGCAAGTCTTCTCATGAAACCATTATACTTATAACAGAGTTGCACTTTCATAAATATAGGAACATGAACAGTTGTTTGATCTTTCTAAGTTTTTGATATGTACACATTCCATATCTCAGAAAAGTGATGCACCTTCTAAAGCTGGTATTCTTTAGACTGATAACACTTGAAGGTAGGAATGCTTGTAGGAAAATGATTTGATATTACATATGTTAAATGCTGTACACCTTACTTCACTTGGTCTCTGCAGGAGCAGTAGAGTTTTACAATTCACTGCAAACATGGTTTGTAGATTTGCCACTATGTCTTTGAATCCTTTGAACACTATTTGACTCTCTTGTTAAAAGTGGATGGTAACACATGAAATGAACAAATTTCCTTCTTAATGCAGTCATAAATTGCCTCACAAACTCCACTCTTGCGTAGCAGGTGAACTCGCCAGAAACACAACCATCATGGTGGTCCTAAATTGCAGTCATATGGTAGTATCCTAGTATTTCATTAGACATTTTTTAGGTGTGATCCTCATCTTTGGACTAAACTTCCAAGCTGTCTCAAATGTATCAGAAGACCACATACATTTCAGATGTAACCTGCTTGAACATCAAATTCAGTTTGTAAATGCAAAATTGATTAGACCTCTGCCCCCTTACCCATTTTTCTCTTTCTGGACTGCAAAATGACACACTTCATCTGGTGATTAATATAAAGCAGTTGAATCTGTCATAGATCAAAGAAACTAACATAACAGTTTTGTCAACCACTGGAAAGACTGTTGACAGTTATCAGAGAGTTGAAGGAATTTATTTGGGATTGGAAGAGGGCAGGCATTAAATTTAATAAGATTCTCCCTATAGAGCAAGATGGTTTAGGACTGGTTTATTTGAAGGGGTACTTTAAAGCTATGCATATAAGGTTTATGTACATAATTCAAGCAGTGTGTGTAAAACAAAGTGGAAAAGGATGATGAAATGGGTAGGGGGTAGTTTGAAAGACAGAGACTAGGATTTTGTATACAAGCCTTTTAGGAGAATAGTAATAGCCATACAGAATATTCTATTCATAAAGTAGCAGAAAGTATTCTCAGAACTATGAGTGAAAGGAGATTTTTACAGTCTGACTGCAAGCAGGGGTATAGGAAGTAGATGAGAGCAGGCCTAGAATTTACTGGAGGAAATTAGCAAAGTAGCCACGTTGTGGAGAACAGAGTGGAGTGTGGCTAAGCAGGAGTGTGGAATGATGGTTAGAGATTGCATTTCCCAGTAGGGATTGATAACAGAGAATATGCAAAGAAAAGATCTCCTTTATTTCTTTATTATGAGTAGTATTTTTTCATAAATCTCTTGGATTGCCTATATGATAAGCATTCATGCTTTAGTACTAGTTTCTTTTTCCCCCCAATAATGTCATTCTTCCTCTCTCCCACAGTCTCATGGCATACAGTTAATTTTAATTGACAAGATTGCTTTACTTCATCTCATTTGTTAGTAAGATGCTGGTCTGCCCAATTCAAATACACTTTATTAGCTTCATGTAGTTCTCAATACCAGCCATGGAAGGCATTTTGACTTTGTTAGTATTATTTTGTATTTATTGTTTATAGTTGTTAACTAGGCATGTCTAGCTAAGTAAGATCTATATTCAGTGGAAACCAATGGAGTAAAGTAAGTATTGCTGCTTCCACAACCTGCCACTACAGGAAAGTTGTCTTAGTTATAGGATACCTCTCCTGACACTGCAAAGCATCAATCACATACTAGAAGATTTCTGACCTTCTCTGGAACCATATGTTATGGTGAAATGGGTAACTATCAACACACAATCTCAAACAAATAATCTCTAAGAAAACTAAATCGAACCTCACTTTTTGTGTAACTAAATCCTAAGTGCTCAAAAAAGGAAAATTTATATTCTTTTGTCTCCTTCTTTTTTTTTTTTAAAGAAACATCTTTATTAAATTATCAGTGTACATTTATATAACTGAAAACAAGCCATATTGACATATTTTCAGTTGCAGACATTATATATCACTGTTCAGTTGTCAGTCTAACTTTGCATAACTCATTCAGTTTCTGTCTTCCCTTAAACCGCATTCTTCTGCCAAAGCATTATTCTGACCGTGTTGTTCCCACAATTTCCATTTTTTCTGTGTACTTTGCTCCACCCTTTTCTGAAGATCCCACTTCCAGTTGTTTTATCTCAATTACTATATTCACTACGTCTACTACAGTTGGTTTAGAGTTTGATTTCCATTTTCTAATAATTGCCTTTCTGGCAGCCACCAGAATTAAACTCAGCAAGACCTTACCATGTCTAGGCAATTCCAGTTCTGTATCAAGAGCAAAAAAATTATTTCCTCAATTAAACCAATTT
Organism: Protopterus annectens; assembly: GCF_019279795.1. Classification (NCBI taxonomy): domain Eukaryota; kingdom Metazoa; phylum Chordata; order Ceratodontiformes; family Protopteridae; genus Protopterus; species Protopterus annectens. Next base: position 1,347,349,666 of record NC_056725.1, on the reverse strand, counting down.
GCTTACCCAGTATTTCTAGAGTAGTCTGCAAGGAGTTTTTAACGTCTGCCAGCTCATTACACCCCCAGAAATGTGTTCCTATTTACCACTTTTTTCCCTCATTACACCTCCAACATATGCAATCTACTTGAGGAAAAATTCTTTGGAGTCTGCTTGGGGGTATAAAGATACCTATGCAAACACTTGCAAACAAACATCCTAAATCTTTTAGACTTTGTTGCATATTTGTGAGCCACACACATATCCCCCATTGTTTCTGTGTGAATTGCTTGTCCAGTCTCTCTTCCCAATCCTTTCTAAGCTCATCTGATTCATTCTTATAATTATCATGCAATATTTTATATACTTTACTAATTATTCCTTTTTTAATGGCAGCTTCTGTTCTAGATTCTGTTAAAAACTCTACCAGTGCTGATCTTTCACTTAGTAGCCCCCTATTCTTTCTCTTCGCCCATAGTTTGATACAAACCTGCAGTCCAAATACTTTCTTGGGCTTTTCCCATTCTATTAACTTTCCCTTTCTAGTTATTTGCTCCCAGTACTTTGGTTGCTTTGCCATTTTTCTCCAATAAATTCCAGCCCCCTCTTGCCTATTATCTGTATCCCTGACCACAGTTAACCCTATCAGCAAAAATATTTTCTCCTTTCTCATGCTGGTTTGGTTCTTAGAATACTCACACTATTTTATGAATATAATAAATACTCTGGTTATGGTTGTTCTCCTTAAGAGTCTGCATCCAAAATCCCAGTCTATCCTTATTTCTTGAGCTTCCTGCCTGTGTCAGCATCATTCCGTTCCACTTTTGAATTATAGTTTTCTGCTTGTGCTATGTATAAGAGCCTTGACCAAGACTTTGTTAGGAAACCTGCTCATTCCTCCACTCCTGTTCCTTCTGGAACTAGACCCTGCAAGCCTTCCAGGAGGCACCCACAGGCTAAGACTGTCACTCCTACAGCTGCTGTTGTGGCCCCTCCTCATCAGCCCTTTCAACCAAGACAAAGTCCTCTGTGACGCCTTCCACCCTCTTCCAAGCCATACCTCTTTGTCCCTTCACCTCCACCTCTCCCTACCAGCTTGGATGGCGATCACCCAGGACTCCTGGGTAATTTCAGTCATCCAAAACAGACATTTTATGACTTGGAATACCCTCCCAGGGGAATTATTCAGCCTCCCTCCAGTCAACTGCATCTTTTTCCCTTGATTCTGGATCAACACCTTCCTGTGTTGCCTTCCTTCAGCATGCTATCCCCTACCTACTCTTCTGCCCCTGGCCCGCCTCAAGCTTTCTTAGCTTCTCTGGATCTCAAGGATGCGTACCCCCATACAACTCCTCTTCAGAAAATGTTTGCACTTCTCGGTGGGTTCTTTGCAGTTTCAATTTACTGCCTTGTCCTTGGGTCTTTCTACTCCTCCATGGCTATTCACAAAGTGTCTAGCCCCAGTCTTTGCATACTTAAGGCTGAAAGAAATTCAAGTTTGTCAATATAGGCAATCTGCACTCCAGTTACCTTAAATCAACATTTGAATGTAGACATTCCTTTTCTGCAGGCACTGGTTTTCACAATAAATCTCAAAAAGTCCTGTCTCACTCCGTCAGGATCTTATATTCCTGGGGTGCAAGTTTCACACAAATATGATGTTTTTTTCTCCTTGTGGAGAAAGCAACCTATCTCAGGGCATTCATGGAAGCTGTTCTGTCTCTTCCTTCTGTCACAGCCAGGGAGATGTTCTTTGTGTTTCACTGTTGCAGTCATCACATTTGGGTAACCCTTGGCTGGCCCGAATACCAGAGACTTAGTATTTCTGCAAAGGATGCTGTCGCTTGAGATCTGACGATAGGTAGTTAGTGGTATAAAGTAAGGCAGCCAACACCATTACACCAGTCTTTCTTCTGCTGGAGCCCGAAGCAGAAGCAGTTTGCACGAGTGCCAGTCGGCCGCTACCCGAGTTTTGTTTCAAAATTGAAGTCTTCTAAAGTTAAGTACCCATTGGGGATCCTTTTTTCTTCCACTAACCGATGTCAGAAAAAGTTGTTAATTGTCTCTCCTGTGGAAAGCAAATACCACACTGAGACTTCCACTCTTACTGCGTCAATTGTCTAGGCCTAGACCACGACGTCCCCTGTTGTTGCTTCTGTGCTTTAACGCCAGAACCATCCATCTTTGGGCCCTTATTGTAGCCAGATATTTTCGTTTACAGTACTCAAATTCTGATATGGCTTTGGTAAGCCATCCGACAGCAGATCTTCTGAAAAAACGTAAAGACAGAGACAGACAGCACAGGTCCAAACTTTCCAACGCTTCCGTTAAGCTAGTCGGTACTCCGGTACTCATTGAGGTGCTTTTGCAGCCCCTGATGGCCACTTCATTTGATTCACAGGCCACTACTGAAACCCTTTCGGAGTCCAGTATGCCGCAAAACTCTTCTTTGTCTAATGGTCCTGCGGTAGTCTCTACCTTGGATGGGTATGGAGCTGCTGAGCAGGCACCGGCTTCCGAGGAAGTCTTTTGTACCACCGAATCTAGGCATAAACCGACATCTTCTTTTGCGATAACTGTTTTTTTCGAAAACAACTGAGTTCCTTAGGCTCAGGGTTCAAACCACACCCAAGAAACCAACGACCCAATCTCAGGCGCCTGCTACCTTACCTCAGTCTCTCAAATGCTTAAAATGGCAGAAGACCTTATCATGCTGCTCAGGGGAAGCCAAGCTACCCCCTCAAAAAGAAAGATGTGTCCCCAGTAGTTTTGTCTGAACAAGAGTCAGATGAATTTGATTCATCTGACTATGAAGACATGCAGCCCCTCTCCACTTATGAGGATTCTGATGCAGAGGAATCCATTAGTTCAACCTCTCCACCCGAGGATTTTTTCTTTGGGGAAACCCTGCATACTTTAAGGGAGCATTTCCAATGGGAGAGTCAGGACTACCCTCATTCTAAAAAGAGACTTGGGAATTCCTAGACATTCCGCAACACAGACCCTTGGCCATCCCCCCCAGTCCTAGATGTGGTGATGTCATGATTCCCCTTCTTCCCTGCTTGAAAGCGGAGTTAGGTTGATGGATGCAGCAACTCATTCACAACCTTGGCTTTCCTCTATAGGTTCCTCAGCCAGCTCAGCAACTCTTCACAGACGCCTCAGACGTGGGGTGGGGAGCAACTTTTGCTTCCAGGAAAGTTCAGGACATTTGGTCCCATTCTCAATGGAAGGAACATATCAACATCATGGAAATGAGAGCTTTACTTTTAGCCTTGCAGACCTTTCACAGTCTATATTCCTGCCAGGACCACTACAGATCCTCACAGACAGTAGCGCCAGTCCTTTGGTACATAAACAAGCAGGAGGGCACAAAATTGTATCTCCTGTTTCGTTTGGCCATCAAGGCTTGGGAATTGGCTGCTCTATACAAGGTAGCTCTGCAAGCTGTGTACCTTCCCTCAGCTGAAAGCTCTGTGGCAGATGCACTGAGCAGCTTCATGACACAGTCTCACAAGTGGATGCTCCACAGGGCTTTGCTCCTGGACCTAGTTCACCGGTGGGGTACATCGGAAGTGGACCTATTTGCCTCTCCTGTGAACAAATTCCTTGCTTCTGTGCCAGGGTCCCTCATCCTCAAGTGTTGGGGGTGGATGCCTTCTCATTCTCATGGAAGGGAAGGTTCCTCTATACATTCTTCCCCTATACATTCTTCCCCTTCCCCTTAATTCAGAAAGTCCTCTTGAAAATTCTACAGGACAAACTGAAAATCTTGTTATAGTGACACCGTTTTGGCAAAGACAACACTGGTTCCCTCTTTGTCTGCAGTTAGCCAAGGGTCATCACTACAAGTTACCTCACTGGGTGGACCTTCTCACTCAGGGTAAGGGATCATTGATCCACCCACATTTTCTAACTCTATAGCTGACCCAGTGAGTGATCAACTTTTGATCCCTTTCAGGCACCTATTCTCTAAGGATGTGTTAAGGATTTTGCAGGAGGCCAGGAAACCCAGTATTAGAAAATCTTATATTTCCAAGTGGAGAAGATTTGCCATTTGGTGCCAAAAAAGGAAAGTGGATCCCTTTGGTGCAGACATTCCACTAGTGCTTTCCTACCTGTATGAGTTACCAAACAGTAGCCTTTCTTACTCCTCGATTATGGTCCATTATTCTGCCTTGTCTACCTGGCTACCTTTGACCCCTCCTCAAGCTTCCACACTAGAAGTTAAGCTGTTTCTAAAGGGTGTCCTACACTTAAGACTCCCCAGGAAACCAGTTCCTCCTCCCTGGGATCTCAATTATGTACTGGAAAAACTCACCGAAGCCCCTTTTGCACCAGCAGCCTCTGCTTCCCTAAAGATTTGGCCATGGAAAAAAGCTTAACTTCTGCCAGAAGGATTTCTGAATTTCAGGCATTAATGATTTCACCTCCTTTTCTGGTCTTCCACACGGACAGGGTATCCCTGAGAACTTAACCCATCCTTCTTTCCGAAAGTGGTGAACGAATTGTCACTTAATCAGTCCGTCCAATTGCCTACATTCTTCCCTTCACCTCAGTCGTCTAGTGAGATGATTTTCCACACCTTAGATATGCCTAGACGACTCAGATTTTACCTTGACAAAACAAAGTCGATCAGGAAGTCTGACCAACTTTTTGTGTCATTTCATCCCAGGGCTCCGGGCTTGCCTGTGACCAAACAAACTATATCCACGTGGATTTTAGTGGCTATTGTGTTTTGCTATTAATTCCATGTAAAGTCCTTAGCATCTGTCAAGACACATTCCACTAGTTTAGTTGCATCCTCAGGGGCCTTCTTCAAGGGCCTAGATGCCCATTCCATCTTGGAAACAGCCACCTGGCCATCTGTTCACACCTTCATGAAACATTACAAATTGGACAATGCTTCCAGATCCAGAGCAGGATTTGATAGGGCAATTCTGCATGGATTCTTGGAAAATGCTTCTTTTTAGTTTTGCCTTCTCTATCCTCCTCCCTGGGTTCCCTTTTCAGCTCTGGCACTCTCCCATATGTAAAGAGTACTGCAACATTGAATAGCAGGACATAGAATAGCTGTGTAAAATTTCACCATAACCATAGATGTCCTTCTCTTCTGCTGCAGTATTCTATCCCTCCCGCCTTCCCCCTACAGCTTGCTCTTTCCTACTATGATGCACCTAGGCTCCCCGGGAGTTTTCCTCATGGGGCTTTCTTATTCTGAAGATGGTATGAGCGGGCGTCTCTTTTATGGCTGATGTCTGTGCCTACGTGCAACATCCCATGTACAGGCAGTGGCTCTAAGCTTTTGCATACAGGCCGGATGTTGGATCGTTTGAGCGGAATTCAACTCGTATATAAAGAATACTGCAACATAGAAGAGAAAGACATCTATGGTTATGGTAATATTTTACACAGCTATTTTTTCTGTTCATTTATTTAAAAAAAGTATCATTAAAAATGTTCAGCCTAATTCGACTCTTCATTCATGTATTTTGTCACTGATTCTAAATAGGTTAAATGATTTGATGTGTGCATGTATTAATGGGGCTTAGAGTCTGAAGAAATGATTTCCGCTATGAGTGGTTTTATACTTCATAAGTCTGTCATTCCTGCCATCTCTAAGTTATTTTTTGGAAGTGTGTTCCATTTTGGTGTGATAGCAGAGAAGTCAGACAAGTGATGTTGAAGTTTTATTTGACTTTTTGGACATCTTGTTATGGAAAATCTGGGCAGCCAGGGATCAGGTCAATCCCCTTGATCTTTAGTCCAAGTGACACATCCATTATAACTTTTGCTGGGGGGACAGCAAAGTTCTGTGGAGGGCCAGGTAGTCAACAAAGAAATAACTGCAGGTGGTTCAGAGCAGTTAAATGTAGACCTTAATTTGATACAATTTCCATTGAGTCCATTTACAGCAGGGATCCATCTAATGAGGCACCCACAAAGGATGGGATTAAAGATTCAGAAAATCAGTTAGTAAAGTTGAAAATATTCCAGTGGGATATATTGTTTTTCATAGAAAGCATCAGAGTGGAGAGGATTAGCAGGGGATTATGAGAGCAAATAGTTTTGTGTGAATCCACCCCACAAAGGGCTTTCATTGATGAATAAAAAGCTTTAAATTGTCAAACTGGATTGGCATATTTAAATATGTTAATCAAATGTAAAAGTGAAGAAAGCCTGCATCTTTACTACAGAGGGATAAAGCCCTGCCTGCAACCCAAACAGTTGATGGTGCAGGCAAGGAGGATGAGCAAACCCATCCTATGTGGGTAAGGGGGACACTATTGGGAGCACAAACTTGCAAGTTGATTCCCTTAGTAGACAATGGCAGCTGCATAGTGCCTCCTGAGAGTGGGAGGGGAGCCCTGTAGAAGACAGCTTCTTGCAGGCGTGAGGGGGTGGTTTAACACTGACATCTGTTGCACACCCCAATGTGTACATGCTTCCACACACACATTCTGCAGTAGACTGTCATGACTAGCTTGGCTGGACAAAGCTCACATCCCTGGTCTATGTTCTTGGTTGTTCTGCAGACCTCTGCCTACATGGCAGACCTCTCAAATGTCCCTATTTGGAGGAACATTATTATTGCCAGTTTGATTTACCCTTTTACACAATTTTCTGAATTCCCCTCATCACATTTTGATTTTTGAATCTATCTAGCATACAGAAAACCACACTGCATGACCAACATACTAGTGGAAATCCAGAACTTTGGCTAAAGTAGCAGCACAATGGCATTAATCTGCTGCTAAAGCCAAAACCACAGAGACAGCATTACCCAAGGGGCTCACATCAGAGACAGAGAAATGAATGCAGATGGGATGCACTTTTAAGACTATTAATCTAAGTCATTGCAGTCTTATTGCAGAGGAGGCTATTATATTAAGCAAAAGAGTTTTCTGCATCAGCTAGTATGGAATTCACATATGGTATTACCAGCTTGGTGACATTATGCATGCAAATTGAAGTTAAATTGTTTATGTAATAGATCTCATTCATTTGTAGATTCTGGTAAAACTGCCTTAAGAAGCGCAGAGTACGGAAGATCCTTCCCTTCTGTCTGAACTGTTGGCTTTCAAAAGAATGTGAAATCAGAGCCACATTACAAGCTGTCTCAAAACATGAATTGTCTAATTTGACGGAATAAGTGGGCCATTATAAGTAAATTGGATAATAGTGAAGGTATTTGTATCACTGACATATAAGTACGGTATTTTAGTGATTTTATTGGTTCATAGGATAATACTAGAGGTGATTTTATTGGCTCATAGGATAATACTAGAGGAACAAATCCTGAATCATAGATAAACATTGACATAAATGATTTATACTTAGTTTTGACCCTTTCACTGAGGGCTTGAATGGCCAGACCTAGGGTATATTTGCAATTGCCCAGCCATTCATCCAGGTTATGCTTAAAGATGGTCAAGGAGCTACTTTACTTTATATTCAAAGGAAGTCTCCTGTAAAAAAGGATTCATTGGAATTTATATCAATCTCGCCAGCCGGCCCTATTTTAGTGGAAGTTAATATCTCTTGAATGAGTATTTAGGATGGTGGTAGTTTTTCAGATGTGCTGGAGATTGCATAAGACTGAATCCTTTGAGGCTTTGTAGGCTAGACAGAGGTAAACTCTCCAAAGTCTGCGGAAACATATGCTTAGGTGCATTCCTAAAGGAGCATTGGGCATGGTGAGGGAGGAATAGAAAGGGATGATAACTTAGTTTCTTAAATGTGAAAGAAATATCACCAGTGATTTGTCAGTCCCTGTAAAACGATTTCCTGACAGCAGTGGATACACGGTGATCAAAGGATAGTTCATTCTCCCTAATGACCAAATCAACCTTCAAAGGGGTGCTTCTTATATGGAAGGTGCATGGGAGCTTGGTTTTGCCAAAGGACACAGTGCTGCATTTCTTGGCATTTAGTTTTAGGCTGTTGTCCAAATACCACTTACTGCTGTGTGTTAGGATGTTTTTCGTGTTTCACTGTTGCAGTCATTACATTAGGGTAATCTGCTGGCAGGATGCCCTCAGTCGGCCTGATTAACAAAGTCTTTGTTCCTGCGTCAGTTGGTGTCCCTTCTTCCATGATGTCAGGGGTATAAAACATGCAGCCGATGCCATTACATCAGTCTTTCTTGCCGCGCGGTGCCCGAAGCAGAAGCAGTTCGCAAGTGCCGGTCGGCCGAATCCTGAAATTTTCACATTCGAGTTTCAGAACCGAAGTCTTCAGCTAAAGCTAAGTACCCCGTTGGGGAAACTTTTTCTTGCTCCTTACCGATGTCAATAAAAGTTAATAATTGCATTACTTGTGGAAAGCAAATACCGCATAAAGATTTTCATTCATACTGTATTCCTTGCCTAGGCCCTGACCACGATGTACCTTGCTGTTGGTTTTGTGCTTTATTTAATCAGCGCACTATCCGTCGTCGGTACAGTTTTGTCTCTAAATATTTCGGTTCTCTGTTTAATTATCCAGAAATGTTGTCGGTTAGCCATCCGACTACTGGGATTCGGAAAAAACGCAAAAATAAAGACAGAGACAGGCCACCGAGGTCCAAAACTGCCGGCGATGCTTCTCCTAAGCCAGTTCGCCGGTACTCTGATGCTTTCGCAGCCCCTGATACCAGCTACTTCTGATTCGCAGGCCTCTACTGAGACCCATTCAGAGTCCGGAATGCCGCAAGATACTTCGGCTATGGAACCCGCAGATGTCTGTACCTTGGATGGTTGCGGAGCTGCTGTGCAGGCACCGGCTTCTGAGGGTGTATTCAGGCCTACAGACTTGCAAATTAAATCGACACCACCTTCATTACTAAGGCCTAAATCTCAATCCATGTCTAAAAAAACCAACGCCAAGGCCACGTGCTCAGGCCCATATGCCTAAAAAACAAATGATAAAAATGGCTGAAGATCTAATTACTCTAATCAGGGGTAGTCAACCCAACCCCCCCCCCCCCCCCGAGGACTAGGGCTGAGCTTGATTATGAATCTTCTGATCAGAAACAGACTCTTCTGATGACCTGGATTTGTCCATACCTACTTATGAGGATTCTGATGCAGAGGATTCCATTCCTTCTGCTTCCTATCCTGAGGATTTTTCTTTTGGGGAAACTTTACATACTTTAAGGGAGCATTTCCACTGGGAAAGCCAGAAATTTTCTGATTCAAAAAAGAGGCTTAGGGATTTCCTCCTTCTTCCTCAGCATAGGCCTTTGGCTGTACCTCCTGTTCTAGACATTGCTGATGATGTGTTCTCTGAATCCAGTTTGGCCCCTGCTTCCCTGCCTCCGGCTACTAGTAAACTTGACAGATACTACAGGGTTCCTGAGTCCCACATGTTCCTTTTCAAAAATCCTGTTGCAGATCCAGAGACCATTTCTCAGGGGCCCAAGGGCATTAAGGCTTCTACTGCTAAAAATCCTACCCCTTCTGATAGAAACTCCAGGGTGCTGGATAGATGGGGTAAAAAGGTTTATACTTCCGCAACCTTGGCAATCAGAGCTTTAAACTGCCAATTTCATATGTTAAAATATCAACCGCATATTATTGGACTGCTTAAACAGAAAATGATATTGATTCCTGACTGTGTGGAAAATAAAGATTTACAGGATTTAATGCATTCTGCAGAACAAGTTGGAAAACATACTTTTCAATGTGGTTTTGATTCTTTAGATGCCTCTTGCAGGGCTGCTCTTACTGGGCCTGTGCTTAGAAGGCATGCTTGGCTTAAGGAGCAATCTTTGCCTGATTATGTTAAAGCTAAATTGTTGGATGCTCCCTTAAATCAGGGCCACCTGTTTGGCAATAAGGCTGAAGAAGTTTTTAAAAAGATGGAAGATAAAGCTAAATCTATGCAAACTGTTAAAGACTTTTTACAAGTGCAACCTCCAAGATTTAGTAGGCAACTGGCCTACTAAGAATTGGTCCTTTCCAGTCCCTTCCAGGTCATCTGAAGCCAAACCCAGACACAGCAGAAACCCCAGGTTTCAGTCCCAGGGGACTCTCAGAACTAAGCAGTGGGGGGCCTCCACTTCCAAAACTGGAAATAACAAGACCCCCCCCCCCTATGGTAAACAGTCTCGATGACTTCCTTTTAAAATTCCCAAGCACTTATCTTTTAACCGCCCCTCTGGAGGGAAAGATTGCTCTTAATGCAAAAAACTGGGAACTCATCCAAGACAAATGGGTTTTAAATATAGTGCCCCAGGGATACAGATTTCATTTCCACACGTTGCCAACACCAAACGGGTGGCCAGACCTGCCCCCAAATTTGTGGGCAGAGGCTCAAAAACAAGTACTTTCCCTCTTAAGCATGGGGGCTATTCAACTGGTACCAGAAGAGGAAAAGGGACAAGGTTTCTATTCCAGGCTTTTTCTGGTACCCAGAAAAGACAAATCATGGCGTCCAATCCTGGACCTGTCTATTCTAAACACCTTTCTGGAGATTTCAAAATTCAAGATGCTGACTCTTCACCAGTTACTTCCTATGCTAGGCAAAGATGCCTGGTTGGCAACTCTAGATTTAAAAGAAGCATACCTGCACCTCCCAATCAGGGAATCTTGCAGAAGATGCCTACGCTTCAAAGCAGGCTACTTGCATTATCAGTTCTCTGCACTGCCCTTTGGCTTGTCTACTGTGCCCAGGGTATTCACAAAATGCCTGGCTCCAGTTATTGCATTTTGCAGGCAAAGAAATATTCAAATATATCCATATCTGGACGATTGTCTAATTCAGACAGAAAACCAGGGCATACTTTTAAATCATCTACTGTTTGTAAAAAGGGTTCTAACTTGTCTGGGGTACACCATAAACAAAAAAAAAAAAAATCACAGCTGGTACCCTGTCAACGGATTACATTCCTGGGTGCAAGCTTGAGTACAACTGCCCAGATGGCTTTCCTCGCGTCAGAAAAGCAAATTCATTTGCTAACTTACTTCAAATAAGGGGCCACAAAAACCCTGCTGTCTGCAAGACAAGTACTGCAAGCCTTGGGGTTCATGGCCTCCTGCATTCTTCTAATTCCATGTGCAAGACTGCATATGAGGAAACTACAGTGGTATCTAAAAAGTCTATGGAGTCAACATTGTCACAGCCTGGAAACAATGATTCCTATCATACCTTGCCTACACCTGGAATTCCTGTGGTGGGCAGAGGCCTGCCACCAAAACTGACGTCCCATTCACCAGGCTGAAGAAGGAGAGGGTCACAGTAAGCTGCCTATCGGGCGCTAGAATCCGCCACATAACACAAGCACTCGGGTCACTCCATGGCAAGTACAAATATGACACAGTCATTGTCCATGCTGGTGTGAACGACCTGAGACGTACCTCCCTGGACTACATGAAAAGAGACATAGAGGAGCTCTCTGATTATGTAGCCCAAGCAGGTATGACCCTAACCCTGAGCAGTATCCTTCCTTCACCAAGAATGATGCCACAATATAGAGACAAGATGATCAGCTTTAACAATTGGCTTAATGTCTGGTGTCATTCAAAGGGGATCCAGTGTCTGTCTGCCTGGGATGACATGCTTGACAAGCCACGCTGCTTCGCAAGGGACGGCTTGCACCTGTCACCCCTGGGATTCCGGATATTGGCTAAGGCTCTTGCCACCCCCATAGTGCCTTTTTAGGCAAGGCTCAAATTCTAAACCTACCACCCTAGAAAACAAAAATGGGAAGAAACTGAGGGTAATGCTGCTCAATGCCAGAAGTCTAAATCTCAAAATGCACGCACTCGAGGCCCTTCTCAGTATGGAGAACATCGATGTCTGTGCTGTAACTGAAACCTGGTTCAAGGCTCCTGAGAGCACCCGGCACTATTAGGTTTTACCTCATATCATGCCCGCCCCAAAACCCGGACCACACCACAAAAGGAGGGGTGTATCCATATTCATAAAGGATACTCACACCTCCAGGTTGGTGGCAACGCACGAAGCTTCGGAAACCATCCAGGTGCAACTAACCATAGGCAAAACTGCTCTACAAATTGTAGCATGCTACAGGCCACCCTCTCAAACTCAGGAACCCCACACAGCCTTCCTGAAGACACTGGAGGGTATAAATGTATCTCCAAACACCATCATATTGGGTGACTTCAACTACCCGAATATAGACTGGGAACATTACTCAAGCCCTAACTTTCTAGCCCAACGGTTCCTGGAGTTCATAAATTCAAATGCCATGGAATCACTGTTCCCACGAGAGGAGAAAATATACTAGATCTCATTGTCACAAACATGGGGACAAAATGCTCCACACCGGAAGTATATCCCTCACTGGTGAGATCTGATCATAAACTAATCTCACTGGAAATCCACATCCCGCCCCCACCCCAAGCAAAAAAGACCATAGTGAAGAACTTCTCTAAAGCAAACTTCACACTACTCAAGACTGGTGTGGTATCCTTCAAGGCCCCTGAGCCAGAGGAAACCACAACCCAAGCTGCGGAAGCCCTTACAAATGCCTTCTATGAACACCTCCAGGACTGCATGGATCAGGCAATCCCAAATAAAACCAAGACTCTTTCCACAAAGGGCAAACGTCCAGTCTGGTGGACCCCAGCCATTAACAAACTTTACAATAAGAGGAGAAAGCTATTACATGATAGAACAAAATCCATAAAAGGGAAGTCACCCTGATCATTATTAGTAAAAAATACGAGCACTCATAAAATCAACTAAGGCCAATTTTGAGAGAAAAATTGCCATGGATTCAAAGGACAATCATAAGGCCTTTTTCAGCTATGTTAGGAACCTGGGTGGAAACTCCCAGATATGCTCAGAATTAGTCCAAAATGATACAAAAATCACTGAACCCACAGACATTGCCAACATACTGGCAGACAGGTTCAGTGCAAACTTCACCCCTCTCCCCTAAAGGAGAGATAACTATCCCAGCCGAGTGTAGCCTCCCGGACATCTCAAATGCGCAGGTGAAAGCTGCTCTCTCTAAAGCTAAAAACACAGCATCAATGGGACCGGATGGTGTCCCCGGCTGTGTGCTACACGAGCTAAATGAGGAATTAAACCCGCACATAAGGCAGCTGTTTAATCTCAGCCTTACCACAGGATACGTGCCCAAGGAGTGGCGTACGGCAACTGTGTTCCCACTCCACAAAGGCGGTGCCTCTACGGACCCTGGTAATTACCCCCATAAGCTTAACAAGTCTAGTCTGCAAAGCTATGGAGAGGATCATAATGGAGCTCATACACAAAGATATAGGGGACTTGCAGACATTGGACCCGACCCAGTTTGGCTTTGTCAAGGGAAGATCATGCTTTTTGAACTTGGTTGACTTCTTCGAAACAGTCACCAAGGCCATTGATGAGGGAAAGGCAGTCCATACAGCCTACCTTGACCTTGCAAAGGCTTTCGACACAATACCCCACTCGGGTATTGTAGAAAAACTTACCAGCTTAAATGTAAACCCATATGTCACAAGATGGGTTGCAAACTGGCTTAAGGACAGAACCCACAGGGTTAGAGTTGCTGGCGCTGTCAGACTCCAAGCCGGTCACAAGTGGTGTCCCACAGGGCTCGGTCCTTGGCCCCTATTGTTTGGCATCTACTTCTCAGAAGTACAGGCCAACATGGGAGGACTTTGGCTGACAAAGTTTGCAGATGACTGCAAACTGGGCCATAGTGGAAAGTGCATCGGACACGGATATCCTTCAGAAGGGACTCACGGAAACAGATAGCTGGTGCCAGAGCCATGGCCTGAAGTTAAACGCCAAAAATGTATAGTCATACCCTTCGGGAAAAACAAGGTAACCCCAAGCTACCATATAGGTGGCAATCCACTAAGCACAGAAGAGGTTATCAGGGACCTGGGGACCCAGGTTGACAGTGGCCTTTCTTTTAACACTCACATTGCTAAAGTGGTTAGAAAGACCTTCTACATTGCCCACCTGATCATGAAGGGATTCACATCCAGATCTAGTGAGGTCATTGTTCCCTGTACTCTTCACTTATCAGACCAATGATCGAGTACAATGCCCCATTCGGGATGTATCTCACCCGACATCTGCAGCAATTGGAGAGACCCCAAAAGTTCCTCACCAAAAGGATAAAGGGACTCCAAAATCTGTCATATGCTGCCAGATTGAAGAAACTCCAGCTCTATTCAGTCGCATACCGCCTGCTCAGAGGTGACATGTGCCTGACATACAAGGCCATGTCCAACCCGAATTAATGGACATGCTCCACCACAAAAATCCAAATCCACCAAAACCACTAGAGCAAGCGACTTAAACCTTAGCACGGATATAAATAGGACGTGCTGGAGGGATAGATTTATCACTCGGAGACTCCCTATGCTGTGGAATAAAATCCCGGTCCATGTGAGGCAGAGCACCTCGCTGACTCTGTTCAAGAGAAATCTAGACCTGTGGATGGGAGATCGTAGGTTTACCCCGGGAATCATCTCTGTGTCACTGCTGGACAGAGGCACAACAAACTAATGGGCACAGTATTTTTTCATATAAGGGGTGGCGTAAGCCACAATAATTTGGGCTAGGCTTATAAATGCCTTAGGGCAGACAGCCTAGTATAAACCTATGAACCTAAGGGCCTACCATTCACATTACCCCCGCCACCCAAACCCTGACTACATATTCATCAGACTATGCATGGGGGGCTCACCTGGCAGGGAAGTGCATTCAGGGCAAATGGAACCCAAATCAAATGCACCTACATATCAATCAAAAAGAAATGTTAGCTGTACAGATTGCTCTGACAGCCTTCAAGGACTACATTCTTCCAGGACAACTAATGGTAAAGACTGACAACACCACGGTTATGTGGTGCATAAACAAGCAGGGGGCTACATATTCCTACCCCCTCTGCAGACTAGCCATGGCATTATGGAACACAGCCTTGAGCTACCAAGTGCAGCTACAAGCTGAATTACTGCCAGGAAAATTGAATACACTGGCAGACGGACTAAGCAGAAACCTCATGGACCCATACGAGTGGAAATTGGAACCACGGATTTTCAACATGTTGACAAGCGAATGGGAGAGTCCAGACATGTATTTATTTGCCTCCCCTCAGAACTACCTGTTGGACCAGTTTTGCACAAGGACTCCCCACAAACAAGTCTGGAAAGTGGATGCTCTGTCCTTCAGCTGGAAAAACCTATCAGTCTATGTCTTTCCCCCTCTCTCTCTGCTCTCCAAAGTTCTACTACAAGTCAAACAGGACAAACCAAGGATGATTTTGATTGCTGCAAACTGGCCGCGCCAACACTGGTACCCCCTCCTGTGCAGTGTCGCAAATATCTCCATGGCACCTGCCTCAAACCCCTTCCCTGCTGTCTCAGCAGGAGAACCAAATTCTGCACCCTCAGCTTCCAACATTGAACCTTGCAGCCTGGCTAATCACTTAAATTCACCCTCATCATCCCTCAGTAAACCTGTGATGGATGTCATCTTGGAGGCAAGGAGACCTAGTACTAGAAAATCTTATGCTGACAAATGGAAAAGATTCTGTGCCTGGAACCAGTCTTTAGGGATGAGCACAGCAGCGCCCAATTTACCTCAGATTTTACAATACTTAACTGAGATGCTTCACAAGGGCCTGCCTTTTTCCTCCATTAAAATCCATGCCTCAGCTATTTCAGCTCATTATAACACAGAACCTCCACTCTTCTCTCATCCTCTGCTCAAGCAGCATCTCAGAGGGGCAAAAAGCTTGAAACCATCCAGGAGAGCTCCTACCCCTGCCTGGGACCTTAACTTTGTTTTGGAGAAACTCACTGTACCTCCTTTCGAGCCAGCTGCTACTGCAGAATTAAAATTTCTTTCTTGGAAAACAGCCTTCCTTTTAGCAATCACTTCAGCTAGAAGGATATCTGAATTACAGGCCCTTATGGCAGTGGAGCATTTCATCATCTTTCATGCGGACAGGGTATCTCTCAGGACCAATCCATCCTTCATGCCCAAGGTGGTTTCCAGTGTGGCTCTTAATCAGTCCATTAATTTGCCAACCTTCTTTCCCAATCCACAGAACAAAGGGGAGCGGATTCAACATTCCTTGGATGTGCACAGTCAACTTGGATTCTACTTGGACAGGACTAAATCTCAAAGAAAATCTGAACAACTGCTGGTAGCATTTGCTGCAGGGGCAGAGGGGGGGAAGGCTGTTTCAAAACAAACCATTTCTAAATGGATAGGCCATTTCATTCATTTCTGCTATAAGCACCATGGAAATCCTATCCCCCAGGAGATCAGACCTCACTCCACTAGGGCTGCATCTGCTTCTGCAGCTTTTCTCAGAGGTGTTCATACCAGGGACATCATAGAAGCTGCTACCTGGAGTTCTGTACATACTTTCACCAAGCATTATCATTTACCAATTTTCTTTAAATCCAGAGCTGGCTTTGCCACTGCTGTCTTGCAGGGCCTTTTAGCTGGCCCCAATACTGTATAAACTCCTCCTCACAACCATAGCTTTGGGAATCTACCCAAATGTAATGACTGCAACAGTGAAACACGAAGAACATAGCACAGTTGTGTATACTTACCATAAATGTAGATGTTCGAGTGTATTCACTGTTGCAGTCCTGTTTTCCCTCCCTCCAGCCCCCTAGTTTTTTCGGGCTATACCTCTTCTTTCCTTTACTATGCTTAAAAGCCTTTGCTTTTTGGTGGAGGCATACTTTTGTGTTTTTGTTTGCTCCCCATTAAGGGGGCACCTGACATCTGGTGCAAGAAAAACTGATGTAATGGTGTCGGCTGTATGTTTTATACCCCTGACGTCATGGAAGAAGGGACAGCAACCGACGCAGGACCCAAGACTTTGTTAATCAGGCCGACTGAGGGCAACCTGCCAGCAGATTACCCTAATGTAATGACTGCAACAGTGAATACACTTGAACATCTACATTTATGGTAAGTGTACACAACTGTAATTTACTTCTGCAGCCTCTGTAAGTAAGATAGGGAGATAATGACATCTGCAAACTTGGTCAGCTACAGACCCTTGATATCAGCCTTAATATCACAGAAGTACAAAAGAAAAGGGGTCCTGCAACCAATCCTTGGACACCACTGGTAATTGCTCATTTCAAGGAGTTTGCCTCCTTCACTTATAGGGTTTTGACCATTAACTGCTTTGCTTTCCAGCAAGTTAACATAAGGGTTTACATTTAGTTTGATTAGCTCATCAATAATGAATGCCAGAATGTGGGTAGGTGTCAAAGGCCTTGGCCAGGTGTAAGTAGGTAGTCTGAACCAGTTTGCCTGAGTCTAATGCATTATTGACTTACTCAAAGACACCCACAAAGTTCAAGAAGCAGGATCTGCCTTTAGTGACCTCAAACTGGCTTAGATCTAGAGCTTTTAGACCACCTTTGTACTTGCTAATACGTTCTAGAGTGACTCATTTTATTGCTTTGCAGATAAGGCTGGTGAGGATTATAGGTCTGTAGTTTCCTGGATCAGCAGTAGATCCCCCCCTTGTGTGGAGCAAGATGACTGTAGCACTTCTCATTTCCTCTGACACAAATTCAGTAGGGAGGCTTTCTTAAACAGGCTTAAAAGCAGTTTTGCCATACAGTGTTTGGTGCTGACAAAAAGTCATTTCTTAAACAGGCTTAGAAGCAATTCTACTATACAGTGTTTGGTGCTGACAAAAAGTAATTGTGGTACATTATCAGGACTCGAGGAGGTAGTGTATTTGGCCCTGGAGCAAGCATTCAGGACTAGCCTGGAGGTAGTCTGAGAAGGTAGTATGCTAATAAGTTAGGAGGAGTATGGGGAGCAAAGTTGGAACTTAATTTGTATCCTAATATTCTGGCTGCATCCTTCAGAGATGAGTAAGTGTTGTTTTGTATTATCTGTGAGCATTGTTGGACATTACCTTTAATGTTTCTGACATAGTTGAAGAAGGCTTTGTGGTTATCCTTAGCAGAGGTTGCACCAGTTCATACTTATTTGGCAAATTTGATTTTTATTTTCAGTTCTTTGTTGATTTTTTTAGTTCAGCTGTAGATTATGGATATTAAGTTTGCTTTTAGTGGCTATGAGTTTCTTCTTATTGTATACATACTAAGGTTCCACCATAGGGGTTTATTCTTGAATTTGACTTGGTATTTATGTTGTATGGGGGTAGATGCCTCGATACATACTTTGAGGTGGGCACTGGGCATAGAAATTGTCTGCAAATATGTCAGCTTGCAAAATATGTACTGCATCAGCTTTAGAAAGACACCAACAACTAAGCCAATAACTGAAGTCCATTATTTTTGTTTTATGTTATTCTTGACAATGGAAAGATACTACTTGATTCTAGTTTAACACCAATTTCTGATGCATGTTGTAAGAACTGGATCATGTTCCCTTTGCATATGAAGCAAGAAAATATGTCTCAAGTAATTCATTCCTCATTCCAATATTGGGTGCACATTGAGTAAAAGATTAATTTTAGCTCTCTCAATGTGAAAACAGAAACTGAGAAGAAAGAACCAGTGAACTCTCTTTTTCTGTGTGTGTAAATGCCAGCAAAAAAGAAATTCAGAGAACCTGAAAGAAAATCAACCACAAAAGGTAGGGAAAAAGCACTAGATAGGGAGAATTCTGCAGGTGTTCAGCTAAAAGTAGTGCAAGCGCTAGCTTTGGTGCAAGACATGACTTTCAGTGACCTAGAGGAAAAAATAAGTCAAATATATCCAGAGCTGATAAAAAAAACCCCTGATGGAGTGTATCAATTCAAATAAAACATTGGATAAAATGGAAGAAGCTTTAAACAGAGATTTAGATGAGGTGATACAAACTGCAAAAATTGAAAGCTGAAATGAAAAAATGCTGTCTGAATGTAAGACCTTTCAAGAACAGATGTTTCAAAAAAATAATAGAATTAGAGGACAGAGCACACAAAGAAAACCTGAGATTTTTCTGCTGTACCAGACAAGCTGGAAGGAACAGACTGTATTAATTTCATGAAAGCACAAATAAGCAATTGGGCTAGTATTCCTTAGCAGGAGTTGTTAATTGAAAGGGCACATTGTGTGTGTGCTCCAAACCTGGCCATAAGAAAGCAACCTAGCCTTTAATAATAAAGATGCAATCATACCAGCAGATGGAGTCGATTCTGAAAACACTGAGGCAGAAGGATAAAGTATTAAAAGTGGGAGACAGTAGAGTGTGTGTGGAAAATGATTACTCACTATACATCAGCCAGAAGAGGAGTACATTTATTCCACTAATCAGGGAATGTCAAGAAGCAAGTGTGAGATTCAAACTGCTGTTTCCAGTTATCTTTAGAATATTCTTTCCTGGAGGAACAAAATCATTTTTGATGCAGAACACGCTAAGGAGAAAATACAAAAGTTTGTCCAAAAAGTGAGTTGCGAAACAGAAGTAGATTCTGCTTCTTGTTTTTCTGGTAATAAAGACCACAGAGAGACCGTGCCAGTGAAACATTTTTCAGTGTTTGAATGTAAAATGCTTGAGAGAGAGAAGAAATTACAAGAATTAATTAGAATAACTGAAAGTATGCTGAAAGGAAGCCAAGACTAAATTTGGGAGAGGGAGGTAAACAGGAAGAAAACCAGAAACTCAGAAATTGACAAGTAAATGTGTGATTATGAAGCATTAGTTATATTTGTGAATCATGACAAAACAAGAAAATCTGGAAATGTTGGACTTTTGACTTTGTTGAACTTGTAGGGGTCTCAAAAGCATATGCACTACTTCATGTTCTTAATGTTTGGATGAACACTTGAGAGGGGAAGAGGAAGGAAAGAGTTACCTCTAAGAAAAACAAACTTTTGTTCTTAACAGTAGTATTTGTATAGTGCATGTTATCTGCATGCTGAGTAAAGCTTTCTCAGTTATTTTCAAGTGTAATTTCCTTTTTTACTCTTTCTACTTGTTCAGTTTTAAGAAATGTTGGCACTGCAATGTAAAACAAAAAAAAAAAAAGAAAAGAGTATACCAGAAAAATGGCATGATTTGTCTCATTCTTGCATAGGAGAATGACTGGATTAAGGCTTTTGGCTTTATCTAGTTAGAAATTTTAAAAGAAAGCAAATAAATAGAAAAGAAGATTGAATGTAATGAAGCTGTCCTCCAGCAGTTAAATAAATAAATGCATGTCAAAGCAACTCTGATCTGGTTCTCATGTCTCTATGGAGACCATCTGATAAAGAGCAATAAAAACAGAATTCTTCTTTCTTTTAATGGGTTCCTTTCAGTGGATAGGAGATAATGTTTTCTGAAAGCATTCAAGTGTTTTTTTCATTTTGGGAGAATAATAAAGATTAGACAAAACTAGACTGCCTTTAGTAGAAACGCAGGCTGTACCGTGCTTCTTAGCATGGATAACATTCCTTTTAGAAGTCTGTGAGTGTGGCTGTCAATTTAGGATAGTTGTTCCTGTTAGGAAGGTAACAATTCAATATCTAAAGATATACATAGTTTTGAAGATGTGCATAGTTTATGTATTAATATTAAGTTAATATTTTTTGGGGGTAGATTGGGGATGTATTTCTTTTTTTTTTGAGGTCTTTCAATAAAAAAAAAGGTTTGTAAGATGTGGCATAGGCTCAAATGGATATCACAAGAAACTGTACAAGTCAACCTGCCAAACATTAGTGTGTGCATGTAACATAAAAGCTGGAGCAAGATACCTAACAAAAAAGCTGTTATAATAAAAGGTGGGACCCTTTTGATATTATCTTTAAATGTTAATGGTCTCTCAGATTTATACAAAAAGAAAGAGTAATGAACTATATTAAAAATGAGGAATGCAAATAGCTATGCTACAGGAGACACATTTGGAAAGAAATTAACTTTTCAAGATGGTTATTCAGCAGAATACCTGGTACAAAGGAAAAGAGGAGTACTTATATTAATTGCAAGAGGAGCTCCAATAGTGATAGAAGAGGATAAAAAAGATAATGGCAGATATGTATTACTAAGGGACTACTGGCAAGAGAGGAGGATTACACTGGCATGCATTTATACTGCACCTAAAACTGCTATAATGGAGCTTAAGAAAAATCTGGGAGAAATCTTGTTTTCAGCAGGGAATGTTACTTATAAGTTGGAGACTGGAATTTGATTTGCAGCAGGGAAGATGCATCTGTGGGACCCAGAAGGGAAAATATAACAAAAGAAGGTAGATGTTTGAAGAAATTTATGAAAATATTTCGCATGGAAGATATGAATTCAGTAGTAGGAGTTGAGAGTGAATTTACATGTTATTCCCCAGGATACAAAAACTGGGCTAGGCTGGACAGAATTTTCATTTCACAGGAACATGTGCATTTAATTGAAAGTTTTGATATACATCCAATAGCTATTTCAGATCACACGGCAATAATAAAAATAAAAATGCAGGGTAATGAAATAAAAATGAGACAATGGCGCTTTACCACCTATCTGTTGAAAAGAGAGGAATTTAAAGAATGGGTAGTAGAAATTATTCAGGAGTTATTAAAGAAGACAGAACTTATTTCTGAAAATATAACTAGGGAGTGGGATAAAATGAAAGTGAAATTTAAAAATAGCGTGGAAATAAAAGAAAGTGAGATATGATTAAGAAGCACCAAGAATTATTTATAGGGAATGACAAATATTAAAGTATTGCAGAATAGGGGGAATCTCACAGAACAAGAAAAGGAGCAATTGCAGAGTACTAAGCAGAAAATTAAGGATTACCTTGATAATATGCATACGTTTAGAAAGATTTCTGTTGAGCAACTATTTTTTGGTAATAATGCCAGAGCATAAAATCTTTTAACGCAGTGACTCAGGCAACATAATGTAATAACGGTTGTCACCAAGCTTAGGGAGCCTGTAAGAAGGAAGATAACGAGATCTGCAGAGATACTAGAAACATTTCAGGCATTTTCTGAAGGTCTATAAAGCAGAGAAATATGGTGATCAATAAAAAGTATAAATGGAAATGTTTATGGAAGAATTAAATATGCCAAGTTTAGAGGTAGATGAGGTTCAGTTACTAAAAGGATAGGAGGAGATGAAATAAAAATGGTGATGTACAACCAATTTACAGGAAAGTCCCTAGGAATAGATGATATTCCCATGGAAGGTTGGAAGCTAGGATGGAAAAAATCAATAAAGATCTGTCTGGCAGGTTTTGTTTAACAGTATTTTAAGAGGACGAAAAGCACCAACTTCCTGGAAGAAAGCGGTGGTGGCTGTAATACCTAAAGAGGTAAAGACCCATCAGATCTAACTTCATACAGGCCTATTTCAATCCTAAACCATGATTATAAAGTGTTTGTCTATAATGGCTAAAAGAATGGCAAATGTGATGTCTAAATTTGATAGACATGGATCAATGTGGTTTTGGAGAGGTAAGGCAAATATTTGACAACATTAAATTAAAGTGGGTAGGTTCCTCTCTGATGATTACTGTTTGAGCAGAGTAACCAGGCAGGGGTGTCCTCTTTCCCCTTTATTTTCACTATATTTAGAACCACTGGCAAAGAAAATAAGAAACTCAGAAATGTAAGGATATAATTAGCATGGTAGTGAAGAAAAGCTGTGTATGTTTGCAGATGATATTATTTTATACCAGATAAAACCAGAAAAAGACATTTTCGTGTTTTGGAACATTTTGAGGCAGTTTCACATCTTTTTGGGATACAAAATTAATGAAACTAAAACAAAGGGAATAGCTGTAAATTGTACCCACACATGAATTGGTTCAGCAACATCCATATTTATGCGGACATGATAAAATGAAATACTTAAGAGTATGGATTAAAAAGGATTCTGGTGTGGCAGCTAAGGATATGGGGGAAAGAGATTAAACAAAAGATATTACAAAAACTGTGAAATTGGAAGCTCTGTTATATGGATAGCAAGATACAAGCAGTTATCTGGAAGGGAAAGATGGCAAATGTCGTAGGATAAGCTGATTCTTCCAGTTGAGCAAGGCGGTATTGGATTACCTGATTTAAAGGAGTATTTCAGATCTACACAATTAAGGCTCCTATAAGTAGCATATACAGAAATGTATAATTCAAAGTGGAAAGGGATGTGATGAAACAGGGAAAAAGCTCAAGAAACAAGGAGAGACTGGGATTTTGGATGCAGATCTTAAGGAGAATAACAATAACCATACAGAATATTATATTCATAAAGTAGCAGAATGTATTCTAAGAAGTAAGCTAACATGGAAACGGAGAAAGGAGGTTCCGCCAATAGGGATGACTGCAATTAGCGATACAGACAGTAGGCAAGAAGGGATGGAATTTATTTGAGAAAAGTGGTAAATGAACCAAGGTATTGGGAGCAAATAATTAGAGAGTGAAGGGTAATAGAATGGGAAGAGGCCAAAAATTGTTTTAGTTATGCGAGTATAGGCAAAGAGAAAGAAATAGGGGGATCCTAAGCAAAAGACCAGCACTGATATAGTTTTTAGTAGAATCTAGAACAGAAGCTGCTGTTAAAAAAAGGAATAATAGAGTATAAAAGGTATTGCATGATAACTACAAGAATCAATCAGAAAAGGTTAGAAAGGATTGGGAAGAGAAATTGGATAAGCAATTCACAAAGAAACAGTGGAGGGATATAGGTATGTCTCCCAAACGTACAACAACGTCTAGAAGATTTAGAATCTTTGCTTGGAAGTGTTTACATTGGTATTTTTATAGCCCAAGTAGATTCTAAAGAATTTTTCCTCAGGTAGACAGCAAATGTTAGAGGCATGATAGGGAAGAAGGAGGTAACTGGGAACATATTTTCTGGGAGTGTATGAGTTGGCATACTTTAAAGATTCCTTGCAGACTACTCTTATCAGAAATACCGGGTAAGCAAATTGGTGTAACTAAGGAAATGATTTTTTGAACTATGATACAGAATTGGAATTGCCTAGACATAGTAAGACTTTACTGAGTCTAATTATGGTGGCTGCCAAAAAAGCAGTTACTAGAAAATAGAAATCAAAGTCTAAACCAACTTTACTAGAAGTAGTGAATATAGTAACAGAGCTAAAACAACTGGTATTGGGATCTTTAGAAAAGGGTAGGAGCAAATTTCATAGAAAAAATGGGAATTGTGGGAGCAATACATGCAGAGGAGGAACAAGGTTTAAAAGAATGCGGGATTTGAATGAGCTATGCAATATCTGACTGAAAATTACCAGATATGTTATAACTGAATGTGTAATGTTTGCAACTATAGTTATGTCAATATGGTTTGTGATGTATAATGTTTGCAATTAAAATTGTCAGTATGGTTTGTTTTCATTTATATAAATGTATGATTGCCTATCTCATACATCATAATTCAGTAAAGATGTGTCTTGTTTTTAAAAAAAAAAAAAAAAAAAAGCAAATTCACTCCTCTGTCAGCAATGACCATGTCATGTGTGTACTTAGAGTGAAGGGATTTGAAGGCCCTAGGGACATTGTGGATCCTAGCACCTGAGAGGTAGCTAACCCAGTGAGTGGTGCGTCTTGTGTGTCTGACTATGGAGTCATCTGTGATGTAAGACGTTACTAGATGTACTTTCTTGGCCTTGTTGCCATAAGGGCTTTGGCTGGAAAGTTGCATGACCGTTTTTTGTAGTCCTGCTTTCTGTGACATCTGTATATGTTGTTTGTCTGTAATGTGAAGTGTCCAACACGAGGCCTTTGTGGTCTAGGGAGGGATTTAAATACCACAGTGTAATATGGCTTTTGTTTGTCTAAGATATAGAGGGTACAGTTG
Source organism: Protopterus annectens (assembly GCF_019279795.1). Taxonomy (NCBI): domain Eukaryota; kingdom Metazoa; phylum Chordata; order Ceratodontiformes; family Protopteridae; genus Protopterus; species Protopterus annectens. The sequence continues at coordinate 1,347,324,991 of NC_056725.1, read as the reverse complement.
TGAGAGGTGGATGTCCGAAATGACAACATGCTAGTTACAGACTACAGCCGTTGAAGAGAGGTTAGTCTCCAAGGTTAGTAGATACTTGTACCTCTCACATATGGAATTGTTTTGTAGGAAGAGTCTAACAGTGTTCAGTGAACATGAGGGCAATATTTGCATTGCCTCAGTATTCATATTTGCTATCACGCTGGCAACAGATGATGAGGTAAATTGTGGCTTCATAATATTTAGTTCCTTGTGAAATAATGAGTGCTAATGAAATTAATTTCTAGGAAAGGCGTATATAAAGTGGGGTATATGCTGTACATTCCATGCGACAGTTTAACACAGTCAGCAAAATTAGTCGTCTTTTTTTTTTTTTTTAGCCACTTCTTGCAAAGCCACATGTCCCATGTCTGTCCCTGTATTTAATATGATTGTTGCTTTAAATTCTCCCATTTATTCACTAATTTCACAATGTTGCTGGTGGTGGTCTTGGTCCTGTCCATCTCCCATCACAATCTATGGTTCAAGTCCGAAGCCCTCCTCGCTCTTCTAGTCAGCTCCCTTGTGTTTTTTCTGTCACTGAAGCATTTTCCTTTGGAGCAATACAAATGTTTCATTGACCAAAGTCTCTGTATGGGCTTTGTTGCTGTCAGAGTCCCTTTCTGCTTGCTGTCTCTCTCTTGTTGGCTAAATGTTTTTTTTTTTTTATTTATTTCCTACTTGGCTAGTTCTGCATTTTAAAATGTCTGTGATCCTGCAGGAAAAATATTTTGAGGAAAACTGGATACAACAGCTTGAATCTCACAACTGCTTCTCAACCCCCCCCCCCCCCAATTGCTGGGATAAGCTTGCTTCTCTATTGCCTGATGTACAGTGAATAGTCACTTTCCATAACCAGTTTGCTGATCACAATTTTTAATACTTTTCCCTCTGCCTCAGTTATGTCAGGAACTATGTTTTTTGCTGGTATGATTGCATCTTTACTAATATAGGTCTTGGCTACTTTGTAATGGCAAGATTTTGATCATACACACAGTATGCTTTCTAAATAAATACTGCTGTGGAACCTCAGTCTAGCTGCTTCGTTGTACATTCATAAAAGTATTGTAGTCTATTCCTTTCTGTTTTTCTCTGTGCTGTCTTCTAACTCCTTTATTATTGAATTATTTCATCTTTAGAAGCCCAGTGCTCAGTTATGTATTTTTTTCCATTACAGACTGATTTTTGCAATTTTATCATTTCATCTGAATATATAGTTATAGCTTTCCTCACAGAATTTTCTTATTTGATTTTATATTTTCCTTCAGTGTTTCACAAATTTTAAACTTCTCTGAATAAATCTGATTTTTTTTCTCTAAATTGCTGGAAGCCATTTACTTTGCAGTGCTGAATCTTGAACTGCTTTTCGCTGAATAGATGCAAGATTCTTCTCAGCGAGAACCTTTTCTTCTTTTCTGGCTGATTTCCTCTTAACTTTCTCCATTTTTTTTTTTCTTTGATGGCATCCAAGCAGAGTAATTACATTCCAGTAACTGAATTTTTTGCCACATTAATACCTATAAGTAGCTTGTTTTCAGTTGCGGTTTTCACACTGGGAGAGTTCTAATCACCCTGTTGATCAGTGTGGAGCCATCTTGGGTCTACACAGAATGAAATGTTTTTAACTCCATAGATGTGGCCTTATTTATGATAACATAATGTAGGGGATTATGATTTGGCCTGTGATCATAACCAGCGTACGAGTTTAAGATCTGGATGGCAAGAAATTCACCTTGAGACTGAAACTCGAGTGATGTATCTTGGCATCCATGTTGAGATAGGATGACCTATGCCTAACCTACAAGGTACCGTCAAAAATCCAGCCCTGATGGTGCTGCTATACATCCGCAAGACGAACAGCATGTGGTCACCCAGACTAGGGATCTAAACTTAGCCCATGACTCAAACAAAGCATGCCGGAGCGACAGATATGTGTCAGAGATTTAAACTGAGCACTTCCCTAGCACTCTTCAGACAGTTTGGATCAATGGATGGGGAATCACAAATGCACATCTGAGGTAGCTAGCGCCTATGTCTCTTTTGGATGGGGATAATCTGTAAAATACTCAAGGCGTAGGTACAAGCCTATGCCATCTTCTTGCCCTTAGGGGCCACATAGAGCGTAAAATCAGGTTACATTGACCAGACTTGTAAGGGCTCTTAAACCGTTAGCCTAGTAATCTCCTGTTAATCTGTGAGAACACACAGTAAGGTGGTTACAGTTGAGACCTGATCATAATTTTTTGTAGTACTTGGAGCTTTATTTGCTTTATTTACTATCAGTTACAGAAAATAAAAAAATAAAGAATAGTACCATGAAATGTTTTACTGGATTTAAAAGCCTTTGAAAGATAGTATAATGTTTAACACTGCCTAATGGACATCAGACAGAAATTAAGGGCTTTAAAAGCTGTTGGACACTTTGTATTACCACAGACACTTTGTATTACCACTTGTTTTCTTTATTAGAGTGGTAGAACAAAGTGTATAACAGCTTTTTAAGTTTTTTCTTTTTTAATTTCTACTGATATTCTTTGCTAGCCGGCACCGTCTCCTCTTAGTTTCTAGCATGAGACATAATCTTAACAGAGCTTAGGGGTGCTTAAAAGTTTGTCAAGCAGCTTTCTGGTATCAGAAAATTACTTAACAAACTTAAGTTTTTCCTGATTTCATGTTATAGCTGTGTTACACACACTAATTGTTTTTTGTCTTTAAATACCTTTATTAAATGATCACTTAAGACATAAGCATGCACACATTAACAGAAAATAAAACAATCCATATTAACATTTTTTCATTTATATACATTATATATTACGTATATGTTTTCTTTCTTTACAACAACTCTCATTAAGTCTAACATACATAAATCTCACTCCTCCACCTCCTTTTCCTCCTGAACATTATTTTGCATGTACTGTTTATGGAAATTCAAAATGTAATTTTCTTCTTCCCATTTCTAAAGATTCCACTTCCAGTTCTTTTATTTCTTTTTCAATATTCAGTAGTTCAGATGCAGTTGGTTTAGATTTTGATTTCCATTTCTAGTCATTGTTTTTTTGGTAGCCAACAGAATTACACTAAATATAGCCTCACTATGTGTAGGCAATTCAGGTCCTGTTTTCTGCACAAAAGAATCATTCCCTTAGCTACAGCCATTTTGTTCCCCAGTATTTCTGACAGTGTTCTGTAGGAATTTTTAAAACTTTCCAGATTATTTCAGTCCTAAAAAACATTCTCAATTACCTCTTTCTTCTCCCCCACACTTCCAACATTTGCTGTCTACCTGAGGAAAAATTCTTTGAAGTCTGGTTGGGGTACAAAAATACCTGTGCAAACACTTCCAAACAAAAATCCTAGTTGGGAGCCATTCGTATGCCTTTGCACTGTTCCAGTGTTGCTTTTGGACTGTTTCCCCAATCTTTTTTTTAACCACCACCTCTGATTGATTCATATAGTTACTGTGAATTATTGTATATGCCATACTAATTATCCTCTTTTTCACAGCAGCAGGGGTGGGAGGTTGGCATAATGGTTAAGGTGTTTTTACCTTACAAACATAAGGTGCAGGGTTTGATTCTCACATGGGGTAATTGGCTTTGCTGAAAATGGCCCACAAGGGCAGTTAGCCTAGTACTAATCTATGAACCTATGAAACCTATGAGCTTCTGTTATAGATTCGGCTAAAAGGTCTACCAGAGCTGGTGTTTCATTTAGGATGCCCCTGTCTCTTTCTCTTTGCCTGTACTCTGATGTTAGTCCCTGGTGAAGGCAGTCTGTAACCTGCAGTCCAAAATTGTTGTTGGCCTCATCCCACTCTATTACTTTTCTCTCTCTAGTTATTTGCTCCCAATGCTTTGATTCTTTTGCCAGTTTACTCCAGTAAATTTCAGCACCTTCTTGCTTATTTTCTGTACCCCTACTTGCAGTATCCCTATCAGTAAACTTTTTGTTCTCCATTCCTGTATTAGCTTAGTTCCTAGAATACTTTCTTTAACTTTATGAATATAATATTCTGTGTGATTGCTGCTGTTCTTGTCAAGGATCTGCATCCAAGATCCCACTCTGTTTTTATTTCTTGAACTCCCCATCTGCTTCATAATCCCTTTTGCATTTCATAATCTTCTGCATGCGTTATGTATATGAGCCTTAGCTGCATTGTTCTAAAATATTCCTTCTATTGGGGGAGGATCAGCTTATCCAACTTGACTGTTGCCGTATTCCCTTCCCAGATAAATTCAGTCAGTTCATTACAAATTATTGCCAACAACGTTTCCTCTGGTTGATGAAAATATGCTTGACCTGTATGTAAAACTAAAGGGACTAAAAACATTTCCGCTGCTTGTATCTCACTGTCCGTATCCATAGACAAGAGCTTTCAGTTTCTCTGCTTTTGTATTATCTTTCGTTTAATCTCTTACCACATAGCCTTAGACATCATAACAGAACCCTATGTTTATCCTAGGCTAAGTACTGCTAGGATCATAGGAAGTTACTATGCTATTGGCCCTGAGCCCCTTACAAGCATAGCCAAGAATTTAGCCCATGTTCCAACAAGTCAGCACCCTATGCCACTGCCCAGCAGGGACATGGGTGGAATCCTAGGAGTGTATTTTCTGTTCCCCATCCAGTTATCCAGGTTGCACTTAAAAAGATTTAATGAGGTACTCTGCTTTACGTGGAGAGGGAGTCTGTTCCACAAAAGAGGGAGTCTCTAGGACACAAATCTGTCACAACAAGTCCTGTTGATATCATAGATCAGGTTGAGGTCTTGATGTTCTTCGTCTTCCCTTGCTGCAGTCCTGACTATTGGGTATAGTCCGCGTCCCAGTCGGCCCGAATACCAGAGTATAAGGCTGACGTCGGTCATGGCGCCTTAGACTGACGTCAGTACGTCAGGGTACTAATGCGCATGACCGTCGTCATTTCCTCAGTCTTTTTTGCCGCATGGTCCGATGCAGAAGCAATTTTGCGAGTGCAGGTTGGCGTTCTGAGATTTTCCGAAACCGGAGTTTCAGACCGAAACAGGGTTGGCTAAGTAACCCCGTTGGGGAACATTTTGGTTTTTTCTTGCCTCAGTATTTAACCGGATGTCAGAAAAAGTGAATAACTGTATTTCTTGTGGGAAGCAGATACCGCATAGGGATTATCATACATTGTGTATACCTTGTTTAGGGCCTGAGCACGACGTTGTTGGTTGCCGCTCTTGTGCTAGATTTAACAAGCGCACTATTAAGAGGAGGCTTGATTGTGCTAGGTTAGTGTTTGGGAAGCGTTGCAATTATAACATGCCGTCGGATGCTCCGATGCCCGCTTCATCCAAGAAGCGCAAGGACAAAACAGTGAAGCCTAGGTGTGAGGAACCGGCAGTCCCGGACGTCGGTTCTTTAGAAGGCTCAGGGGAGCCAGAGGTTTTGCCAGGAGTCTCTATGGAGTCTCAGGCAGATACTTTACTGTTACAGGATGTGCCCTCTCAGGAGGTAGGCCAGGCTGAGGGGCTTCTCAGGTAACTGTTCTTCCCTCTCTTCCCAAGGTAGTTAGGGCCTCTCCTTCTGTTGCCAAAGCTTCTTTTAGAGGTAGGCCAAGTTCAGCTTCTGTGGGGGCTTCTCCTAGCATTTCGGCTCTGTGCCTAAGAAACATATGCTTAAAATGGCAGAAGATTTGATTACTCTGATTAGAGGTTCTATGCCCCGCCTGATAAGAGGCCTAGGGTGGAACAGGAGTTTGATAGTTTTGAACAGTGTTCACAGGCTTCAGAGTCTTCTGTGGAAGACTTGCAAGAGTTTCCTACTTATTCTGATTCTGATGTGGATGATTCCACTCCTACAGCTTCTCCTCCTGAGGATTTTTCATTTTCAGAGACTCTTCACTCCATGAGGGAGCACTTTAAATGGGAAGGCCAGGATTACTCTGATTCCAGGAAAAGGCTTAGGGAATTCTTGTTTTACCCCAACATAGGCCCTTAGCTATTCCTCCTGTGTTGATTCTGGTGGAGTTTGTTTTTGCAGAGTCTTCTCTGCACCCTGATTCCTTGCCTCCTTCTCCTGTTAAGCCTGATAAGTATTATAGGGTGCCCAAGCTCATAAGTATTTGTTTAAGAGTCCTAGGGCGGACCCAGAAACTGTTTCTCAGGGGCCTAAAGGTGTTAAAGCTTCTGTGGTTAAAAATTCTGTACCCTCTGATAAAGAGGCAAGGGCTTTGGATAGGTGGGGTAAGAAAGTATATACTTCTTCCACTCTAGCCATGAGGGCATTGAATTGTCAGTTTCATATGCTGAAATATCAGAATTATCTCCTTTCCCAATTGAAATCTAAGGTGGATGCTTTGGCGGAAGGTATTGAGTGTAAAGAATTGCTGGATTTGGTTCATGTGTCTGAACAAGTGGGTAAGCATTCTTTGCAGTGTGGTTTTGATGCGGTTCAGGCCTCCTCGAGGGTGGCTGCTACTAGTTCTGTTCTTCGCAGACATGCCTGGTTGAAGGATCAGAATTTAGCTGAGCATGTTAAGACCAGGATTTTGGATGCTCCTTTACAGTCTGATGTGTTGTTTGGACCGCCTGTGGAAGCAGTTTTAAAGAAAATGGAGGACAAAGCTAAGTCTATGCAGACTGTTAAAGATTTTTTGCAGGTGCAGCCTCCGAAGTTTAGTAGAAATTGGCCTGCTAAGGGGTGGACATATCCTGCTTATGGTTCCCAGTCTAGGGGTAGGTCTAGACGTGGTAGGGGCAGGGCTCAAGGTTCGTTTAGGCCTAGATCAGACAGTTCACCTGCTCAGACTTCTGGTGAGGGCAGGGGTCAGTCCTTTCGTAAGCAGAACCAATGACCTGCCTTTTCAGCTGCCAGTGGATTCTCGTCTGGCAGCTCCTTTGGGAGGAAGATTGTCTCTTTTCAAAGAAAATTGGGATTTAATCACTCAAGACAGATGGGTGCTGGATATCATTCATCACGGTTACAGATTTTATTTCCACACAATGCCCCTTTCAAAGGCATGCCAGATGTTCCTCCTCCACAAAGAAAAGAGGCTCACAAGCAAGTTTCTCAGTTACTCCAGATAGGGGCCATTCAGCCAGTCCCTGTATCAGAAAGGGGCTTCGATTTTATTCTCGCCTGTTCCTAGTACCAAAGAAGGGGAACACGTGGAGACCAATTTTGGATTTATCTATCCTCAACACTTATCTGGACATTCCCAAGTTCAAGATGTTGACGTTACAGCAACTGTTACCTCTGCTGGGCAAGGATCACTGGATGGTAACTTTGGATCTCAAGGAAGCTTACCTTCATGTGCCTATAAGGCTAAGTTGCAGAAAGTATCTGCGGTTTCAACTGGAGATTTTCATTATCAGTTCTCTGCATTGCCCTTTGGCTTATCTACTGCGCCCAGAGTATTCACAAAGGTTCTGGCTCCAGTGATAGCTTACTTCAGGCTTCAAGGCATTCAAATCTATCCTTACTTGGACGACTGCCTGATTCTGGCTCAAGAAAAGGAAGACCTTCTACAGCATCTGGAATATGTCATAGCAGTGCTAAGATGCCTAGGGTATTCTGTGAACGAAATAAAGTCCAGTCTAGTACCCTCTCAAGACATGTGCTTTCTGGGTGTGAGACTGAATACAGCAGCCCAGATGGCCTTTTTAACCCCGGACAAACAAAAGAGTCTGTCACTTTACTTCCATCAACTATCTCATCAGTCCGTGCTGACTGCAAGGACAGTCCTTCAAGCATTAGGGTTCATGGCATCTTGTATTCTGGTGCTTCCCAATGCCAAACTGCATATGAGGAAGCTGCAATGGTATCTCAAAGTGTATGGACACAGCACTGCCAAGATTTCGACACTGTCATTCACATAATACCTTGCCTTCAAAAGGAATTCTTGTGGTGGGCTCAGGAATGTCACCTAAACAAGGGACTCTCTGTGACCCGCCAGAGGCGAGTCAGATTTTAACGACAGATGCCTCGGACACTGCTTGGGGAGCTCATCTAAATGGAAAGTGGATACAAGACAAGTGGCCTGCCAGACTACAGCATCTACACATCAACATGAAGGAGATGTTAGCAGTCCAGTTTGCATTGATGGCTTTCAAGGAGTTACTTCTTCCAGGGCAGGTGTTGATTCTAACAGACAACACAACTGTCATGTGGTACATCAACAAGCGAGGGGGAACACATTCTTATCCTCTATGCAGGCAAGCAATGATTTTATGGGAGACTGCGTTGAGCCTGCAACTAACTCTTCAGGCAAGGTTTCTGCCAGGAGCACAGAACTCCTAGCAGATGTATTAAGCAGACAAATCATGGATCCCCACGAGTGGAAACTGGATCTTCATGTATTTCAGAAATTGACAGTGTCATGGGGAACTCCAGACATAGATCTGTTCGCTTCTCCACTAAACCACCAGCTGCCAAAGTATTGCACAAAGGGGTTTCATCACACGGCTTGGAAAGTGGATGCTCTGTCTTTCAGTTGGAAAAACCTTCATGTCTATGCCTTTCCACCTCTGCCTCTTCTTCCAAAGGTATTATTAAAGGTCAGACAAGACAGGCCAAGGATGATTTTAATAGCTCTAGATTGGCCTCGGCAACACTGGTACCCACTTCTACGGAGTCTTGTAAAGAAGCCTCCATGGCCTTTACCTCTGATTCCTCATCTGTTATCTCAGAAGGACGGTCATCTGCTCAATGTCAAGCTTCAATCTCTTCATCTCACAGCTTGGCATATCCTGTGTTGAAGCACAGCAGGTCTCTGCTTCCTCAACAAGTTTTAAATGTGATTATGGAAGCTAGAAGGCCTAGTACTAGGAGAGTGTACGCAGACAAATGGAAGAGATTTTTATTTTGGAGTACAGCAATGAATTTGGAGATTTCAGAGCCTAATTTGAGTGTGGCTCTTCAATATCTTACTGAATTATTGGACAAAGGTTTGTCCTTCTCTTCCATAAAGATTCATGCTGCAGCAATTTCAGCTCACTATGATTGTGACCCACCTTTGTTTTCGCATCCTTTGTTCAAGCAGTTTCTTAGAGGGGCAAAGAATATAAGACCCCCACGTAGAGCTCCTACTCCTGCTTGGGATCTCAATTTTGTGTTGGAAAAACTTACTCTACAACCTTTTGAGCCTGCAGCTACTGCTGAATTGAAATATTTGTCATGGAAGACTGCTTTTCTGTTGGCTATTACTTCTGCAAGAAGGGTGTCTGAGTTGCAGGCCCTTATGGCAGTAGAGCCCTTTTGATTTTCCATAAGGACAGGGTATCATTACGTACTAATCCTTCCTTTATGCCTAAGGTGGTTTCTAGTGTGGCTTTAAACCAAACTATTCATTTGCCTACGTTTTTGCAGATCCTCAAAATAAAGGGGAAAAGATTTTGCACACTTTAGATGTACACAGGCAATTGCGTTATTATTTGAGCAGGACTAAGACTTTTAGGCAGTCTCAGCAGTTACTTGTTTCTTTTGCTTTGAGTTCACAGGGCAAGCCTGTGTCAAAACAAACTATTTCTAGGTGGATTGGCTTTTGCATTGCATTTTGTTATTCCCATCATGGCAAAGAGGTTCCAGCTGGGATTAGGCCTCATTCCACTAGGGCTACTGCCACTTCAACGGCATTTCTAAGGGGGGTGGCAACTAAGGATATTCTGGAAGCAGCTACTTGGAGTTCAGTGCATACTTTCTCTAGGCATTATCACCTGCCTATATACTCTAAGACTAGGGCTGGTTTTGCCACAGCTGTTTTACAAGGCATGTTGTCAGCTCCTGCTACTTTATAATTTGCCAGCCTCCCTTACCTCTGCTTTGGGATTCTACCCAATAGTCAGGACTGCAGCAAGGGAAGACGAAGAACATAGTACAGTTTTGTACCTACCATAAATGTAGATGTTCGAGGATTCCCTTGCTGCAGTCCAATTTACCCTCCCTCCTTCCCCTCTGTGTTTCAGGGTGGTTGTGTAGGTGAGTTTTCATGCTTATATTTTTTGTATATATTGTTGTATATATTGTACATGTTTTTTGGTGCAGGTTGTTTTTGGGACTTGTCTTTTTGGGTCTTCTGACATCTGGGGCAAGAAAAGACTGAGGAAATGACGACGGTCATGCGCATTAGTACCCTGACGTACTGACGTCAGTCTAAGGCGCCATGACCGACGTCAGCCTTATACTCTGGTATTCGGGCCGACTGGGACGCGGACTATACCCAATAGTCAGGACTGCAGCAAGGGAATCCTCGAACATCTACATTTATGGTAGGTACAAAACTGTACTTTTGCGGGTTACTCGAGTGGAGTTTGACTTGCGGATATGCAGCAGTCCCATCAGGGTGGGGTCTGGGATTGCTTTTTATGTCAGACAGAGGTCACATCTGAGGAGATTGTAGGAGACTGTGAAGAGGGGGGACAGGGCTTTTAGCCTATCCGTGTAGGGTAGATGTTTGAGGCCCTGGATTCTCTGGGTGAGGAATCTCTGTGGTCTCTCCAGCTGCTGCATGTGCTTTGTGAAGTACATGCCAAAAGGGGCATTGTATTCAATAATCGGTCTTATAAGGGAAGAACACAGGGATGTTATGATGACCACCTTGTTCCTGGATGAGATACCCTTACTAATGAGGTGGGCCATGTAGAAATCTTCTCATACAGCAATGGCAATATGGTGGTCAAAAGTCAGTTTGCTATCAACCTGGGTTCCCAAGTCCCTCATGACTGATTGTGTGCTTAGTGCCTTATTATCAATGTGATAATTTGTGGGGATGTCATGCTCCCCAAAAGGGATGATAATGCATTTTTTGGCATTCAGTGTGAGGCCATGTTTCTGGCACCAGTCATTTGTTTGGGTGTGACCCTCTTGGAGAATGTCCACATCACTAGGGGTATTGATGACAGCACCCAGCTTGCAGTCATCTGCAGACCTGGTCAGTCATAGCCCACTAGATTTGGCCTGCACCTCTGAGAAGTCTATCCCAAACAGAGGCCCCAAGACGGATCCTTGGGTACACCGCTTGTTACAGGTCTACTACTTGAGGTGGCTTCCCCTATTTTGACTAGGTGGGTTCTATCAGTGACCCAGTTTGCTACCCATCTGGTAAGACATGGATTGATGCCTGGTTGAGAGAGTTTTATACCTGAGTGGGAAATAGTATCAAAGGCCTTGGCCAGGTTAAGGTAGGTGGTGTACACAGTCTTCCCCTCGTCTATGGCCTTGGTGACCGTCTCAAATAAGTCAACTAAATTTAACAGGCATGACCTCGGCCTTTATTAGCCTAACAGTGCAATCCAAATGTGTCCCACAAGTTATATGTTTTAGGTGTTTAAATAGGGGGTAAATTTTGGTTATGACATGATTTACTGACATCTTCTGTCCATCAGAGACATAAGCACCAGACCAGGGTGAATTTTTTGATTTCCCATCCACTTGTTCAAGTTGCACTTAAATGGGATTAGGAAGGAACTTTGTTTCACATGGATGGGGAGCCTATTCCAAAGAATGTAAACTCTGTGAGATTCATATCTGTCTCTTCAATATGTCCTACCTATGTCACAATCAAAATGTAGGTGTTTAGATGTAGCAGCTCTGATGCTGTTTGCTTTGCAAATGTATCAAAGGTTCATCAGTGCGGTGTCCAGAGATTGTATGCCAGGCATAGATCACCTGTCTTTAGGAGACTGGATATTGTGTTTATACCCTATAGTCTTTTTATAAGGAACCTTTGCAGATTAATCCTAAGTACTTTGCCTTATAATGTCCTCATAAATATGGGTATTGCTGAACAAATTCCTGTGTGAATACATAATTTACAGCTATAGCCTTTGTTTTATCATCATTAATTTTCTATCCTGAAAAGAGTAGAAACCATCTTAAAATGTTCCATAACACCGAAATGTCCTTTTCTGGATTTATCAAGTACAAAATCCATCCTTCCACAATCCCTTTTTCCTGTTTTTAAATGTGAGGTCAGGATATCACTTCAACAGTGATAGTAGTCTAGAGCTAAGGTTTACTCCACTAATATCTACAGATAAAGCCAATTTTTCTTGATTACCCCTTGCACTACAAAGTCTTAGCTATTTAGCAGGTAGGCGTATTGTAATAATGTTTACTCATGGTTGACTATGTATAGCTGTTGTCTTTGTAGGAGAACAAAATAATTCCAACTTTCTACGCCACTTTAGCCACTTACTGAAAAAACAGTATAGAACTGTAGGTCACTGAAGTTAATAGTGTGTGCGTGTGTGTGTATATATATATATATATATATATGTGTGTGTACCTAAATATATATATATATGTGTGTGTGTATATATGTGTGTGTGTATATATATATATATATATATATATATATATATATATGTGTGTGTGCGTGTGTGTTTATTTGGAGAACAAACATCAAAACTTAAAAAATATATATATAAATTTAGGTTGCGTGGAATATTGATGTTCTTCTGTATCAGTGTTGCAGTATTCTTCAGGGATTTCATGTCAAGGATAGCCCAACATCCAGCTAGTGTATCAAAGCCTTTAGATCTTGTATGTGATGTATGTCACATGTATGCACCCCATTCAGGACATTGGGATTAAAGATGACATATGGACACAGTTATCCAGAACTCTCTGCCACCAGTCCGAACACCATCATCACTCATCTGTCTGAATGCCCTTTTGCTGTGCTGAATACCTAGCCATCAGATAAGCACCCTGTTTGGGGTCTTTTTTTTCTTTTGAAATAATATAACAACAGTGAGGTACAAACATTTTTCTGGTGCTACGAACTTTAATGGAAAACACAATTAAGTAAGCACTTTCGTATCTTGCCTAGACGCTTCTTCTGACTTAAATAAATTCATATATATATATATCAACTAATTGTCCAATCAAACCAACAATTCAATGATGACACATTCAAAAAATGTATAAACATATTCACATACTTACAAATACTATAAAAACTATAAAGATATATATATATATATATATATATATATATATATATATATATATATATATATAGATATATATATATATAGATATATATATATATAATATATATATATATATATATATATAGATATAAATATATATATATATAGATCTATATAGATATAGATAGATGTATGTATATTTACACCAAAAAGCTTCCAAAAGACTTTTATAAAAGGCAGTTCGCTTCCCATATAAAAACTCCCTTGGACTAAATGTGTGTGTGGACACAAAAAAAAAAAAAAAAAAACTAATAACTGAAAACCACTATATGCTTTTATTTATCACAAACCCCTTAGATGGCAGTTTGACTTGTTCTTTGATAGAACCAAAATATAAATAAAATGCAATATAATAAATAATATAATAAAACATAATAATAAATATTATTCAAAACTAGTTCATTAGCGGACCGGAGTTCCGCTGTGGCGACCCCTAACCAGGAAAAGCCGAAAGTCGCAACAATTCTACTCTGTTTAGAGCAAAAGAGGTCTCCCAATATACCATGACTAGGTTAGCATAGGAGTTGGCACATAGTGTACCCATGGCCACTCCTATTTTCTGCAAATAATAATCATCAAATGAGAAAACATAGTTACTCAGTATCAAATCGAGCAGCAAACAATACAATAAAATCCTGTCATTCAACATATTATTGCATAATAAAAACTGTCTAACAAAATCAATTACATTCTTGTTAGGTATCATAGTGAAAAGAGAAATAACATCCAACATAATCAAAAAAGCAGATAACGAGCAGCTAAAAATACGTAATCTGACAATGTATTGAGAAAGTGTTCAGTGTCCCTTAATACAGTATTTGTGGTCTCTACAAGTCCCGTAGCTGTTTCTCCAAATAAATGGAAAGCGGTTCAGTGAGCCACCCCTTGCTCAAAACTATTGGTCTTAATGGTGGATTTTGAAGATCTTTATGCACCTTAGGCAAACCTCTGAAAGTGAGTATCAGGGGTGCCTCAAAGAAAAAATCCTTGTATAATTCTTGGCCTATAATACCACTCATAAGCAGGTCATATAAATCAGTCTGAACATTCTTAATAATCTTGTTCAGCTGTCCATTGGTAATGTTAATGTATGTGTGGAAATCATCAAACATAACTGTTATTTTCTCCATGTACATTATCCTATCCATAACCATAACCACAACTGCTCCACCTTTGTCCACGGGTCTAATAATTATTTTATCATTATTCTGCAAGTCAGTCAAGGTCTCATATTCATTAGCATTTAGGTTGTGGAAAGTCTTACTTTTCTTCTTTGAATATGCCAAATTGAGAAAATCTTTCTCACATGCCCTTTCAAAGGTATCTATAAGTGGAGGTGTGGATCATTGTGCCTATATGGCTAATGATAGATTTATTTACCCTACCATTAGTGTAGTATATGAATTTAGCCATTATGCCGATTGCAAATCTAGAGATGTGATATATATATATATATATATATATATATATATATATATATATATATATATATATATATATATATATATATATATAGCACGTTGCACCAAATGCCCTGTATTTTATGTGGGCAAAACTAATCGTACATTAAGAGAACATGCATCTTTATGCCATTAATATGGAGGACAAAAGTAGTGATTTAGCTCGACACGTTCTAGGGAATGGTATATCCTATAAGTTTGTGTTTTTAGCTTTAGAACTTGTTAATAAGAATATTTGATTAGGCAATTTTAAGAACTTCACCGAAAAAATAGAGATCACGTGGATTGTTAGACTGCAAGCAGATAAGGCATACGGACTTAATGATAAAGTCGTCTCAAAACCATTCTGAATGGATAGACCCTCGAGACTTTAAGTATTATGGTTTTTAATATTGTTCATAAAATGTTTGATACATGCTACTTTGTATTTTGGTTTAGACCATGCAACTAGTTTTGAATAATATTTATTATTATGTTTTATTATATTATGTAATATATTATGTTGTATTTTATTTATATTTTATTTATATTTTGGTTGTATAAAAGAACAAGTCAAACTGCCATCTAAGGGGTTTGTGATGAATAATAGCATATAGTGTTTTTCAGTTATTAGTTTTTTGTGTCCACATATATTTAGTCCAAGGGAATTTTTATATGGGAAGCGACCTGCCTTTTATAAAAGTCTTTTGGAAGCTTTTTGGTGTATATCCATATATATATATATATATATATATATATATATATATATATATATATTGTGTGTGTATGTATGTGTATATATATATATATATATATATATATATTTATGTGTGTGTGTGTTTGTGTATATATATATATATATATATATATATATATGTATATATATATATATATATATATATATATATATATATATATTCTTTTTTAATAGAATTTGTAAGTATGGGAATATAGCTGATGAATTGGCATATGGATATGTTGCTCTGACTGTAGTACACAGGGTCCTGGGTTCAAGACTTGGCAGTGAAACTGCATGGTGGTGAGGAGAGTGTTCAACTGGGCATTCCTAGACTTGGCAAAAGCATATGCCAAAGTCCTAAGAAAGCTGATCTGGACAGTACTGTGGTGGTTTGAAGTCCCAGAAACATTGGTAGAATTAGTGGAGGCTTTGTACAAGGACCTTTAAATGACTCAAGTACGAACAGTGTTAGGCCTCACAGAGGTTTTCCCAGTGGGAGTGAGTGTACATCAGGGTTCAGATCCGAGCCCACTGCTGTTCATACTGCTGATGGACTACATTAGCAAACAGGTTGGAGGGGACGGATCAACAAAGCTGCTGTATGCAGACTATGTGGCAGTACAGGCAGACTCTGAACTAGAACTTCAGCAAAGGATAGGAGAATGGAATGCAAATCTGAAGGCACACAGAATGAAACTAAGCACAGATAAGACAGTAGTCATAGCAGCAAACTGGGGAAATCAGAAGAAGCTGAGAATAGAGATAGAAGGGAAGATAGTGGAACAGGTAAACAGCTTCAAGTATCTGGGAGGTGTAGTTGAGGAGAAGGGTAGTCTGAATGCACAGGTTAAAGCTACAATTAGGGGGGCTGCAGCCAAACTGACAAGAGTATCAGGTGTAGTCTGTAACAGAAGAATGCCAAAGAAGCTGAAAAGTAAGGTGCACAAGACAGTGGTGCGACCAGTAGGTACTGTATGGTACAGAAACCTGGGCAATAAAGGCAGAACAGTTGAAGAAGCTAGAGGTGATGGAAATGAAATGCCTGAGAAAGGTGGTAGGATGCACACTGTGGGACAGACGAAGAAATGAGGAGATAAGAGCAGAAGCAAAAGTAGCTCCAATTGCAGGAAAGATCATAGAGTACAGATTACGGTGGTTTGGGCATAAGTCTAGAAAAGCAGAAGACAATCTGGTGAGGAAGATTTGGGACAGACAGGAAGAAGGTAAGAGGAAGCGAGGACATCCAGCAAAGAGGTGGATGGATTGTGTGAAAGAAGATCTGCGACAGGCATGAGCGTTGAAGAAAGCAGGAGTGTGGCACTGAATCAAGAGAGTTGGCGGCAGTTAACACGATACCCCGACCACATGTCCATGACCAAATGGGAAAAAGGGGGCTGTTAATGTACAAAAAGCAGTTCCAGGGATTTTATTTAAGTCTGAAGAAGCGTCTAGGCAAGAAGTGAAAGTACTTAATTGTTTTTTTTTCCATTAAAGTTCGAAGCACCGGAACCGTGTTTGTACCTTATTGTTGCTATATTATTTTTTTTTTGGTCTTTTGAGGTACTTTGTTCTCCAGTTATTGTTGTTAAAGTAATTTTCTTTTGGTCTTGTTCTTTTTTTGTTACCTTGAGTTCGTGTTATCCAGCAAGGGAAAATGTCAATGTTCTCTTAATGTACGATTAGTTTTGCCCATGTCAATGTTGGAGGCAGATGCCCCATAAGGATCATCATGAACAGTGTCTTTTTTGTCTTGGTGCTTTCCATGACTGTATGTCCTGCAGCATTTGTAAAGTGTTTGTGCCTAAGACTTTTAGAAATCAGTTGTCCTCCCTGGCCATCTATCTCAAGAACCAGATACTTAAATTGTTAGCCCAGGGTAGCATGGCAGAAGCTTCTAACCCCAAGATACCATTAAGTAAGAAGACCAAGAAATCTCAGCCAGATTCTTTGGCTGTTGAACCTCTACCGGCATTTCTCTAGAAGCGGTGATATATCTGTACGCCATCCATTGTCTACATTGGATTTCTCTGCAATGACGCTATCAGTGGCTGGTATGGATCCTTCCTTTCGCACATCCTCTGAGGCTTTGTAAGCATCTTCTACAGACATCGAGGGAGAAACACTGTTGATTATCTCAGAGGGGTGTAGAGGGATTTCGCAGATTCTGATCAGGGAAGAGGTTCCAGGAACTGTGATTGAATCTCATCAAGGGTCAAAACCCGTGACATTTGTTAGGACTGATGTCCCTACCAAGAAAAAGCAGTTAACTAAATATACTTTTCTATGCCCTAAGGATCCTCAAAGAGAATGTCAGGAGTTTACTCGGGGAATGTTTAATGCCTTAATGGCCCTGAAGCCCCTCCCCATGGGGTTTCTGTGTCTACTCCACCTTGGACTTCTATGAGGTATGGAACTCCGATTCCTCAAATGAGGACACAGTCTGATGATGGGTCCTTGTCTTACTCTTTCCAGATAACTTTGGCTTATGGTTCTGATGTAGACAAGTCCATTAGTCCTGAGCCTTCTTTTGAGGAATTCTGTTGGGAGACATTATAGGTAGAATGATGGAATACTTTAAGTGGGGTACTTCTCAAGTGTCGGTTATCCAGGAAAGGTATTATGAGCTTTTCCAGGTGGACACTCCTGAACCTTCTGCCGTACCACCTGTGTTGGATGCTTTGTTAGACACCTTTATAGCTGCTTTTAAGCCTTGTGATTCTCAGCTTCCTGCTCCAAAGAAACCTGACAGATTCTGTAAGGTTCCTGAGGATTGTCAGTTCTTATTTGGGTCCTTCTGCTGACCCTGCTGTGGTGTCAGTCTCCTCTGACAAGCTTTTCAGACTTTTGCCCTCTTTCAAGCTTCTGCCTTTGGATAAGGATAGTAGGCATACCTCTCAACTTCTTGCAGCAAGAAATCTGGACAAAGCCATTAATAAAATTGGGGCAAAGGCCCAAAAATAGGGACAACTTTTTAATTATTGCACTTACAAACTTAGAAAGGTGATAAAATAATAGGTTTTGCTTTGGCGTGGGTTTTCTAAAGGGTATGACGTTTGAAACTCAAATGTATGTCAGTATTTTCTAATTTCAGTCTTTAATGATTTGCCACTAATTTGCCAGAAAACCACAATTTTATGAAATACGGACCCAAATATATGAGGCAAAAATCTGGACATTCTGCGAAAATCTGTACAGTTGGAGGTATGATGATAGAGCAATAGAGAGAATTGGTAAGAAGGTTTATACTGATTCTACTTTGGCCTTTCGGGCCATCAGTTACCAGACCCACATGACAAGTTATGTTCTGGCCTTGATTGCCCAGGCTTGTCAATTTTTTGTGACTTCCCTGATTCTGAGGCAAAGTCTTCTGCTGTTTCTGTTGTGGGTTCTACCTCACAGGTGGCTCATCTGCTGCTGTGTTGGAAGTATTAAAAAAAAAAAAAAAAAAAAAGTAAGGCTTGCTGGACCATAAACATAGTTTTGTCTCTCCTCTCCCTAGGTTCCAGAGGAATTAGCCTGCTAGTCTAATCAGGTCAGTAAAGACAGGAAGAGTGGTAGGTGAGCTCCTTCTGCTAAGTCTGTCAGGCTTCTGTGGCACAGAAGCCTCCTTTATCTGACAAACCTGCTTCTCTTTTACATCTTTCTGTCCCACCCCTTGACCAGGTTCCCTTGTCTCTTTGGTTCTTCCTCTCTCTTCCAAATTTGACATCTCATCACCTCGGATTCTTGGGTTTTATCTATCACCCGTCAGGGTTACTTCATGTTATGGATGTCTCTCCCTCCTTTTTCAGGGATTTCCCAACCTCCTCTGGAACAACTTCATCATTTCTCATAGGTCTTTGGGTCCCTAGAGGACTAGGGAACTATTCATGTTGTCCCTCCTTTCCAAGTAGGAAAGGTATTTTACTGTTGGATGTTCCTGCTACCTTGAAAGGAGGGCTTTAGGAGACCTATTTTACATTCCTCATTGATCAACATCTTTCTCAAGGTTCCTTCTTTCTGGATGCTTACTCATCAGACCCCGTTTCCTGTTTTAATACCCCCAGACCTTTCTGGTGTCCTTGGATCTGAAGGATGCCTGCCTTTATATCCCTATTCACCCTCTTTTCAAGTTTTTATGTTTCTCAGTTTCTTCCTCCCATTTTCAGTTTTCTGCTTTGCCTTTTGGCCTCTGTACTGCCCCAAGGGTGTTCATAAATGCCTAGTTCCTGTGATTGTTTTTTTCAGGCTCCAAGGCATTCAGATTTTTCCTTGTATAGATGACCTGTTGCTTCAGGCACGTATCAGTTGCCTGTTACAGGATCTGTAGTTCATCTCTTCTTCAGCTTACTAAAGTATGCCCTGAATCCCTCTCAAGATCAGGTTTATCTGGGTTGCAGGATTCAGACAGCGCCAATGTTGGCGTCTCTTCTGCCTTCAAAAGTTCTGTCATTGACTGCTTTCTTTCAGTCTCTTCTTCTTCCTCTGCCTACTATTCCACTCAGAGTGTTTCTTTGAGCCCTGGAATTCATGGCGTCTTCTATTTCAATGCTCCCTCTTGCCAGACTTCACATGTGGAAACTTCAGTGGTACCTCAGGTCAGTTTGGCTTCAGCATTGCCATCCTCAGGATTTCAGTGTGCCTCACTT
Organism: Protopterus annectens; assembly: GCF_019279795.1. Lineage (NCBI taxonomy): Eukaryota > Metazoa > Chordata > Ceratodontiformes > Protopteridae > Protopterus > Protopterus annectens. The sequence goes on along the minus strand of NC_056725.1, from coordinate 1,347,305,197 downwards.
TCATTCAAGTGGTAGATTCAGCAACTTACCCTCAACCCAGGCCTGCCTTTTCAGCCTCTGATTCCTTCTGAAGAACTGTTCAATGCTTCCTGTCATCACCTGAAAGTTCAAGGCCCCCCCCTTCAGAAATCAGAGCATATCAACATCAAAGAGATGAGACCCCGGATTTTGGCCCTTCAGGCTTTTCAGCCCATGCCGTCTCCAGGCCCTGTGAAGGTTTACACGGACAACACCTCAGTGATGTGGTATGTCAGCAAGCAGGGGGCACAAAGTTTTACCTTCTCTTCAGGCTGGCTCCTCAGGCCTGGGATCTGGGTCTGAGGTATCAGTTAACTCTTCAGGCAGTGTATATTCCTTCAGAGCATAATCTAGTGGCAGACGCATTGAACAGGTCCAAAACACAGGCTCATGAGTGGATGTTTCACAGAGATGTGTTTCTGGACATAGTCCATCGGTAGAGTATTCCTCAGTTATATCTTTTTGTCTCCCCTCTGAACAGGCAGCTCCCTCTTCTCTGTTCCAGAGTACCATGCCATCTGGCATGGAAGACGGATGCCCTTTCTTTTCCTTGGAAGGGAATGTTTCTCTTTGCCTTCCCTCAGGTCTATATTGGATGATCGAACTTTCAAAAGTTCGACTGTCATATGGTCGACACCATATGATCAAATTTTTGAAAGTTTGAATGTTTTAACAGAGATCTCCTTATAGCGCAGAATGGGAAGATTTCCCTTTTTTGCACTGTAGTGCGATCTCAGAGTTGGTATATTTAAAGAGTGGGGGGTGTGCAGGGGGGTTTGCCCCCCTGCTTAAAATGCTCAGGTAGGACATTTGTGTAGTTCATTTTTTTTTATTAGATTTTCAAACTTTTAAAAGTTCAATCATATGGTGTCGACCATATGACACTCGAACTCTTGAAAGTTTGATTATCTAATATAGACCCCCTTCCCTCTCCTTCTCCTACTTCCAAGAGTCTGGCAGAAGATTCAGCTGGACTCCCCAAAAATCTTGCTAGTGACTCCCTTTTGGGCAAGACAGCAGTGGTTCCCCCCTGTTAATGAATCTGACTAGGGGCAGTTACCACAAGTTACCTTACCGGTTGGACCTCCTTACACAAAACAGGAGGGTCACTCGTCCATCCTCACTTGTCCACTCTGCAACTGACACTGTGGGTGATAGGGTTTTGATTCCTTCTAGGCACCTCTTTTCTGAGGACGTACTCAGGGTTTTACAGGAGGCAAGAAAACCTGCAACCAGAAAGTCTTATTTATCCAAGTGGAAGAGATTTTCTATCTGGTGCCATCCTGATAATCAGGACCCATTTTCATTGGTGCTGCCTTTGGTTCTGTTCTAGTTCTGTGAGTTGCTCCAGTCTGACTTGGTCTGTTCTCCTTTAAAGGCTCGTTTGTCAGCTATTTCTGCCTGTCTGCCCTTAAATCCTCCTTTGGCTTCTTGTTTTGAGGTCAAACAGTTTCTTAAAGTCGTTGTGCATCTTAGGCCCCCCAAGATGGCCCATTCATTCTCCATAGGACTTCAATTTTGATTTAGAAAAATTGACCCAGGCTCTTTTTGAGCCTGCAGGTTCAACTTCTCTGCAACGTTGTACATGGAAGACTGTCTTATTGCTTGCTCTTACTTCTGCTTAAAGGGTTTCTGAGCTCCAGGCCTTTAAGGCCATTCCACCCTTTTTGTTTTTTAACAGGGACAGGCTGTCCCTTCATACTAATCCTCCTTTTATGCCCAAGGTGGTTTTTAAGTTGTCTTTGAATCAGGCAGTACAATGACCTTCCATTTTTCTCTCCCCTCAGTCTGCTAGTGAGAGGGTTCTACATACCTTGGATTTGCACAGACAGCACAGGTATTTGGAAAAAGTAGTCTGTATACAAGTCTGACCAGCGTTTTGTTTTTTTTTTTTTGTTTCCATCCCAGGACATTAGGTTTGGCTCTTTCTAAGCAAACCATCTCCTACTGGATATCTAAGGCTATTTCCTTTTATTTTTTTCACGGCAAATGTCTGTCGACTTCTGTTAGCACTTAATTGCACTAGAGCTGTTGCCTCTTCTGGTGCTTTCTTCATGGGATTGGATACTTAATTCCATCCTTGAAGCTGCTACTTAGTCTTCAGTGAATACCTTTACTAAGGATTATAAATTTGATATGATTTCTAATGCCAAAGGAAGTTTTGTTAGAGCTATTCTACATGGATTTGTTGAGGGCTCTTCCCAGCCTTCCACGTCACAATCCTTTTCTTGAGCTTTTGTACTCTCCCTATGGTGAAGAATACTGTAACAGTGATATAGAAGGACATAGACATCTTACCATAAAAGTAGATGTCTTTCTCTTCACTGTTGCAGTATTCTTTCCCTCCCTCCATCCTTTTTTTTTCTTTTGGGCTTTTTGTTTTCCCTGATGGCGAAAGGTCTCCCTTTTTCATCTGCATTTTTTCCTTCTGGATGTGCATGGCTTCTTTTGTCCTATGGAAACTGTTCTGTACGCAGGTATTTTAGTTCTGGGTAACTGCATGTGTACATCACTTTTATGCCCTACTTCCTGATCAGGAAGCATACATGTGATGTATGACACATACACGATCTAAAGGCTTTAGTATACTTGCTTGGATGTTCGGCTGTCCTTGGCAGGAGATCCCTATGGTGAAGAATATTGCATCAGTGAAGCGAAGGACATCTACAGTTATAGTATGACTTTACACAACTGTACTTCATGATTGTTGTGCCACTTGGGGCATTTAGAACATGAGGTATCAGAGGACATGTACCTCTTATTTGAAGAAGTATGCAAAAATAACATCACTCTTCATAAAAGCATAGTTTAAAGTAATGGAGTACCTCTTTGTGAAGGAAACCGATTTCAACAGTAATGACAGCAGCTTAGGTTCAGGTCTGAGCATTTTAGTGTCAAGTTGTCTTGGCAGTAAATGAGGGAAATTAGAAGAAGCTGAAAATTGAAATAGAAGGGAAAATAATGGAACATGTCAGCAGCCTCATATATCTGGGGAGGGTGCTTAAGGAGAATGGACAGCTAATGAGGTAGTCAAAATTAAAATCAGATGGACTGCAGCCAACTGACAGTGTGTCAGGGGGAATATGTAAAAAGAGAACACCAAAGAAGCTGAAATGTAAGGTATACAAAACAGTGTTGCGACGAGTAGTTGGAAACCTAGGCAGTGAAGGCATCTCAGTTGAGGAAACTAGTGGTGATGGAGATGAAGTATCTGAGATGAGTGGTAGAATGCACACTGTGGGACAAAGAGATAAGGACTTCAGAGCAGAAGCCACAGTAGCTGCAGTTCCTGCAAACATAAAGAACAGAATGCAGTGGTTCAGAAGGAAATGAGTATGTGCAGCAAAGAGATGGATGGATTTTGAGAGAGAAAACGTGATATTCGAGCATGACTGTCAAAGAAGGTAGGAGAGGGCCAGTGAATCGAGAGAGATGGTGACAGCTGACGTAGCATCCCAACTCCATGTTGAATAATGTGAAAATGGGGTTAAGGGTGATGATGATGACTGTTGTCTTTTGACTATGCCATGAGTATAACATGATTTATTTTCTTGTACAGTCTTGTATCATGAAAGGTCATAAATATAACTAAGTCTGTGCTTGGAGGAAAAAATGTGAAAATTATTTTTTATGTATTTTCAGGTCATAATAAAGCTGTACGTGATGTCTGCTTTAATAATGCAGGGACTCAGTTCTTGAGTGCAGCCTACGACCGATATATTAAGCTTTGGGATACAGAAACAGGTAAGATAATAAGTCATGTTAGAATTTGTTAGAGTTTTGGTGGTGTTTATACTATTGTAAACATCTTTTATAATTAAGGAGAGAAAATCACAGTGGAGGCTCCTTTTTATTTAAGTGTTTGCGTATCACAGAGAACTGTTTTGTTTTTCTTCTGAAAAGTGATATTCAGCTGTAGTAAAGGAATGTCTGAAGTACATCTCAAAACTGTTTTGTCTAGTCTGTAAAGAGCTTAGCATTTGTTGCAGAGTTCCTTTTAGTGCATCTCTGACTAACTTTTGAGATTTATTCCTCTGAGATTCATAAATTTTTTGACACCTCTTGCTCCTATGCTGAAGTGAGCACACACCTCCTTACTGACACGTTTTGATTGTACATATCTGGCTAGATGACTCTCCCAGCCATTCTGTTCTCTAGTTATTATTTGCTGCTAATACATGATTTTAGTCCCTCCTTTGATACCTAACAAATATTTTTCAGATGTTTCTGTGGTCACCGTATTACAAACCAGGACTGTCACTGACACTTGCTGGAGAAGTGCATAGCATGTCCTGTCACAAGGGTAAGCACTTTAGTTTGACCACCTTAAGGCAATTGCATGAGAACCTGGAAGCTTTCATCACTTCTAAGATGATGTCAGCATTGGACTGTAGACAGGCTCAGTAAAGTGACAGACAAGAGGGCCTCTTGAATGATCCCTAGGAAGAGCTAGAGCAGAGGGAGACAGTAATGGCTCAAGAGGGCCACCAAAAGCACGAGCTTCCTCCAAATCCTTTTCTCATTGGCTGTGTTCCCTTCATGCCTATGTGCTGTCCCTTATGTGTCTCATCAACTGACAATAGTGAGGAGGAGCTGAAGGGGTGCTGCTTGGGCAGCCACCCTTGAGGGTGAGGCCTTGGGTTTTAACACTAACCCACCCTAATCTAGAGCAGCACCACTGTCTGCAAGATGTTGTGAAATAAGCCCTTGACTCTCCCACTGGAGGCCTGTTGGTTGAATTCTGTCTTAGGGAGTTTATTCTTCACACTTTCCCTCGAGTTCAATTGACTCACCTGCCAAGTTTGAGGAGGTTCCCACAGCTCCTCCTGTGACCAGTAGGCTCACAAGCACCCTCACTGCATTAGGCATATGTACACTATGTGACAATTAGTATTATCCCGTGTGACTGAAGAGTACGTGCCTCCCTAACGAGTCTAATAGTATGAGGATGTTTCTGTTTGTCCCACAATACAGAGGACTCTGAGAGTACTAAGGTCCTTTTTTAAGGGTGACCTTGACAGTGAAACATCTCTGTGCTCTAGCTCTGCCAGATGTCTCTCTCCTTTGAAGAGTGTGTGAGAGAAAGGCACATAACTATCTCACAAAGTCCACTATGGACTTGCTTTTAACTTCTCTCCGTTTGTGAGTGAACCAGACACTGTGATACTGAACCAGTGCTTACAGAAGAAGGGTGAAGTCCTTTGAGTAATCCTCCTGTGGAATTTTTCCTTAGGTATTCTACATTTTCGAGCCAGTATGCCATATCAGGCAGTTCTGCTGTAGATATAGCATGATTTTAATTATATCACTACTACAGTATTCATTACTACTAGGACTTTACAGCTAGGTGTCCCCATCAGTCCATCTTCAAGACCTCTGGTTCCTTTCCCGTATGTGTGACGTACATTCTCCCTTGTGCATGCCCAAGTGTGCTGGTACATGAAGGATGTATGTTGTGCCACTATAGACACAGTTTGCATGTGCAGACATTTTCCAGTGTCAACATTGTGATTGGTTTGTTGCATCTGCCAGATATTTTAGCTTTGAAACTCTGGCAGATAAGTACCTTGCTGGGAAATCTGTTCCATGTTTGTACTCTAGTTATTGTATTGGGGTTCTGGTTTCCACTAGTTAACTTGGCTTGCAACAAAAATGCTAATTGTAGCTGCGGTGTGCAGATCCCTTATAGAAATTACAGCTTTCCCTTCAAATCTCCAACAGCTATTCTCCACTTGGAAAATCCTTTAAAGTGTAAAGTGTACTTGAGAGTATAGAAGTATCTGTGTAGACATTTCCTTGCACCTGTCCTAAATTTTCTGGACAAGGGCCTTAAAATTTTCCTTCAAATGTTCCTTTGTAATTTGTTTTTTTTTCTAATTTGTTTTCCTAATCTTTTCTAAGCTGCAGCAGCTGCCATACCCATACTCCACACTGTGATCCAAAGGGTGAGGAAAACATGGCTAAGGATACTCTTAATAGTACCCTTTTGACTGAGACAACACTGATTCTTCCTGGTCATGGAGATGGAGGGGGTGTCACCAAGTGCTGCTTAGTATGGTGGGTCGTCCTACTCAGAATAAGGGGTCCCTTATGCACCTCGTGCTGTGAATACCAGCTCACAGCATGGATGATCAAATTCTGATGCCCTTCATATACCTTTATTCGGATGATGTGCTAAACGTTCTTAGAGGACGTATAACATTCTTAGAGAATGTGCTTAACATTCTTAGAGCGGTGAGGAAGCCAACCTCTAGATGATATTCTCAACCTGGTCCTCACCAACATGGGTGACCATTGTACCACCACAAGTTTAGGACCCTCACTGGTTAAATCTGATCACAAATGAGTCACATTTGAAGTAGCTGTAACACCTGAACCCCTCCTAGGCTAAAAAATTGCACCAGAGCTAATTATACTCTCCTAAGGGATAACTTAAATAATTTCCAAGTTCCTGTTCCCATGGATGGCATTGACAACTATACAGGAATACACAAATGCCCTTTACAAACACCTATACAAATGTATTGACACAGCTGTACCTAATAGGATCAAAACATGATCCTAAAGAAAAAACAAGCCTCCCTGGTGGACATCTGGCATTAATAATTTATACAAGAAGAAGAAGTTGCTGTTTAAGAATAAAAAAGGAGGTCCTAGCACTGGAAGAACACCCTTCTTTGCTTGAACAAACAAATAAGACAACTTATAAAATCCTCTAAGGGAAACTTCAGAAAAAATTAGCAACCATAGCTAAGGATAACCACAAGGCATTATTCAGCTATATCTGTAACCTAAAAGGTAGGACCCAGACGTGTGCTGATCTGTCTGTGGATGACATCACACGCACTGATCCTGCAACAATAGCTAACCTATTAGCTGACAGGTTTGGCAAAAATTTCACCTCCCGGTCCACTCCAAACATTCCACAAAGCATTCCCTCTATATCTCCCTGACCTTGCATCTCCAAAGAACAAGTCATTAATGCTGCCTACAAGTCAAAAACACAGCTTCTGTGAGACCGGATGGCATCCCAGGTTGCATTTTAAATAGTCTAAAACACGAGTTAGCAACTTCATTAGGTACTCTCTTCAACCACAGCTTGAGTACTGGTTTTGTCCCTTCTGAATGGAAAACAGCAATAGTCACCCCCTTTCATTAGGGGGTGCAGCAACAGACCCTGGGAACTACACACCCATAAGCTTAACCAGCCTTGTATGTAGGGTCATGGAATGAATCATCATGGACCTTATAAATAAGGATATAGGTGATCTCAAAACCCTTGGTCTGACACAGTTTGATTTTGTCAAAGGCAGGTCATGCCTGTTGAACCTCGTGGATGTCTTTGAAAATGTCACCAGAGCCAATGATGAGGGCAAGTCTGTACATATGGCCTACGTTGACTTAGCCAAGGCCTTCGATACAATCCCACATTCAGGCATCATTGATAAACTCTCCCAGTTGAATATCAATCCTTATGTCGTCAGGTGGTTTGCTAACTGGCTCACTTGACAGATCACACTCAGTCAGAGTTGGGGACTTTGCCTCACCCAGCAGACCTGTCACCAGTAGGGTTACACAGGGGCCAGTGCTGGGGCCCCTATTGTTTAGAATATACTTCAGAAGTTCAGGCCAAAACAATGGAGCTGTGGCTGACTGTTTGCTGATGACTGGAAATTAGGTGCAGTCATTGAATCCCCAAATGATGTCAATATACTTCCAGAAGGACCTACGCAAAGCAATGATTGGTTCCAAAGCCATGGACTCGAAAACTCAGTGCTAAAAATGCATTATCATTCCCTTTGGTAAAATTGCTATCTCAGCAGACTGTCATATAAATAATAATACCCTAAGTAACAAATTAGTAGTGAGACACTTGGGAACACAAGTTGACTGTAGCCTAAACTTTGACTGTCATGTTTCTACTGTTGTAAGGAAGGCATTCTCTGTCACACACCTCATTAGCAAAGGCATTGCCTCAATAGTAAAAGAGGTCATAACACCCCTGTACTCTACTCTCATCAGGCCAATAATTGAGTACAATGCTCCCTTTGATATGTACCTTACTAGGCACCTGCAGCAACTTGAGAGACCTCTAACCAAGAAAATTCAGGGTCTCCAGCGCATGTCATACATTGACAGACTGAAGTCACTGTCACCGTACTCAGTGGTGTACAGACTACTTAGAGACTTGTGCCTGGCCTACACAGCAATCTTGGATCCAAACCCAGTTGAAATGCTGCACCTCTGCAAGTCAAATGGGATGTGTCACCCACTCCAGGGAGCTTAACCTGTCCTTCAACATAAATAGGACCTGCTGCAGAGACAGATATGTCTCTCAGAGGTTGCCACTCCTCTGGAAATAGGCTACCAGTTCACATCAACCAGAGCCCCTCTATGACCCTGTTTAAGCATAGCCTGGATGGCTGGATGGGAAACCATAAATTCCTGCCAGGAAATTTGCCTATGACCCTCCTAGATATGGGCAGCTGTTGCTAAGATCTTGAGTTTAGGCAAGATCCTTTATATTGGGTTTCTCCAATATTATATTTGGTATACACAGCTAGGCTTATAAACATCTTCAGGTCAATAGCCTATGAACCAAACTATTTATGTGGACAAGCTGAAAGCTCTGTCACTTCACTTTCTATCTTATTTGTTGCTGAAAGGTAATTTGTGCCTGGCCTATAGGGGAATCTCCAACCCTGCACTAATGGAAATGCTGCACATCCACAAGTCAAATGACACAACAGTCACTAGCTCTAGCGATGTCAACCTAGCTTGTGACATTAACAGATCATGCTGGACAGACAGATATGTCTCCCAGAGACTGACTCTTTTCTGGAGTAGACTCCCTATTCACATAAAACAGAGCTCCTCACTGACCTTATTCAAACGCAACCTAGGTAATTGGATGGGAGAATGCAAACAGCCTGTGTTGATCACAGACCCGCTCTGTTCATAAATTCATTCTGCAAACTACCCAAAAAAAGAAGAAATGGGGATACTTGGGGTTAACATGGCTAGGCTTATAGAGACTGTAGGACTGCTAACCTAGTAACCTCCTATGCACCTATATATGAATACCAGTGTGTGATAAAAGTAGAAAAGGTTTGCCATTTGGTTCCAGGGCCCATTCTCAGCCGGGCTACCTGTGATCCTCCAGTACCTCAGTAAGTTGCTAAAAGCAGGGTTGGCATATGTTTCTCTTAAAGTCCATGTCTCTCTCCATCCCTCTAGATCTGCTCATCTCTACCTTATATCCAATCAAACAGTTCCTGAAAGGGGTTCTGCTCATCAGACCCCCCAGAAAGTGGCTTGCATTACCTTGGATGTTGTCTGTGTGCTGGAAAGGCTGTGTTAGGAGCTCCTTTTGAGCCAGCAGCAACCTCACCTATGAAATTCCTGATCTGCATAAAAAAACTACATTTTTGTTGACATTCACCACAGCAAGAAGTGTCAGAACTGCAGACCCTTATAAACTCCCTGGTTTCCACAAGAACAGTATGAGCCTTTATTTATTTTACATTTGTTTATTAGGACAGTCCGAATTCCATTTTCAGAGGAGGCCCAGGGAAAAATGCTCCAGACGCATGTGTTTGTAACGTAGAAGGAAACTGGAGCATCTGGAGGAAACCCACATGAACATGCAGACTCCACACAGAAGGCACACCAGCTGGGAATTGAACCGGAGAACCTCTTGCTGTGAGGCGACAATGCAAACCGCTGCACCACTGCTTTGTCCCAAGCCTTAAAACTAGTCCTACCTTTATGCCTAAGATAGTATCAAAGTTCTCTCTGTATAAGAGCAGTCCAGCTCCCTGCCCATTTTTCTGTTCCTCAGAATGGGGGGGGGGGATCTGTGTACCCTAGGCGCACATACAGTTGAGAGTCTGCCTTGTTATGACTGTGGACTATAGGAAGACAAACCAACTTTCTCTCTGACAAGAAAAAAGGAGAACATGGGTCTAAACAAATCATCACAGATCAGGACAAACAATTAAAAAGTGTTGTTAGAGCTCAAAGTACCAGGGCCACAGCAACCATAGTGGCATTCATGCAAGAGTTAGATACCCCGTCTTTTCTAGAAGTTGCTGCTTGGACATCTCTGCAAACCTTTACAAAGTATTAGAAACTAGGCACTCATTCTGGGGCTACAGCAGGATTTGCCAAAGCTGTTCTGCTGGGCATTCTGAGCAGTAGTCACGTTGCTTCATCCACCACCCACTCAGCCAGAAAGTCTTGGAATCTTCCCAGTAGTAATGAGTACACACAGTGCAATCACAGCAGTGATTTAATGATGAATTTAATACAGTTGTATAGGTAAGTTCCCATAATGGAAGATGTTTGAACAGATCATTGTTGCAATACTGATTCCCTCCCACCTTCCTCTTTAGAGAGGTTTCTGTAACTCTTGCCTGAATGGGTGGCACGGGGCTACCTGTACTTACTCTACCTTTTTTCATTCCTTCCTGCACCCCCACTTTGGTTTTAGGCCTAAGGTTGATAGCCTAATGGTAGGGAGTGTAAACACTGCTTTTACTTCACACCTTCTTTTGCCTAGCTGTTTCTTCCTTTAGCCAAGGAATGCTACCTACCAGTCACAGGGACCTCCCTACCTTTTATACCATGGATTTGGAATCCTTAGCTAGGGCCTTGCCTTGTGATTGATTCTGCTTAGGGGCATGGGTGTATCTCTTTCTTATACTAGCATGCTCAGAGGCAGATCTTTGCCATACACAGTGGAAAGGAAGCTGAGCTCTTGAAAACTGGCTGGATGTATAGGGACACCTAGCAGTAAATCCCAGGTAGTAACGAACACTACAGCAGTGGTCTGTTTGATCCTCTATTATGGTGAGTTACTTGCACAATTTTACTATCCTTCTAGGTGTAGGTCCTCTCGGGCTTTACAGACTGAGGGCCAGGAGCAGTATGTAGCAGAAGACGGGGCATACTGGCAGTTAGTTTTATCCCAAAAAGGAAATGAAAATGGCATGAGCTGCTTGTCCTTTTAGCTATGCATCAAGCTAACATCTTGGCATTAACTAGTCAAACTCACTGTTTACAACCTTAAAAAGGTTAAAGGAGGCTGACAGAAAAATGTAAGAGGTATGAGATGGGACCCAAGGTGGTTGGCTGGAGCGGAAATTAGCTGTCTTATCCAAACAAGGGAACCACTGGTGAAATCCAGAAGCAGTCTTCCTCCTTAACTTCCTGTTGCCACCACAAGAAAATATTATGGGAAGATTCTTTCATCTTTCTTGACATTCTACTATCAGTAGTAGATTCAGATTAATAAAAAAGGGTAGTGTTGAATCTGTCAGTCCCATAGTCATCTTCCCCCCTCATTTAGAACAAATGGATCAAACTGTAGTGAAAACATTTTTTTTAAACAAACATTTTAGAAGTTTCAGAGAAAGAAAATGTAAAGTTTATGTACTCCATACTTGTTTGTATATTCATACAGCATTCAGTAATAATAAATCCCAGTCTAGATCTCATTTTAGCAAACTTTAATGTATTATAGCCAATGCAAAACCTATAGAGCCTGATCCTAACCCACAGTTATTTGGTCTTATGCACTGAAGATGCACAAGTCACAGAAGAGATGCCAGGAGTTTGCTGTTTTGTATGAGAGAGAGAGAAAGAGAGAGACGGGGGGGGGGGGGGGGTGATCATCATCTTTTCCATTACCATACTGTCCCCTTTCTTTTTGGCACCAGGACTTCTTTCTAAAAGCTTTGCATGAGTCACAACAAGGAGTTATCATTGTTCTGCTTTTAAACATCTGACTGTTCATGGCTTCATTTGAACATCTGCCGATTGCAGATAGAGATGTCAAGTCTTCAGACTTTTCCTTTACTTTCTGATTAAGTCTTGGAAAAAAGTCATATTTGCATTCAATGCAGAAACACAATTCACTGGAGCCAACTTAGACTTTCTTCAGGGTTAGTCTACTCTTCTGATGGATATAGTGCAAACTATTATCAGTCAGGCATAATTTTTGGTCAACTATATGCAGACAACATGGTAATCATCCTGGGCCACAAATTTTCCAATTGCTGGACTTGATATGAAAAAGTTCAGTTATCATTCTTGTCTTACTGGTCTCTGCACAGTTAGCTGTTGTGCTTATGTTTCTGATGCTAGCTTTTGTCTTAAGATCTTCAGTGGTAGTTAAACACAGATAGATTAGTCTTAAGCATTTCTTCCTTCTCCCTCTTCACCTGTCAGATAGCTGCAGCCAATGCCTGTATGATATCTGGGTATCTGCTTTTTTTCTCTTTCAGTGGCTTTTGTGGTCCCCTTTTTCTTACTTTCACAAGCCTTCAAGACTGGCCAACCCCAGTGTAGATAGAAGCATCCTCTCTGCTGGAGGAAGACCGTAAAGCATCACAGTGTCATGTTCACATGACACTAGCTAAGTCGTCCAAGAGGATGACTGTGTTGGCCACGTTACTGCAGTCCTGACTCTGGCCTGGGACTACTCATGAGGAATGGTTGTCTGAAATTTTTCCTAGTTTGGATAACCTCACAAAAACAACATTGTGTTCTTTTATGTGGTTATTGTTACACTGTGGACCTTACCTGCACTTCCTCCAGGACAGCTCCATTGGTGAAGCAGCCCAGCTAAATAGAACTTTTGGGACATGCCCACATTGTATTACTCAGAATGATGTAGAAGGTGTCTTGGCATCAGTTGAGGTTTGGGGTTTTACTCCCAGATTTTTCTGGTCCTAGGGAAGAACTTTCTGTTGTATTCTAGATCTTGATTTTAGCCAGCAAGCGCATCTTTTGTATTCAGATTTGGATGGTTGTTCTGCAGGCAGTCATGGCCTTGTTCCTTTTAGATGCCTGGATGGTGTCTCTAGACAAGGCAAATTTACACATAATTCCCTGGGGTTCACAAAGGAGAGTCCCTCCATTTGCATTTCCCTCATGTAGAATCTTCACTAAGGTGTTAGCCAAAGTGGCTTGAAGCCTTACATCAGAAAAATATCTTTGGGTTCATTTAACCGGACAGTTGTATTCAAAGATTTCTTGCAGATGGATGTCTTTTGGGCACTTTCCCAAATGCAGGGGAAACCATAAATTGGAAGTCCACTCTGTTCTGCTTGCACCATTGGACTTTCTCTCTTGTAGTTCTTGTTGGATGGTGCCCAGGAAGGCCATAGATTTGTCCAAGTAGGTTTGGAGGAAGCATATGGTCCATGCTCATATTTGCCATGACATTTATGGTGCTATTTCCATGCCTGGGGTTATGGGTGTCCCATCAGTGGACGTTCATTTGGTGTCAGAATCTTGTTGCCAGGCCTTAGAGTGATGAACCATTTTTCCTACCAGTGTTCTAAAGTCTTCCCTTCCTGCAGTCAAAGTTTTTGCAAATTATCATGACAAATGCTTTGCTAGCAAGTTAAGGAGCTCAACTACATTCCCACATGGAGCAGAGATTGTAGTACAGTAGAGAGCTGATTAAGCTAATTGGGACCTAGGGTAGTTTGGATAATGAAACATAATTGAACCGAAAAAAAAAAATAAAACTTCGAAAATGTTTTTGATGAATATTAAACAAGAAAAATAAAACAAATTTTGTAAGTACAAAATGGTACAGTATATTATTGTAGTAGAAGCTCAAAAAACATGCACATGCAAATATGTATAACGTCTATATATATAAAGACTTTATAATTTTTCCTACCCAAAAACTTGGAAGGCTGCATTCGGATAATTGATGTTTCTGATAATCGACACTCTATTGTACCCCTTCTCCATGCACAAGGAGTGACTCTTAACTTTAATCAGCTGGAGATGATGGCAGTGGCCCTGAACTTGAGGACTTTGGAGAAGAAGCTTCATCTGGTGATGCTTCTCATTTGGTCAGATAACCTGTCCATTGTGTTTTATGTAAACAGGCAAAGGTAACCAGATTGTAACCCTATCTGCAGGGGGGTAGTCCTTGTCTGACATTGTTCTGTAGACAGCAGCATCACTTCAGTGATTTACATTAACAAGGCGAATAGTCTGGTAGAAATCTTGGAGTTATACTGACAGTCCTCTCTTGAAGCTGGAAATTCAGAAGTCTTGCTGGATTAGTGTTTTCTGGAGCTAGAGAACTTCAGAGATTTACCATTTTGCTTCACAAAGCATGTAGTTCTCCCCTGTTATGCTTTTCTCAGTAGAGAAAGTAGTATGTATCATTCTGTCACCAGTGACAAGGAAGGTTCTTGCATCATTGCCTCCTTTCCTATTGATTTCCCACCTTGTTGCAGAGTTCCAGAATGAATGACAGAAATTCATTTTTATATTTGGTGGCTGAGAAGGGCGTGTTTTCAGGTGTGAAAGTCCTTTTTAGAACAGAAAACTCTTCTTCCAAGCTAAGAGGTTCCACATAGTTGTGGTGACAACTCTGATTCCACTTTAGCACTTGCCTACTGATGTGTGCCACCTAATCCCCCAGATCGTGTCTTTTACATCTATTATTGACCATCCCAACTTGATGGGTCCTTGTCTGGGCTGCATTTCCAGCAGTACAAGCAGGGTGAAAGGGATAGAAGACAACACAAGCACAGAGCTTAGGCAGCTGAGTGCTGAAATAATACTTCTTAAATCTAGCAATACTCCAAAAGCTGCAGTCAAGACAGTAATGCTTGGTGAAGGTATGCACCAAAGTTCAACCTTCGCCAGACAAGTTTATCATAGGAATCACTGCTGCAATATTATTAACATCATTGTATTGTGTTGTATTTGTATTTGTTAACAGGTTAAACACTTATCTCTCTAGACAAGACTCTACCCTGTCTTGTTAAGTGACTTGCTCAGAACCACAGAGTTGGGCAATGGAGGCTGAGGGAATCAAATCCTGTTCACTGGACTACAGGACCACAGGAAACAGCACAATAACATATCCTTAATCCTCTGAGCCTACTGCTGGACATCCTGTGCACCAGCTGCCAGACAGACTATGGGAATCATTCACAGGTTATGTCTGCATGTTCTTTCTGACTTCCAGAAGTTTTGTAAGCACCTCCAGCAATCTGTACTCTTTCATCTCTGGACATTGTCTGATGCATTGCTAAAAGGAAGAGCAGTTCACACCATGTTTCACTTCTTTTTTGATGCAAGAAATAATCAGTCGTCAGTCCACCTGCACATCATTCTCTCAGTCTAGGCATCTTCCAGAGAGTAAGAACCCACTATGGGAACATTTTTATTAAATCTTTAGTATATCTGCTAGCTGGACTGTGTACCATTTTGACTAGTGTTTAAAAGTCCATGATGTCCCAAAAGAATTTAGTAATTAGTTTTTGGAAGGTAAATTGTAGAAAGACTACTATCTTTATTGTCCATTTCACTTAGTTGAGAAGCATCAAGTTTCCTATTGCAAGCACTACACATATACCAAAAAGAAAATAGGCATGAGCTAGGAAGGTCTAGTCTGAGCATAAAAAGTTCTGGGCCTTCGTGTTGGAAAAGCATCCATCCAAGAGCACAGAGATCCCTCCACCAGTGGCCAAAGACCCAGGACATCTCCCAAAGAATTTTGGAGACAGCTGGACTGGCCGAAAAGTGATCATAAAGAATCTACAAGCAGAGTGCACAAAGCTTTTATGATACCACCTGTCCCTCTGAGGCCTGAGGCCATCTGTGGTGGTGAAGTTTTGCTGTGTACATCCACAATCCCAGGCTTGATTTCTTCTGACTCTACACCAGAGGAGCCAGACAGTGAGACTGCAACTAATTCTGCTACACAGACTTTCAGCAAGAAACATAAGATGTTCAAGTGTGATGCTGGTTCTCATGTACAAGTGACAGATGTTTGTCCCTTGAAAATGTTGGCTACATCTCCTGAGTTATGTGAACTAGAAATTTGTGTACCATTTTAGTACATGAAATGCAGTGGTTAACTGAAAAGGTGCCATAAAAAGCTCCCTCCAGACAACAGAAAACATCTTTCTGCTTTGAGCTAGATCCTTCATTTGAGTAGTAGTATTTGGTCCTATGGATGTCTGCTTTGGCTATCTTTGATTTTAGGAGATTTACCAACTACTATATGGTAGTTTGGCAAAGAAATAACTCCTAGCCCTCAACCCCAGGGGTACATTCCCCTCCTGAGGGAAGGCAAATGTCATCCTCTATAACAGATTTCTTAGATTTAGAAAGAGCATCTAGCTTATTTTTCACAAATTTCCTTATATTTAGGCTGCAGCACTGACATTATGGAAACAATGTAATTTAGGTCCCCTCCTGAGGAAGTTTCTTTCAGGGAGACATAAAACTTCATGGTGGAGTATTTCAGATGGGGCTTTAAGGAGGTTTTTGAGGCAAAAACAAGTCAAAGTAGACTTTGTCATTTGGGCTTCACACAGTGCAAACTAAACAAAATTTTGTTTCTCCGCACTCAATGTGCAAAACATCACAAGAAGCATTTCAGCAGATATACTACATCACAGCAAACCATTACAGACATAACACCCAAAACATTTTATGAATCTAAACAGTAATACACTATTGCACAGAATTCCGTCAGTTGTTATTGCAGAAGAAGGCTAGTTTGACATTGGCTGGTTTATTGCACCAAAATACAAGTTGAGACTAGCATTTGAGTTATTGCACAAAAATGAGTTTTTATCAACATAGATATCTGCTACACCTGATGGCTGTCATCATGCACGTTGTTAGTAGAGCAGAGTAGTCTGATGGCCTGTGGAAAGAAGCTCTTACTGAATCTGCCAGTTTTGCACTGCATACTGCAATAATGCTTGCCAGATGATAGGAAAGAAAACAGTCCATGGGCGGGGGTGAGTGAAGTCACTGATTATTTTAGTGGCTCTGCTGAGACATTGAGACAAGTATACTTCCTGAATAGTTGGAAGGGTGGTCCTAATAATTTTCTTGGCTGCCTTCACCACCCTTTGGAGAGACTTCCGATCTAAAACAGAGCAGTTTCCATAACAGAACAAACAACTGTTTGGAAAGATGCTTTCTATAGTACCCCTGTAGAAGGTTGTGAAAACAGGAGGTGTAAGATTTGCTCTTATTCTTTGCAGAAAATGGAGATGCTGTTGCACCCGCTTGACAATGAAATTTGTGTTTATGGACCATGACATTCCTCCAAGATATGTACCCCTAAGAACGTGGTACTTTTTACCCTCTCCACTATTTCTCTGTGGATTGTAAGTGAAGGGTGCACTCCGTGGTCCTTCTGAAGTCAACAATTGTATCTTTGGTCTTGTTCACATTCAGCATCAAGGCCTTCAGGCTCCTTCAGAGGGGTCCCAGCAGGATTTAATTAAACTAGCTGAGGACTTCTATCCCCTACTGTAAATTTGATCTGGGACACTCCTCCCAGTCTAGTGTCCTCAGCTCATTCTACCTAATACAGAGAGAACATCTGAGAAGGCCTTCTGTTCCTCCTTTCTTAAAAAAAAAAAAAAATTTGCCTGAATCTCCTTGTGTCCTGACTCTGCTTCTCAAACATTTTGGAAATGTAGAGTATATTTTAGTGCATTTATTAAAACTGTATTTGCCTTAATATTGCTACAACTCAAGTGCTGTTGGTTGTACTGCATCTGAATTGTTTGTGTTTTAGCTGCTTTTCTGTATATATAGACTTCTCTGTATATGTAGACTAGCTACTTTATTCTACTGTATTACTGCCTCTTAAATCGTTTTTCAGTTGTACGGTTGCCTTGCTTCATTTAAAACGTTTTAAATTGCTAATTTTGTAAAGTTTTAAGTGCATTTACTGTTTAGGGCTACCCACTCAAGTGCGTTAGCCTTTTCTGTGTTTAACCAAAAAAAAAATACTATCTTGTTTGCTCATTTTCCACCTTTCCTAGCCAGTATAGTCCATATCCCAGGCTTTGCTTGTCTCAGGACTTAATTTTCTGTGTTCAGAGCTATCCAGACATTGCTGCGGTAGAGGGAAGTCCGACTGCTTACCAGTGGGAGTGGTGAGCATTGTACTGCCTATCTAACACTAGAGGAGTGGTTTCCAGCTCTGAAATTGTAATTTTTATTAGCCTTTTTGGGCTGATTTCTATCCCTTTCAACTTTCTGGCTTAAAAATGCGTGTTTGCACATTTTTCACATGGTGCAGCACCACAGGGCTACAGTTAAACTATTCCAGGTGCCAGAAAGTCTGCTCTTCAAATTTTCCCTTAGAACTAGCTGGTTTCTCGGTAGTAGAACTAAAATCTGAATCTCTGTGACTAGCACTTGCTCTAGAACCTGCTGGAAAGCACTAGGAAGCCTGAAATTGATACAAGCACTCAACTCTCCTTGTCAGTAAGGAGAAATTAGTCATAGGCACTAAGCCTATAATTGCAAAGTACCACCTTGCAAAGGTAAGGGAAAACAGCTCTTGTACTTTACAAAAAAAGCACCTAAACAGGCATGTCCAAGGGTCAGCTTCCGGTGATTTCTCCTGTCCACATGGTGAATCTGGGCATACTGGGGCAATGCAGCAACTGCCTCATGGACACAGACAACCATCTCCCACCCAACACTACAACCTGCGAGGGATGCACTTACATAGCCAAACTGGAAGCAAAGCTCTCTCCAGCCAAGATTGTGCTAGACAGTCAAGAGGAGAAGGTTAACACCTGCACTACATCTCAAGCAACACACAGCCCTTCAAAACCCACACCATCAACACCCACAGATACCAACACTAAACCCACATATGTGGAGGCCCCTTAACATTAACCTACCCAAGCAACAAGGACTTCCGAAGCTGAAACGCAAATAAACACCAGTCACAACCAAAGTGACACATACCTCACAACATCAGTGTGCCACCCAACAGCAGCCCCTAAGGCAAGACAATGCAAAACACTTTAGTCATAGGTGACTCTATAGTCAGGCACACTGATTTCCCACTCACCAAGCTGAACAAGGAGAAAACTACAGTCAGCTGCCTGTTGGGTGCCAGGATCCGCCACATAACACATGCAGTCAAGTCACTCCACAACAAGTACAAATACGACTCTGTCATTGTCCATGTTGGAGTGAATGACTTGAGCCGTACCTCCCTGGACTACATGAAAAGAGACATGGAAGAGCTCTCTGATCATGTGGCCCAGGCAGGTATGACCTTAGCCCCTGAGTAGCATCCTGCCTTCGCCCAGAATGATACCACAGTATAAGGACAAAATGATTGACTTCAACAATTGGCTAAGCTTCTGGTGTCATTCAAAGGGGATCCAGTATTTGTCTGCCTGGGAAGACATGATCGACAAGCCACGATGCTTTGCCAGAGATGGTCTGCACCTGTCACCCCTGGGATTCAGGTTACTGGCTAAAGCTCTTGCCACCCCTACAGTGCCTTTTTAGGCAAGGTTCAAAGGACAAACCACCACCGTAACAGATACAAGCATGCAAAATCTGAAGGTAATGCTGCTCAATACTAGAAGTCTAAATCTCAAAATGCACTCTCTGGAGGCAGTCCTAAAAATGGAGAACATCGATATCTGTGCATTAACTGAGACCTGGTTCAAGGCTCCAGAGAGCACCCCTGCAATACCAGGCTACAACTCTTACCACACTTTTTGACCACCAAACTGAGACCGAAACACTAAAGGTGGAGTAGTGTCCATATTCACCAAGAATATTCACACCTCCAGGCTAGTTGCCCAACACAATGCATCTGAAATTCTCCAGGTGCAACTAACACTAGGTAAGACTGCAATCCAAATTGTAGCTTGCTAGAGATCCCCCACCATGCCCCAAGATTCTCACTACACCTTTCTAAACATACTGGAAAATATTAAGATACAACCAAACACACTAATACTGGGTGATTTCAACTACCCTGCCATTAACTGGGAAAGCTAGTTGGGTACCAACACCTTTTCCCAACAGTTCTTGGAATTCATAAATTCCAACGCCCTGGGTCAACTAATCTATTGTCCCACCAGGGGCTCCAATATCCTAGACCTGGCCATTACCAACATGGGAGATAGATGCTCCACACCAGTGGTCACCCCCTCATTGGTCAGGTCTGACCATAATCAAATCACTCTTGTCATCTACATCCCATCCCCACCCACCAGTAAGAAAAAACCTCCATAAAAAACTTTTCCAAAGCCAACATCATGCTACTCAAGTCAGAAGTGACAAACTTCGTGGCACCCATCCACACGGGGTCTGAAAGTTCGACTGCTGAATCCTACACTAAGGCACTGAACGAGCACATCCACTCGTGCATGAATCATGCCATCCCAAATAGAACCAAGATGCTCTCCTCCAAATAAAGGAAGTCAATCTGTCGGTCCCCTGCCATAAACAAACTATACAACAGAAGGAAGAAACTGTTGCTTAAAAGAGGAAAATCCCAGGATGCAAAAAACTCCCTTACCAGTCTCAGTAAGAAGCTGGGATCCCTCATAAAATCCTCAAAAGCTAGTTACAAAAATAAAATTGCCAAAGATAGCCACAAGGCATTCTATAGTTATGTCAAGAATCTAAATGGCAATGCTCAGATCTGCTCTGAGCTACAGCAGAACGGCATTAAATGTACTGATCCCAAGGATATTGCCAATATCCTGGCAGATCGATTTAGTGCCAACTTCACCCCCCCCCCTCACCCCCTAAAGGGCCCATCTCAATACCAAAAGATTACCACATTCCATAAATCACGGCCACACAGGTAGAAACCGCACTCTCCAAAGCTAAGAATACAGCATCCATGGGACTAGATGACATCCTGGGCTGTGTACTACATGAACTACAAAATGAACTGGAACCTCATCTAAGTGTCATGTTTCATCATAGCCTCACATCAGGCTTCATGCACACTGAGTGGCGCACAGCTACAGTTATCCCACTCCACAAGGGGGGATCCACCTTGAATCCCGGGAACTTCCGTCCCATCAGTCTGATGAGCCTGATCTACAAGGGCATGGAATACATTATCATGGAACTTATAAACAAAGACATTGGCAACCTTCAAACACTGGACCCCACCCAGTTTGGGTTCGTGAAGGGCGATCTTGTCTACTGAACCTGATTGATTTCTTCAAATCAGTCTCCAGAGCTGTGGACGAGGGTAAGGCGGTCCACACAGCTTATCCGGACCGCACCAAGGCCTTCAACACCATTCCCCACTGTGGAATCCTAGATAAACTTACTAAGCTGGGCATAAATCCCTATGTCACTCGATGGGTTGCCAACTGGCTTACTGACAGAACCCAGACTGTAAAAGTAGCCGACTCCAAATCCATCTCCAGACAACCTCAGGGTTCAGTCATGGGACCGCTCTTGTTTGGCATCTACTTCTCTGAAGTACAGGCCAACACTAAGGGACTCTGGCTAATACAGTTCACAGATGATTGCAAACTGGGAGCTATTATTGAATCCCCAAATGATGTGGATATTCTACAAAAGGGCCTTACAGAAACAGATGCTTGGTGCCAGAGCCATGGGCTCAAGCTTAATGCCAAGAAATGTATAGTTATCCCCTTTGGGAAAAAACATGTACCCATGAATTACCACATAGGTGGCAGTACACTAAACACCAAAAGTGTGATGAGAGACTTGGGGACACAGGTGGACAGTGGTCTCACCTTCGATAACCACATCGCCACAACAGTCAGGAAATCCTTCTATGTGGCACACCTCATCACTAAGAGATTTTCATCCAGAAAAAAGGAGGTCATTGTCCCACTGTACTCATCCCTCATTAGACCCATTAATAGAGTATAATGCCCCGATGTTCTTCATCTCACATTGCTGCAGTCATAACCTGTGGGTAGTCCGCTGTCCTCGGTCGGCCCGAATACCAAAGTATTAGGCTGGCGTTGGTCATGGGCGCTCAGAACTGACGTCAGTGCATCCCGGTATTAAAGCGCATGACCGACGTCATATCCTCAGTCTTTTTTGCCGCATGGTCCGAAGCAGAAGCAGCGTTTGCAAGTGCCGTTCGGCGTTCTGAAATTTTCGTATTTCGAGTTTCAGACCGAAACCGAGTTGGGCTAAGTACCCCGTTGGGGAATATTTTTGTTTTTTCTTGCCTCAGTTAATTCCAGATGTCAGAAAAAGTGAATAATTGTATTTCTTGTGGGAAACAGATACCGCATAGGGATTACCATTCTCTCTGTATTCCTTGTTTGGGGCCTGAGCACGACGTAGTCGGGTGTCGCTTTTGTGCTAGGTTTAATAAGCGCACCATTAAACGTAGGTTAGATTGCGCTAGGCTTGTATTTGGTAAGCGGTGTAATTACAATATGCCGTCGGATCCTCCGACGCCCGCTTCTGCTAAGAAGCGCAAGGAAAAGTCGTTAAGGTCCAAGCAGGATGAGTCGTCTGTTCCGGACGCCGGTTCTTTAGAAACTACGCTGGAATCTGTAGATCCAGCCGAGGTTTCAGCTGAGTCTCAGGGGGAGACATTAATTTTGCAAGATGTGGCCTCTCAGGAGTCTGGTCAGGCTGAGGGGGCCTCTCAGGTTGCTGTACTTCCTTCTTTGCCTAAGGTGGTTAGGCCT
Organism: Protopterus annectens; assembly: GCF_019279795.1. Lineage (NCBI taxonomy): Eukaryota > Metazoa > Chordata > Ceratodontiformes > Protopteridae > Protopterus > Protopterus annectens. Next base: position 1,347,282,698 of record NC_056725.1, on the reverse strand, counting down.
TCTCCTTCAGTCTCTAAGGTACCTTCTAAGGGCAGGCCTGGTTTGCCTTCCTCAGGTGTCAGTCCTAGTTCTGCAGGCTCTGTGCCTAAAAAACACATGCTTAAAATGGCAGAAGATTTAATTTCCTTAATCAGGGGTTCTATGCCCCCTCCAGATAAGAGGCCTAGGGTGGAGCCAGAGGTGGAAATTTTGGAACAGGCTTCAGATTACTCAGAGTCTTCGGCTGAAGACACTCAGGATTTTCCTCCTTATTCAGATTCGGATGCAGAGGATTCCAGTCCTTCTGCTTCTCCTCCAGAGGATTGTTCCTTCTCAGAGACCTTGCATTCTATGAGGGAGCATTTTAAATGGGAAGGTCAGGATTTCTCGGATTCCCGAAAGAGGCTTAGGGAATTTTTGTTTTTGCCACAACATCGGCCCTTAGCTATACCTCCTGTTTTGGATGTTGTTCAGGATGTTTTCTCTGAGGCTTCCCTTAATCCAGCCTCTTTGCCTCCTGTGCCAGTTAAACCAGATAGGTATTACAGAGTGCCTGAGGCTCATAAATATCTGTATAAGAGCCCAAGGGCTGACCCAGAAACTATTAGTCAGGGACCTAAGGGTGTCAGGGCTTCTGTTGTAAAGAACCCAGTTCCTATGGATAAAGATTCTAGAGCTTTGGATAGATGGGGTAAAAAGGTGTACACCTCTTCCACTCTAGCAATGAGGGCTTTGAATTGCCAGTTTCATATGTTAAAGTACCAGAATTTTCTCCTTACTCGATTAAAATCTAAGGTAGATGCTTTGGCAGAGGGCATAGAGTGTAAGGAATTACAAGAGTTGGTTCATGCCTCTGATCAGGTGGGTAAGCATTCTTTGCAGTGTGGTTTCGATGCTTTACAGGCTTCTTCCAGGGTGGCTGCCACTGGATCAGTTATTCGCAGGCACGCCTGGCTTAAGGATCAGAATTTGTCAGAGCATGTTAAAGCTAGAATTTTGGATGCTCCTTTACAGTCTGAAGTTTTGTTTGGTCCTCCTGTGGAGTCTGTCTTAAAGAAAATGGAAGACAAGGCTAAGTCTATGCAGACTGTTAAAGATTTTTTGCAGGTGCAGCCCCCTAAGTTTAGCAGAAATTGGCCTACTAAGGGATGGGCTTACCCTTCTTCTGATTTACAGTCTAGGGGCAGATCTAGACGTGGTAGGGGCAGAGCTCAGGGTTCTTTCAGGCCTAGAACGTGGAGTTCCCCTGCACAATCTACAAGTGAGGGCAGGGGCCAGTCCTTTCGTAAACAGGCCCAATGACCTGCAACTTCAGCTGCCAGATCCTCCTGTCTGGCAGCTCCTTTGGGAGGAAAGTTAGCACTTTTCAAGCAAAACTGGCTTTTAGTCACCCAGGACAAATGGGTATTGGACATTATAAACCGAGGCTACAAGTTTTATTTCCACACATTGCCTCCTTTCAAAGGCATGCCAGACGTTCCTCCTCAGCAAAGAGTAGAGGCTCACAAACAGATTTCTTTACTTCTTCAAATGGGGGCTATACAGCAGGTCCCTATGTCAGAAGTGGGCCTAGGATTTTATTCTCGCCTGTTTCTTGTACCAAAGAAAGGAAACACTTGGAGACCAATTTTGGATTTATCTATCCTCAACACATACCTGGACATTCCAAAATTCAAAATGTTGACGTTGCAACAACTTCTGCCTCTGTTGGGCAAAGATAACTGGATGGTAACTCTGGATCTCAAAGAGGCTTATCTTCATGTTCCTATCAGACCCAGTTGCAGGAGATTCCTGCGCTTTCGGGCTGGGACTTTACATTATCAGTTCTCTGCATTGCCCTTTGGCTTATCTACTGCGCCCAGGGTGTTCACAAAGGTTTTGGCTCCGGTGATAGCCTTCCTAAGGTTAAGAGGAATACAAATTTATCCTTATTTGGATGATTGCCTGATTCTTGCTCAGGACGAAAACAAGCTTCTTCACCATCTACAGTATGTTATGGCAGTGTTAAGGTGCCTAGGGTATTCTGTGAACGAAACAAAGTCCAGTCTAGTACCCTCTCAGGAAATGTGCTTTCTGGGTGTGAGACTAAATACAGCTTCCCAGATGGCTTTTTTGACCCCGGACAAGCAAAGGAACCTTACACTTTACTTCCAGCAGTTGTCTCTACGGTCCAGGCTGACTGCAAGGACAGTCCTTCAAGCCTTGGGGTTCATGGCATCTTGTATTCTGGTGCTTCCCAATGCCAAACTGCATGTGAGGAAGCTACAATGGTATCTCAAAAATGTATGGACACAACACTGCCACGATCTGGACACTGTCATTCAAATAATACCTTGCATTCAAAAGGAATTTTTGTGGTGGGCTCAGGAATGTCACCTAAACAAGGGACTTTCTGTGACCCGACCAGAGGCGAGTCAGATCTTAACGACAGATGCCTCGGACAAGGCTTGGGGAGCACACCTCAATGGAAAGTGGGTTCAAGACACGTGGCCTGCCAGACTTCAACATTTACATATCAACTTGAAGGAGATGTTAGCAGTCCAATTTGCATTGATGGCTTTCAAGGATTTACTTCACCCGGGACAAGTGTTGATTCAAACAGACAACACAACTGTCATGTGGTACATCAACAAGCAAGGGGAACTCATTCGCACCCTCTTTGCAGACAAGCTATGATTCTGTGGGAAACTGCTCTCAGTATGCACCTCACTCTTCAGGCAAGGTTTCTGCCAGGAGCACAGAACTCCTTAGCAGATGTTTTGAGCAGACAGATGGTGGATCCCCACGAGTGGAAGTTGGATCCTCATGTATTTCGACAGTTGACAGTGATATGGGGACTCCAGACATAGATCTGTTCGCTTCTCCACTAAATTTCCAGTTGCCAAAGTTTTGCACGAAGATGTTTCATCCCACAGCTTGGAAAGTGGATGCTCTATCATTCAGTTGGAGCAGTCTTCACGTCTATGCCTTTCCTCCTCTGCCTCTCCTTCCCAAGGTGCTCTTGAAGGTCAGACAAGACAAGCCCTCCATGATTCTAATAGCTCCAGATTGGCCTCGACAGCACTGGTACCCTCTGCTGAGGAGTTTAGTACGGGAGCCTCCTTGGCCTTTGCCTTCAATTCCACACCTTTTGTCTCAGGCGGGCAATCATTTCCTCAATGTCAGGATTCAGTCCCTGCATCTAACAGCCTGGCATATTCTGTTCTAGAACCTGGAGGGTCGAAGCTTCCTCAACAAGTTTTGAATGTTATTTTGGAAGCCAGAAGGCCTAGTACAAGGAAAGTTTATTCTGACAAATGGAGGAGATTTTTTATTTGGAGCACAGCTAAGAGCTTTGATGTTTCCAGGCCTAATTTGAGTGTTTCTCTTCAATATCTTACAGAATTATTAGACAAGGGTTTGTCTTTCTCCTCTGTAAAAGTTCATGCTGCAGCCATTTCTGCTCACTATGACTGTGACCCACCATTATTCTCTCATCCTTTGTTTAAACAATTCCTTAGAGGGGCAAAGAACATAAGACCCCCACGTAGAGCTCCTACTCCTTCCTGGGATCTCAATTTTGTGTTGGAAAAACTTACTTTACCTCCTTTTGAACCTGCAGCTATGTCTGAGTTAAAGTTTTTGTCTTGGAAGACTGCTTTTTTGTTGGCCATTACGTCTGCTAGAAGGGTATCTGAATTACAGGCTCTCATGGCAGTTGAACCCTTCCTGATTTTTCATAAGGATAGGGTATCTCTGCGTACTAACCCTACTTTTATGCCTAAAGTGGTTTCAAATGTGGCCTTGAACCAATCTATTCATTTGCCTACCTTTTATGCTGATCCCCAAAATAAAGGGGAGAAAATTTTGCACACTTTGGATATTCACAGGCAGTTACGTTATTATTTGAGCAGGAGTAAAAGTTTCAGACAGTCTCAACAGTTATTTGTTTCTTTTGCTTTGAGCTCTCAGGGGAAACCTGTTTCTAAACAAACTATTTCTAAGTGGATTGGTCATTGCATTGCTTTTTGTTATTCTCATCATGGTAAGGAGATTCCAGCTGGAATCAGACCTCATTCCACTAGGGCTACTGCCACTTCTACTGCTTTTTTGAGGGGGGTAGCTACCAAAGATATTTTGGAAGCAGCTACTTGGAGTTCAGTGCACACTTTTTCTAAACATTACCATCTCCCTCTTTATTCCAAATCTAGGGCTGGTTTTGCCACTGTGGTTTTGCAGGGCTTATTAGCAGCTCCCAATGCTTTATGATTTTGCCAACCTCCCTTTCCTTTTGCTTTGGGATTCTACCCACAGGTTATGACTGCAGCAATGTGAGATGAAGAACATAGTACAGTTTTGTACCTACCATAAATGTAAATGTTCGAAGATCCACATTGCTGCAGTCCAATTTACCCTCCCTCCTTCCCCTCTGTAGTTTGGAGTGGTTGTTTGGTTTGGGTTGCAGACATTGTTTGTACATGGGTTTTGGAGGTTTTTTCTATTTTAGGCTGTGGCCTTTCTTTTTGGGCCTTCTGACATCTGGGGCAAGAAAAGACTGAGGATATGACGTTGGTCATGCGCTTTAATACCGGGACGCACTGACGTCAGTTCTGAGCGCCCATGACCGACGCCAGCCTAATACTTTGGTATTCGGGCCGACCGAGGATAGCGGACTACCCACAGGTTATGACTGCAGCAATGTGGATCTTCGAACATCTACATTTATGGTAGGTACAAAACTGTACTTTTGGTATGTACCTCACAAGACATCTGCAACAGCTGGAAAGACCACAGAAATACCTCACTAAAAGAATCACAGGTCTAAAGCAGATGTCATATGCTGACAGTCTAAAAAAAAAAAAAAAAAAAAAAAAAAAAACTCCAGCTATACTCTGTGGCATATCGTCTACTCCGTGGCGATCTCTGCTTAACATACAAGGCCATGTCAAACCCTGAGCTATTGGACATGCTCCACTTAAAGAAATCCCAATCCCGCAGAGTCGCATGCTCCAGGGATTTAAACCTTATCACAATGAACAAAACATGCTGGAGGGATAGGTTCCTGACCCAGAGACTCCCCATACTCTGGAGTAGACTGCTCATACATGTCAACATGTCAAGCTGAGGGCCTCCGTGGTCCTCTTCAAAAGGAACCTTGATGATTGGATGGGAGAGGAAATTCACCCCAGGGATCATGTCTGTTACCCTGCTAGACTGGTCCAGGGAAGTAAATATTGTGGGAAGAAATATCCAGGGAATTGTTATGGCTAGGCTTGTATAGGCCCTAGGGCTGATAGCCTAGTACCAACCTATGAACCTATTGTCAGATCAAGGCAAGCTCCAGGGGCTACTTCCCCTGGGAAAAGAGATGCTCCCCCGAAAGTTATCAAGTTCCCCTTCTTTCTGAGGAGGACACTGTACTTCAGGACTCTGGGTATGAGGAAGGCCCCTTCTATACATCATATGAGGTTTCTGATTCTGAGGAAATCCTCCCTTCCGCTTCTCCCCCGGAGGATCTCACCTTTGGAGAGACCTTCCATGCCATGAGACAGCAGTTTCAGTGGGAGACTCAAGACTACCCACAAACAAAGAAAAGAGTTAGGAAGTTCCTGGACTTGCTGGAGCGCAAGCCTCTGGCTGTTTACCCCATTCTGGAAGTAGTGGAAGATGTCTTCCTGGAATCCTCCTTAAAACCTGATTCCCTCCCACCTGCCCCATGTAAACCAGATAGGTTTTACAGGGTTCAGGATTCCCATAATTACCTGTACAAAAATTCTACTGTTGATCCAGAAGTGATCACTCCAGGACTTGTAGGATCCAGAGCCAGTTCATCTAGAAATCACTTTCCCCCAGAGAGCCGGTTCCTTGACAGGTTTGACAAAAAAAGTGTATACATCTGTCACTCTTACCATAAGGGCCCTAAACTGCCAGTTTCTTATGATTAAGTATCAACAGACTATCCTTGAACAGCTCAAACAAAAGGTTTCTACCCTTGAAGATAAAAAATTTGCCAAGGAATTGTCTTATCTCTGTCATTCCAGTGCTCAGGTAGCCAAACATTCCCTCCATTGCAGTTATGATACCAAGGAAGCATCTTTTAGAGCTGCTACAACAGGATCTGTTATTAGAAGGCATGCTTGGCTCTGTGAACAAACTCATGTTAAGTTGTCTATCTCGCCTTAGTTTCTTGCTGGTTGTGATCGGAGCCGATCCTCAGCTTCAACTCTGCCATCTTCTATAGCTCGAGAGCTGTTTACTGGCTCGAGGCTACCCCTTATCCCATGATGCCTAGCGCTAGCTACCCAGATCTCATTTGCCGCTTCAACTGCGAGGTGTCATTCTTACCGGCTCAGGCTCGTATAAGTTTCTTGTTAAACTGTTTTTTGTCAGATTAGTGCTTTTTCTGGGAGTTTATTGTTTAAATTGTAGTCTGTAACTTGTTGTGTTAGTTTATTTTGTTGGATATGTCTAAAGAATCCAAGGTGTCTGGATTCAAGAAGTGTGACTCATGTTGTCAGAAAATGTCTCTGACAGATGGGCACACTTCTTGCGTCTATTGCTTAGGCGCAGTGCACCTGCAGGACTCTTGTTCTATTTGCCATGCATTTAGCCCAAGAGTTCCGCAGGAGCACAAGAATAAGCTTATTTTGATGGGCCTTCTCAAGCCCCAGGATTCACCGGCCAAGGCTCAGCCTGTGAAATCCCCAAAACCGACCAAATAGTCAGCTCCAAGCTCGGAGCCATCATTGGTTCAAACCTTACCTGTTACTTCAGAACCGAGGAGACTATCTCCCCGTCAGCTCCTTCCGTGTCTTCGGAGCCGTCGCGGAGCCACAAGAGGCTGAGGTCCCCTTCTCTGGAATCCATACATTTGGCTCCTCGGTCTCCCCTGCTGCAGAGTGAGCGCAGTCACAGATCTTCCCACTCCTCTTGGTCCTCTAGGCTCTCGGGTCATGACGTGAAGAAGAGTGGTCAGTAGGTTGCTGAAGTTGCAGGCACTTGCCAAGATGTTGTCCAGCCCTCCTCAACAGGTGTCTGCTCTGTCTACTTCTATCGATATTCCTCCTCCGAATCCATTGAGCTCAGAGCCGGAGTTCGTTGGGGTTCGAGTTGTGGAACCGTCGGCTCCGATAACTATTTTCTCCGGTTCCATCATCGGCTCCGATTCCCTCGATGGTACCATCCATCGAGGGATCTGGGTGCCGAGGCTCTCTTGTCGGCTCCGAGGGGGTGAGTGGCATCGGACCCTTGTCCGACTCCGATGTTCATCGTGTTTCACTGTTGCATTCATTACACTTGGGTTATCCTGCTGGCAGGCTACCCACAGTCGGCCTGAATTCCAAAGTCCTGGTCTGGTGTTGGTTGCTGTCACCTCTTCCCTGACGTCAGTGCGCCAGGGGTATAAAAGATGCAGCCGATGCCATTTTCTTCAGTCGCAAGTGCCAGTCAACCGACTCCTGAGATTTTCTAAATTGAATTTCAGATCCGAAGTCTTCAATAAAGCTAAGTACCCCGTTGGGGAAACTTTTTTTCTTGCTCCAGACCGATGTCAGAAAAAGCTAACAATTATATTTCTTGTGGGAAGCAAATACCTCACAAGGATTTTCATTCTTACTGTATTCCTTGCCTAGGCCCTGACCACGACGTTGCTAGTTGTCGGTTTTGTGCTAGATTTAAGCAATGCACTATTAAGAGTCTGTATGATTTTGCTTTTCATTACTTTGGCCGCAGGTTTGACTATATAGTGCCGTCGGAACAGTCGAAGACCGGAGTTCATAAAAAGCGCAAGGAAAAGGACAGGCATCCAAGGTCCAAAACTGACGACAAAGCCTCTTCTAAGCCAGTTGCCAGTTCGCTGGTGCTCAGTGAGGTGCTTTCGCAACCCCTGACACCCACTACCTCAGAGGCACAGGCCGCCTCCGACTCCCACGTGGAGACCACTAGGCCTCTGGATACTCAAGGTATCTGGCCTTCGGAAACTAATCCCTCAGATGGGTCCGGAGCCGTTGAGCAGGCATCGGCTTCTGAGGGTGTTTTCAGACCTACACAGCTTTATATCAAGCCAACTTCAGCACCCAAGACAAAGACTAAAACAGTTTTAAAGACAAGGAAACAAGTACAGCATTCTCCAGGACAGACTTCTATGCCTAAGAAACAGATGCTCAAAATGGCCGAAGACCTAATTACTTTGATCAGGGGTTCCCATCCCCCTCCTGATAAAGAGGCCTAGGCAAGACACTGGATATGATTCCTCTGATCAGGTTTCCATTTCCTCTGACTACTCTTCAGAACAGGGGTTCCTATACCCTACCTGATAAAAGGCCTAGGCAAGAGACAGAATGTGAATCTTCAGATCAGGTTTCCATTTCTTCTGATTCCTCTTCTGATCAGGAATACTCTCTTCCTCCCTATGAGGATTCTGATGCTGAAGAATCTATTCCTTCAGCTTCTCCTCCTGAGGATTACTCCTTTGGGGAAACCCTGCATACCATGAAGGGAGCCTTTCCACTGGGAGAGCCAACATTACTCAGAATCGAAGAAAAGGCTCAGAGACTTTCTTTTACTACCTCAGCGCAGACCTCTTGCTATTCCACCTGTTCTAGACATTGTAGATGTATTTTCAGAGCCCGGCTTGTCGTCCGACTCTTTACCTCCTGCACCTGTTAAGCCAGACCGATACTACAGGGTTCCAGATTCTCATAAATTTCTATATAAAAACCCTGCTACTGACCCAGAAACTATTTCTCAGGGTCTAGGCCACTACTGCAAAAAACCCTGTCCCCTCAGATAGAGATTCAAGGGCACTGGACAGATGGGGGAAAAAAGTTTACACTTCTGCTACCTTGGCTGTAAGGGCTTTAAATTGTCAGTTTCGTATGCTTAAATATCAGCAATACTTAATGTCTCTGCTAAAACAGAAAATGTTGACAAATTCTGAATGTTCTGAGAACAAGGAAATGCAGGATTTATTGCATGCAGCTGAACAAGTGGGAAAGCATACTTTGCAAAGTGGATATGATTCACTGGAGGCATCTTGCAGGGCCGCTGTAACAGGTTCTGTCATTAGAAGGCATGCTTGGTTAAAGGAACAGACTGTGCCTGATCGTGTTAAAGCAAAAATTATTGGATGCTCCATTACAGCATGATACTTTGTTTGGTGGTAAGGCAGAAGAGGTGTTGAAGAAAATGGAGGATAAAGCTAAATCTATGCAGACAGTAAAGGATTTCTTACAGGTACAGCCACCCAGATTTAGCAGGAACTGGCCTTCTAAGAACTGGTCCTTTCCCATGTCAGACAGGCCACAAAGAGGCAGATACAGACGTCCTAGAGGCAGACAACATCCCCAGGGCTCATACAGGCCCAAACAATGGGGTGCTTCTACCTCCAAAAGCGGAGAAGACAAATCGCAGCCATTTAGGAAACAGTCCCAATGGCTTCCCTCTGCCAATGCGAAGCATTTATCTTTTGGCAGCACCCTTAGGGGGAAAGCTAGCACTTTTTTCTCAAAATTGGCACATGATCACCCAGGACAAATGGGTCTTAAATATAGTCTCTCAGGGCTACAGGTTCCACTTTCACACCCTTCGAAAGGCAAAAGGTATGCCAGACCTGCCACACAATCAAAGGGCAGAGGCACAAAAACAAGTTTCATCTCTCATGGACATGAGGGCTATTCAGCCAGTGCCACAACAAGAGCAGGGACAAGGATTTTACTCGAGACTTTTCTTAGTACCAAGAAAGGACAAAGCATGGAGACCAATTCTGGACCTGTCTATTATTCTAAATACTTTTCTGGACGTTCCGAAATTCAAAATGTTGACTCTGCAGCAGCTTCTGCCCATGCTGGGCAAGACTGCTTGGCTTATAACTTTGGACCTCAAAGAGGCATACCTGCATGTCCCAATCAGACAATCTTGCAGAAGATGCCTCAGATTCATAGCTGGCTCAATGCACTACCAATTCTCTACACTGCCCTTTGGCTTATCTACTGCGCCCAGGGTCTTCACAAAATGCCTGGCACCGGTAGTTGCATTTTGCAGACAAAGAGGAATTCAAATATATCCCTACTTGGACAACTGCCTTATTCAAGCAGAGACCAAAGACATTCTACTAAAGCATCTGGCGTTGGCAAAAAGATTACTAATTTGCCTAGGGTACACAGTAAATGAAAATAAATCAAAACTAGTACCCTCTCAAGAGATAATATTCCTGGGTGCAAGCTTAAATACAACTGCCCAGATGGCTTATCTCACGCCAGACAAACAAAGGCAACTGACTTCTTACTTCGAAAGCATGGCAACAAAGACCCAGTTATCTGCAAGAAAAATTCTGCAGGCTCTGGGCTACATGGCATCCTGCATTCTGCTAATTCCATATGCAAGACTGCATATGAGGAAACTACAATGGTATCTAAAAAGTGTTTGGACTCAACATTGCCACAGCCTGGAATCATTAATTTCACTCATTCCCTGCCTGCAACAGGAGTTTCGATGGTGGGCACAGGCCTGTCACCACAACAAGGGACAGCCATTCACTTTACCCACAGCCAGGCAGACACTAACAGATGCATCAGATTATGCCTGGGGGCCCACATGGCAGGAAAATGTATTCAAGGCACATGGCCAGCAAGCCAAAGGCATCTTCACATCAATCAAAAAGAGATGCTAGCTGTACAAAATGCCCTGACAGCCTTCAAGGACCTACTTCATCCAGGACAGCTGCTGATAAAGATGGACAACACCACAGTCATGTGGTACATAAACAAGCAGGGGGGCACACATTCCTACCCCCTCTGCAGACAAGCCATGATTTTGTGGAACACAGCATTGACTTACCAAGTACACCTGCAAGCACAATTCCTGCCAGGAAAAACAAATGCTCTTGCAGACGAACTAAGCAGAAACCTCATGGATCCTCACGAGTGGAAACTAGATCCTCAATTCTTCAACATAACAAGGAAATGGGGATGCCCAGACATGGATCTCTTTGCCTCCCCTCACAACTGCTAACTTCAGAGATTTTGCACAAGGACTTATCACAAACAAGCATGGAAAGTGGACGCTTTGTCATTCAGCTGGAACAATCTTACAGTATATGCCTTTCCTCCACTGCCTCTCCTCCCCAAGATACTCCTAAAGGTCAGACAAGAGAAGCCACAAATGATACTGATTGCCCCGGATTGGCCACGCCAACACTGGTACCCAATCCTAAGGAGCTTGTCTCAAGGCCCAGCCTTGACATTGCCTCAAATTCCTCATTTACTGACCCAACAAAACAATTGGATCCTGCACAGCCAGCTCAGAACCCTAAATCTAGCTGCATGGTGGATAGTGTAACCATTCAGAATACAGCTCTCTCTAAAGCGGTTATGGATGTTATTTTGGAGGCCAGGAGGCCCAGCACCAGAAAATCTTATGCAGAAAGATGGAAGAGATTCTGTGCTTGGAACCAGGCACACGGATTTGACACACTTGTTCCAAATATTCCTCAGATTTTACAATATCTAACTGAGATGCTAGACAAAGGCCTATTCTTCTCATCAATTATGATCCACGCCTCTGCCATTTCAGCTCATTACAATACAGACCCACCTATTTTTTCACATGCATTGCTTAGGTAGTACCTCAGGGGGGCCAAAAATATAAGACCTCCAAGGAGAGCACCAATACCTGCATGGGACCTCAATTTTGTCTTGGAAAAACTCACACTGCCTCCTTTTGAGCCAGCCAGTACAGCTGAGTTAAATTTTTTATCATGGAAAACCGCTCTGCTCCTAGCAAATAACTTCAGCAAGAAGAGTCTCAGAGTTACAGGCATTAATGGCTGTGGAACCTTTTATTATCTTCCATCCAGACAGGGTTTCTCTAAGGACAAACCCAACATTTATGCCTAGGGTAGTGTCCAGTGTGGCTCTTAACCAACCCATTCATTTGCCTACTTTTTACCCAAACCCACAGAATAAAGGGGAGAGACTTCTGCATTCTTTGGACATACACAGGCAGCTACGCTTCTACTTGGACAAAACTAAAGCTTTCAGAAAGACTGAGCAACTTTTAGTGGCATATGCTGAAGGATCACAAAGAAAAGCTAGCTCAAAGCAGACTATTTCAAAATGGATAGGACACTGCATTCATTTCTGCTATTCACAACATGGCAAATCAGTGCCTAAGGGCATTAGACCACATTCTACCAGAGCAGCAGCCTTCCTCAGAGGAGTACCTACCAAGGATATTTTGGAGGCTGCAACTTGGACTACAGTGCACACTTTTACTAAGCACTACCTCTTACCTCTTTACTCTAAATCCAGAGCAGGCTTTCCCACTGCAGTTCTGCAGGGCCTTAGCCACTCCTAATTCTATTTAGACACAGCCGCCCAACCTCAGCTTTGGGATTCAACCCAAGTGTAATGACTGCAACAGTGAAACACGATGAACATAGTACAGTTGTGTACCTACCATAAATGTAGATGTTAGAGTGTATTCACTGTTGCAGTCCAGGTTACCAACCCACCATCCCCCTTTCTTTGCTGGGACTTATCTGTACTTCTCTATTCTATACAACCTATGTGGTGTATTTGCTTGTAGATGAAGGTATTGTTTATTTTAGTGCATGCTTTTATAAGCAATGTTTTTTTAGCCTACCCTTTTGGGGGCACCTGACATCTGGGGCAAGAAAAAAAATGAAGAAAATGGCATCGGCTGCATCTTTTTATACCCCTGGCGCACTGTCAGTGAAGAGGCGACTGCAACCGACGCCGGACAAGGACTTTGGAATTCAGGCCGACTGCCAGCAGGATAACCCAAGTGTAATGACTGCAACAGTGAATACACTCAAACATCTACATTTATGGTAGGTACACAACTGTACTTTCTCTCTCTCAGAGCTTCGGCGCAGGTGAGCTCGGCTCCTACATTGGCCTCAGAGCCGTCTCCCTCAATGCAGCGAAGGATTCCGATTTCCTCAGAACCGGAGCCTTCTCTGCATCACGGCAGGGATGCCTTCGATGTCATGAGGAGTGTTCTGGCCACTGAGTCAGCTCCATGTTCGACCCCACTGGCTCCGTCCCCTGTAGTGCCTGCGTCAACCTCTGCTCCTCCTCCAGACCCCAAGCATGGGGAACCGGCGCTCTGGAGCACCCCATTGAGTGTTTCCTCTTCTTCCGAGGCCTCCCCTGATCATTCAGAGGAGCCCCCTCAGAAGAAGTGCAAGAGGAAGCACATTGACTCCCCTGAGTCTGTCACTTTTGATACAGACTTAGATGAATCGGAAGGGTCCCCGAGATCCCCCTCTGAAGATGTTTCCTTCTCGGACATCCTAGAAATGCTCAAGCAGAGAGGGAACTGGACTCCTCTAGCCCCTACCAAGGATGAGTCTATTCCTGGATGCATTCGGTTCCCAACCTTCCACCTCCTGGGTTTCTCCGCCTTTCGATCCACTCATGTCAGTGGTGGCTCGAAAGGCTTGGTCAGCCCCAGATACAGTGGAACCAACCCTGAGGAGACCCGGCAAGTTTATCACTGCACCCCTTGGTAAGCAGTTCCTTACCAAAGGTGTTCCTGTGGATGCCATGGTGGTAGCAGCAGCCACCAAGAAAGAGTTAGCGGAAACTTCATCTGTCCATCCTCCTAACAAGGAGTCCAGGACTATGGATAGATACGGAAAGTGAATGTTTGCTTCAGCGACCTTTTTTCTTTAATTCTGTAGTCAACTCCTCCATGAGGCTAATTTCTTATGCAGCCAATGGTGCGAGTAGAGCCGTAGGTACAGGCGTGGCCCTTAGGAGACATGCATGGATGCGGCTGTGTAATTTTGCGGAACCCTTTAGAGCGTCATTCACCAACACCCCCTTTGATGGTTCCTTTCTCTTTGGACCACAGGTGAAAGACACTCTGACTAGGTGTGAACAAGAAGGCAAGATTCTCTGTCATAGGAGTCCGTTTTTCCACTCCTTCCAGACCATACCCCAAGGGTCAGAAGAGTGGTAAAATGTGGTTTTGAAAATCCCAGGGAGCTTTGCCTGACACACGTAGCAATTTTTCCTCCAGGGGCAGGGGAGGAAACAACAACAGACACCGCCCTCATGGCAGATGGGGTACGCAGAACCAGGGCAGCAGAGAATCCTTCTCTGAGAAGCCCTTCCAGCATCCCTGAAGGGTTGCCCAACTGCCCGCCACTGGAGGCAGTCTGGGGAAGACCATCACTGTGCCCAAAAGCCTGGCAGAATTTAATGCAAGACAAATGGGTATACTCAATCATATCTGGAAGTTACAGAATTCCCTTCTTTCAACACCCCCTTACCATCGAGCAAATCCTTTCCAGATGTTCCACCCAATCTGAGGGACCAAGCAGTCATAGAAGTTTCAAAACTGCTAGAAAAAGAGAGTCATCCAGGAAGTCCCAGCAGACCAACACAGATCCGGAACTTACTAAAGGTTCTTTTTGGTACCAAAAAAGACAGGGGACTGGAGACCGATTCTGGATCTCAGCAGACTAAACAAGTCTGTTCAAAGAACAAAGTTTTGGATGGTCACGCTACAGTCCATTTTACCCTTTCTGGGTCAGGACAATTGGATGTGCTCCATAGATCTCCAGGATATGTACTATCACATCAAGATGGACAGGCGCTCCAGGAGATTCCTTCGCTTCCGGCTGGGAGCCAGTCATTACCAGTTTAGAGCTCTGCCCTTTGGACTCACCACAGCCCCCAGACTGTTCAACAAATGTATGGCAGTGGTCACGGCTCATCTGAGACGTCGGGGATTCCAGGTGTTTCCATATCTAGATGACTGGCTCCTTACTGCTACTACCAGGCATCAACTTCTACAAGCCAGGGACTACACAATCACAATTTGCTCCCAGATAGGCATTGCAATAAACTTCGAAAAATCTGCCTTGTTGCCCTGTCAATCTATTATCTATATAGGAGCAGACTTCGACACAAGGAGTATGTCCGCAAGGCTACCGCCAGACAGGGTGACAACAATTCGACAGCAAGTACAAATTCTAATGCAGTGCAAAAAGATCCAAGTCAAGTTGGTCCTTCAAACTCTGGGTTCCATGGCAGCGGCAATTCTTCTAATCCCTCTGGCCCCGCTTTCACATGAGAATTCTTCAGTGGCTTCTGCTCACACAGTGGTCTTTTCAAAAGCTGCCCATGTCTCACATGATCATGATTACAGAAACATACAAAAGACACCTTTCCTGGTGGATGGTCTCCCCACTAGTGTCTCAGGGCAGACCATTCATTCAGCCCCCTTCGGTTGCCACAGTGACCACGGATGCCTCCCTGATAGGGTGGGGGGGCATTATCAGGGCAGGACAGTCCACGGCACTTGGCAGCCTCACGAGTACCATCTGCACATAAACGTCTTAGAAATGAGAGCCGTGCTCCTAGCGTTGCAAGCTCTTCAGGACTCTCTCCCTTCTGGGACCATTGCAATTCAGACGGGCAACATGTCAGTGGTGTGGTACATCAACAAGCAGGGCGGAACAAGGTCCTACCCCCTATGTCGAGAAGCACTCAGACGCTGGCAGTGGGCGATCTCCTCCCGATTTCTGATTGCGACGCACATCTCTGGGAGGTCCAATGTCATAGCGGACAGGCTCAGCAGAGCTATTCTCATTCCTCACGAATGGTCTCTGAATCAGGTAGTTACGTATCTGATCTTCCGCATGTGGGGACAGCCTTGCTGCGATCTTTTTGCCACCCCTTTCAACAGCAAATGCAGCAACTACTTCTCCCTTCCGCTTCCCGGTCACTCTTCCAGAGACGCTCTAGTCCATGATTGGCCTCAGGGACTTCTTTATGCCTTTCCTCCATTTCCCCTGATACCGAAACTCATACAAAAAGCATTATCGTTGGGTTGCAAAATGATCCTCATTGCCCCCTACTGGCCTCGACAGATATGGTTTCCGTTCCTGCACCGTTACCTTCTCGAACAGCCCTGGACTCTGGATCCTATTCCAGACCTGCTGATTCATCAGTCAGGCAGGCTGCATCAATCCCTCCAAACACTCCAGCTCACAGCTTGGTTGCTCCACTTCCAACTCTAGCCAGGCTTCCCAGCATTTCCCCGGCCGTTCGTGAGATTGTCTCCTCTCACAAGCCCGCCACTAGAAAGACTTATGCTAGAAAATGGAAACGTTTTTCTTGTTGGGCAGAGGCTAGGAACATAGATCCCTTTTCAGCCCCAGTACACAAAATCTTGGCGTTCCTAGCAGAACTTTTTCATTCTGGGTCCGCTTCTGCTACAATCAGGGTTCAATTGGCGGCCATCTCTAACTTTCATGTTGGGTTGTCTAATGTAAACATTGTCTCATAAGCTGTGTAAATCTTTTCTTAGAGAGACTACTCTCCTTAGGCCCCCGGTGAGAGATTCCCCTCCTCCTTGGGACCTTAATTTGGTACTAATCTCCTTAATTATGCCCCCTTTTGAACCGGCAGCATCCTGCTCTATTAAGTTTCTATCTTGGAAAACTCTCTTTCTGGTAGCTATTACTTCAGCCAGACGCATCTCTGAACTTCAGGCACTAAGTGTTCGTCCTCCATACTTAGTTTTTCATAAGGATAGGGTTGCTCTGAGGACTAATCCCTCTTTTTTTCCGAAAGTCTGCTCAGAAATAATCTGAAACAATCTATAGACCTCCCTGTGTTTTTCTCTGACCACACCAACAAGGCAGAATACAAATTGCACCAATTGGATGTTCATAGACAATTGTATTTTTACCTGCATAGAACGAAGGATGTAAGGAAGTCGGACCAACTTTTCCTTTCCTATGCTCGGGGCAAACAAGGTCTCCCAGTTTCCAAAGTGACCTTATCCAGGTGGTTGTCTCACATTATTACCTTCATCTATCAACTGAGAAACAGAGTTGCCTATCAAACCAAAAGGTCATTCTACTAGGGCCTTGGCCACCTCTGTAGCCTTCCATTCTAGGTTGCCCATGGACTCTATCTGTGCAGCTGCTACGTGGGCAAACCCTCCTACCTTTATTTCTCATTACAAGTTAGATATGGTCTCCAGAAGTAGAGCTAACTTTGTTTCCACTGTTCTGAAAAGTTTGTTCCAATGAGCCACCCAGGATTGTAGGTGCTAGGGACACTGTCCCAACCAGCAAGAAACGAAGGCGAGATAGACAACTTAACATAAAGAAGTTATGTACCTACCATAACGTTCCATGTTAGTTGTCTTCATCTCGCCTTCTTTCTTGCACCCCCCCCTCCATTCCCCTGTCCTATTGGACCGAGAGGAGTTCAGGTTTCACTGGCTGAGCTTTTTATGGTTTGTTTCCTCTACTGACTTAGAGAGTAGGACAGGTATGCTCAACCTTTTGCTTGGAGGGGTTCATTATATAGCTATGGCTAGGGTTAGCTATTTCAAACGAGATCTGGGTAGCTAGCGCTAAGCATCATGGGATAAGGGGTAGCCTCAAGCCAGTAAACAGCTCTCGAGCTATAGAAGATGGCTGAGTCAGAGCAGAGGATCGGCTCTGATCCCAACCAGCAAGAAAGAAGGCGAGATGAAGACAACTAACATGGAACGTTATGGTAGGAACACAACTTTTTTCCAGACTATGTTAAGTCTAAACTGCTGGATGTCCCTCTGGACAGAGATGTTCTCTTTGGGCCCAAGGCATTAGAAGTACTTAAGAAGATGGAGGATATAGCAGAGTCAATGCAGACAGTAAAAGATTTCCTCCAGGTGCAACCTCCCAGGTTTAGCAGAAATTTTCTTGCCAAACACTGGTCCTTTCTCTCTCAGAATAGGAGTAGGCAGAGGAAACCCCAAAGGAAAACGCCACATAGACAGAGGTAACAACTTCAAAGAGGCAGGCAGTGGACATCAGAAGTCCCCAGGCAAGGGAGTTCTAGACCCCAAGCCAGATCCAGAGAGCAACAATGACTCAACCACCATCCCTCCACCCCATCCCAAAGGTAGGAGGAAGGCTGCCTCTTCATAAATTCTTGGACCCACATTACCTCAATCAGGTGGGTTCTGAACATTATTGCAAATGGCTACAAACTCACTTTCAATGAGCAGTTAAAATACTTAGGTTTTTCAGATGTTCCCCAAAATCAAAAGCAGGAGCCCTGGCTCAAATCTAAATCTTGTACTGAAAAAGACCAGTAGATCTGGTTCCTGCAGCTCAGCATGGGAAGGGATACTACTCCAGGCTCTTCCTGGTCCCCAGAAAGAAAGGTTCCTGTGCCCCATTTTGGATCTGTCCAAGCTCAGTTTCTCCTGGTGCCAAAGATCAAAATGTTAACACTTCAAAAACTACTACCCATGATTTAACCCCAAACCTTTATGGTCTCTCTAGACCTAAAAGATGCTTACCTGCACATTCCTATTCAGGAGTCCTACAGACTATTTCTACACTTCAGGGCAGGATCCAGTCACTGTCAGTTTTCTGCACTGCCCTTTGGCTGATCTACCACACCAAGAGTGCTCACAAACTGCTTGGCTCCAGCAGTAGCCTCCTGCAGGACCAGGGGGATCCAAATCTGTCCATACTTAGATGACTGTCTCATAGCATTCACAGATCAGGCAAAACTCCTCAAGGACCTCAAATTCACCAAGGACCTTTTTTCTTCCCTGGGGGTTCACAGTGACTAGAAATCCAACACTTCACCAGCCCAAAATATTGTTTTCCTGGGGGCCTTTCTGGACTTCTCTCTCCAAAAGACATTTCTCCCTCCAGAGAAGGTCTCCTTTCTGTTGGATTATTTCCACAGGATACTATTGAGAGATTGCATCTCAACAAGGGAATTCCTACACACTCTGGGATACATGGCTTCATGTATCTTCATAGTTCCTCTTGCCAGGCTACACATGAGAAAGCTCTAGTGGTACCTCAAAAATATATGGTGCCAGAATTCGTCACTAAAGACTCAGATTCCCCTGATCCCTTGCCCTTATGTAAGAGTTTACATGGTGGGCACAGACTTGCTTCCAGAATCAGGGCCTTCCCCTTCAAATTCTCACCACAGGATCAAACCCTAACCACAGATGCCTCAGAGACAGGCTGGAGGGCTCATTTCCAGAACCTCCGAACCCAGGGAAAGTGGGATTTCAACTCGCAGGATAGACACGTCAATTGGAAGGCACTCATGGCAGTACTAAAGTGCCTGCTATAACCTTCAGGGAAATGTGGTCACCAGATGTCCTGCTAATGCAGACAGATAATACCACTGTAATGTGGTACTTGCAGTCAGGGAGGCGCACAATCCTACCCCCTGTGCCATCTAGCAATGCAAATCTGGGAAACAGCACATTTCTTGGGGTTGCACCGCATAGCACAATACCTCCCAGGAGTTCAAAATGCTCTAGCAGACCATCTCAGCAGAAAAGTGATAGACCCCCAAAGGTGGCATCTCCATCCAGAGATTTTTCTAACCCTTACCCACAGGTGGACCTCTTTGCAACCAAGGAAAAAGCACACCTACAAAAACTGTGCACAACAAACAAGAGAGGAGACAGCCTGGAAAACAGATGCCTTCTCCTTCCAATGGATTCAACTCTTCGTTTATGCATTCCCCCCATTACTGTTGTACCTCGTGTCCTTCTCAAAATAAGGGAAAAGGGCCCAAGAGCAATTCTGATAGATCCAAACTGGCCCAGACAGCATTGGTAACCCCCCCACTCAAACTCACCAACCAGACCCCATGGTTACTACGTCAGAGGGTAGACCACATCACCCAGAATAGAGGAAAAGTGGTCCATCCCAAACTACGGTCCTTAGCTTTGCAACTTGTATGATCCCACAACACCCAGCAGAGGTACTACCCTAAGTAAACAGGTGCTAGACATCAAGTAATCTAGAAGGCCTAGCACTAGAAAATCCTACTCAGCTAAGTGGAAAAGGTTCTCTATTTGGTGCAAAGACCACCACCTAGATCCCCAATCAGCACATATTTCCAACATCCTGGAATACCTGACTGGGCTGTTGAGTCTGGGACTATCTCATTCATCCATTAAAATCCATGCTTCTGCCATCTCTGAGTATGTGCCTTCTTACCTCCCTCTTCTCCCATCCTCTCTTAAGACAATTAGGGGATTAATTCACATTAGACCCCCCCCTCCCCCCCGAAGGAGACCTACTCCTCCATGGGACCTTAACTTTGTACTAGAGAAGCAGACCTTGCCCCCTATTGAGCCAGCAGCTTCTGCTGACCTAAAGTTTCTAACTTGGTAAACAGCACTGCTTCTGGCTATCACTTGGTTTCTGAGTTGCAGGCCCTCATGGCAGTGGAACCTTTTCTTATCTTTTATTTATTTATTTAACATTTGTTGACCGGGAATGTCCGACTAGGTTCCACAGAGCCTGTTTTCAGCAGAGGCCCGGGGAGAAATGCTCCAGATGCATGTCTTTGGAATTCTACAGGGATAGGGTCTGTCTCAGAACCAACCCCTGTTTTATGCCCAAAGTGGTCACTGACACCTCTCTAAACAAGGGCATCTATCTCCCTTCCTTCTTTCCTAACCCTGAAAACAAAGGGGAGAAAATTCTACATTCCTTTGATATGCACAGACAGCTACATTTCTGTCTGAACAAGACTAAAACATCGAGGAAGACTTGAACAGCTGTTCATTACCTTTGGCTCAGAAGGCAAGCCAGCCTCTAAGCAAACTATTTCCAAATGAATTTCCCATTACATCTCCTTTTGTTACAGCTCTCATGGTAAAGTACCTCCAAGAGGCATCAGGTCATACTCCACTAGGGCAACAGCAACCTCTGCTGCCTTCATTAAGGGTGTCACCACCAAGGACATTTTAGAAGCTGCCACCTGGTCCTCAGTGCATACCTTCACCAAACACTACCACTTGGCAGCTTTCTCCTAGTCTAGAGCAGGCTTTGCCACTGCAGTCCTGCAGGGCATCCTCTCTTCTCCTTAACCCCTTTCCTCCATCCATTTCCGTTTTTTGGAATCTTCTCACTAGTCAGGACTGCAACAGTGAAACATGAAGAACATTAGTACAGTTGTATACACTTACCATAAATGTAGATATTCAAGTGTATTCACTGTTGCAGTCTTCTTTCCCTCCCTCCTGGACCCCCATAACCTACTGTGTAGACTTCTTTCTGCCCGTCTCCAACTCTGCCAAGGGACCCTTCTTGGGCTCCTTTGCTCTGTCAGGTTATCCATTGGATACCTGCTGTCTTCTTAGGGCTCCTCATAGTTGAGGGAAAGAAAATACTGATTTCATGATGCAAGCTTGGCTACCTTTAAAACCGAGTATACTGACTTCAGTCAGGGTGTCCAGCCTGGGAGCCGGAAATAAATTTTTCTGGTAGTCGGGCCAGCTGAGGGCTTTGACGGCAGGAAATCCCATTAGTCAATACTGCAAGAGTGAATACACTCGAACATCTACATTTATGGTAAGTGTACACAACTGTACTTTATTGATGACGTAAATACAGACTACTTCTCCCCGAGATTTCCCACTGGGAGCCTGGGATCTGTCTGCTCAAAATAAAGATAGCCCCGCCACATAAACTGCACTATCATTAATGTTGGAATTTAGCCATGTCTCTGCGAAGATAAGCATACGACAGTTTCTTTTGCTTTGAGTAGTCAGCTCTAGTCTTGGGTAGTCCATTATGTTTTCAATGGAGCTAACGTTTGCCAGTAAAATAGATGGAAGTGCAGGCCTGTAGGGGTTAGCTTTTAATGTGGCAGTGATTCCAGCCCTGAATCTGCATTTTTGTGATCTTTCATCTTCTCCTCCTTCTGTAACTGGTAAAAGTTGAGTCTGCTTGCACATAGCACTTTGGACCATGTTTGAGCATGATTCCCAACTCTGAGTTCATAGAGTGTTGTAGGTCTCACAGGCCAACAGACAGTAACTCAGCAAGACTTTCACATGGACACCTTAATAGTTGAATTTCTAACAGAGTATCTCTACCATAATTTAGTTTAACAGCTGTATTTTCAACTGATCCTGTTACGTCCTTTAAGTTGGAGATAAAATTAAACACATGCTGCACATTTTCCTGACAAGCCGGAGCAGCTGCAGCCACACTGGGTGCTGCCATCTTGAAAAAAGAAGTATATGGAACTGCTAGACATGGAAAAGCTGCAGACCCTGACAGTTGCCCTTGTGTCTCAGGCTTTTGAGGTCCTCCAAAGGATATTTCCTTTAGGTAGACATTAAACCTTATGAGGGACACTGGGGAGATATTTAAATTCAGCAAAAAGTACTTGGATAATGCTGTACATATGAAAAAATTAAGTTTCTGGCAGTACACTGTTTCAGGACTTTGGTAAGCTTGCCATAAAATGCAGTTAGTGTGTTTAATGCTTGTAGCAGAGCAAAATGAAAAGGTGCTGTAATCAGAAGGCATGCTTAGTTAAGGATACTTTCCTTGAGAAAAAATCTGAAAGTGCAGCAGTTTGATGCCCCGTCAATAAAAAACTGATTTGATGTGAACTGGCTCATTGATTTCAGCCAGTTGGACTGAATTGACAGCTTTCAGTCTGCTTGGCACTGGCAAAACTTTCCCAAGCATGCCCATCCTTGGGAGATGGCAGAGCAGGGTATACACAGTAGCAGTTCCTTAGAGGAGGGGTGGCATTGCAGTTGGTATCCTGGGGACAGATCAAACCACCATCTGGTGGTAGGCCTCATTAGCATGTTCATGGGAGTGTGCAGTTGCAGGGAAAGGCATAATGTGTCCCTATGGTAATGCTGGTTGCCTAAGCCCAAGACTAGGGCCAGGGTCACAAACTTTGAGCAGAGTCTCCTTAATGTCTTCCTGAATGACAGCCCCATCTGGGTGACATTTGCCTAGCAGATCAGTGGAACCCCACTGCAAGGTAATGAATGGGCTTGACTCTGACAAAGGTCAGCTTCGTGGCTGATGGGTACAGTGAGAAAGACATGCATAGAAAAGAAAAACTTTCCCAAGCTTTAACTCCTCCACCTTTACCCATAAGGATTCACGTGTCACCATCTTTCTCCTGCTCTTGTTTGCCACACATCAGTCTTAGAAGATAAAAATGCCTCCAGGCTTCTCTTTATTAGTTTGTGTATATTTTTACAGTTGTGTTTTACTACAGTTTTGAATAGGATCATTTACATTTCTTTTATGTCATGTTTGCTGTCACCAGATTGAGCGAGAGATTTCCAACTGTTTTACTGTCTTGCCTATTCTTTCCCTAGAGTGTGGCCTTTTTAGCTGTTATAACTAGTAAGTTTTGGTTACAGTTGCATTTGTTGTCAATTGTGGTATAAGCATTGGTGCTGACATCTTGGATTGCTTGGCGGTCTCAATTTTAATCTTGGCAAGGGTTCTTGTTTTGAAAACATGAGTGCTGTTAAGGCAAGCTACTTCTACAGGACAGATGCCTGAATTGTGTATTGTGTTTGGGTGGAAGTCACCTCAAGGGAAGAGTGTGATGTTTGCACTAATTTTGAAACACAAATGTTGGTTGAAAAAAACAACAAAAGTCAGTGGTCTGCGGCATAGAGAGGATACTGTGGAATTGTTTACATCTGTATGTTCCAAGTAACATTTTAAGGGTAAGGACAAGTCTGTGAAAAGAAAGGACATTGCAGTTTTCATGGAACTCCCATTTTTAGAAGATAGAAAAGTCAAAGTAAACTTTGTCATTCAGATCAACAAATGTTATGCATCACTGGATGAAATTTCATTACTTCAGGCTCGTGCATTGAAAACAGTTTTTCTAGAGGGTGAAGGAAGAATGTAACGGAAGAAATACTAGACAGTACAAATATAAATACACACATATATAACTTACCCACCACCATTTTTAAAATAGGATAGCAGCATAGCATAATTCACAGTTCCTGTACTTGTGGAAGTAATACTTTAGATCAGATTGCATAACTTTTATATAAATATAATAATTTAATTCTACTACAGTAAAGACAGTCATATTGTAGTTATGATGTTCTCACCAGCTGAGAATTGCTCTCTATTAATTGTTTTTCTCACTGCCAGCAGAATTAAACACAGCAATGTTACTATAGGCAATTCAGATCTCATATCACAGCTCAAAAAAACATTTCCTTAGTTACACCAATTTGATCACCCAGTATTTCTGACAGAGTAGTCTATATGGAATTTTTAAAGTCTGCCAACTCATTACACTATATAGTTATCATGCAATATTTTGTATGCTGTACTATTTGTCACTTTTTTAACAGCAGCTTATGTTGTCGATTCAACTAAAAATGCTACAAGTGTTGGTCTTTCACTTAGGATCCTCCTTTTACTTCTCTTTGCCTGTACTCTTGATATCAGTCCTTGATAGGGAAGGCACTCTCTAGCCTGCAGCCCAAATGTATTCTTGACCTTTTCCCATTTTATCTTTCCCTTTCTAATTCCCTTCCTTTCTACTTCACTAAGCCTGATCACTGACAGATATGTTAGGGAGATTGCCAGTAACAACAGAATACACGTTTGGATATTGGATGGGTTAGGGAGATTGCCACTAACAACAAAATATACGTTTGGATATTGAGGCCTTCCTTCTTTTTATGGGGAATACCTCCAATATCACCATACAGATTCATTTGTTGCTGCATGCTTTGACTTAACTTCTCAGTTGTGGTATAGTCGGTGTTTATGGGGGGGCTCTAGGGGATCAAGGAAGATGTTTTCATTCCAGGCTTCTCCTGGTACCTAAGAAAGATGACTTTTGGAAACCCATTTTGGATTTATAGAGACTGATCAAGTTTTTAAGGATAACCACATTCGTGATGCTGCTATTTTAACCACTGTTATCCCTTCTGCTTGTAATTACACTTAGTCACACTGGACATGAAAAGTGCTTATCTCTATATATCCAACCATGAGCATCACATACAATACCACAGGATGAAGACAGGGCAGGACCATTACTAGTTCACATCTCTACATTTTGGAATGTCCCTAGCCCTAAAGGTATTTGTGAAGTGCATGCCCCAGTGTTTGTTCCTGAAGGATACAGAAGAGTATATCTCTATCCTTGCCTTAATAGCTGTCTCATACAAGCATTCTTGGTAGAGGACATTCAGAGTTCCCTTAAGTTTATCATTCTGTATTTTAGATATCCATTTACATTTTTCTGTGAATCTGCCACATTTGATATTGGTTCTGAAAAAGTAAACAAATATTTCTTGGGGATTTTGATACAAATGAAGGGAGGGATTGCTATAACTATCAAGTAACAAAGCAAGTCAACTGAAGGTGTACTTTGCAGACCTAGTACAAAAGTATCACTTTTCAGCCGAAGCTTTTCTCAGGACATTGTCATGTGTTAGCCTCCATCTTGATTTCTGTAGCTAGGCTACATGTGCAAAGGGTTCATCGGTACCTCAGAAAGTGTGGCAACAGTTAATCACCCTGTGTATCAAATAATTCCTCTGATTCCCTCTGTCAAGAAGGAATTCTCATAGTCGTACCAGTAAGAGGAGTGCAGACAGAATATGCAGTTGGCTGTTCCAAAGGAATAGTGTCACTAATCACATATGCCTTAGACTTGACCTGGAAGGTATATACAGCTCCTTTCAGAAGGGCAAGGATATGGAGTAGTTGTGTGGTAAACAATTAGATTATTGTCTTGCGTGTGAGAATATTTGCAAAAAAATCATAGTTACATAAGTCCAATTTCAACTTTATTTAAACTCTATTGCCCGTACCCCAAGGTAAGTATACGTGTGTGCGTGTGTGTGTGTATACATATACAAGGAAGGTGATGTAGAGGCTCGGGTTGAGGGTGTAGCTCCCCTGAAAAATTATAGTTTAAAAATTCCAACTTTTATATTTGTCATCCTTACAGTTTTGAGAGTTATTTCTGGGGACTGTACCTTCCAGCAGGCACATTTTCAAGATTCAAACATTACTTGCATTCAATTTCACAAGGACAGGCTTTCTTTAAAACGCAAATTTTAAATTAATGCCAAATTTTATTTTCTGCATTCACATTAAACCATTCCGTATACTTGTATGGTTTAATTTCAAAAAGATCAAGTAAGCTTGAGAGAGAGGTATAGATAAATGCATTTTGATTTGATTTCACCAGAACTAACCTAAGTCCTAGCAAGGTTTCATAGCCTGTGCTTCTGTCACTAAATGAGATTCACTGGCCTTTTCTAGAAAATGGCAAATCACCTAGGTGTTTTTCTGTATGTAATAAGATAAACACATTCAAAACAAGTTAAGGCAAAGTCTTGCAGAATGGTCCTAAGAAATAATGTCTGCCCAGGTTTGAGGAGAGTTGTGTAGTGATTAGCACTGTTACCTTACAACACTTGGTTCTCCAGTTTGTTTCCCAACTGGTGTCTTCAATGAGGAGTTTCCATAACCTTTGTGTGGCTGCATGTTTTTTTTTTTTTTTAACTGTAGTGCTCACTTTCATCCCACATTTCAAAGAAACACACACAAGTGACTTGGCTTCCTCCTCATTGCTGTAGACTGGCAGTGATTGCATGATAGGTGGTTTCCCTGATGGGCCTGCACCTTCAAGCTTCCTTCATCCCATCATCACATAATATAGTGCCAGAACAATTAAGTAGGATTAGACCAAACAGTAGTGTTTTGAAAGAAGGTATAGGCATCTGTCTCATTCCCTACGTCAGTATATCTTTTTGTTGTGGAATGCCATTTTCTGAAGTGATTAACTCTGGTGTTCTCTTTTCTTTCTTGGAACTAAATATTTCTTACCTTGTTCCTGGAGTACATTTTGCTTGTTCCTGGAGTACATTTTGCTTATGATTTCCTTCACACATTAAGTGACACAAGAATTTCACACATTAAATGACGCAAGAGTTTGCATTGCACCAAGTGAAGTGAAAATGGTGCAAGGTGTCACTTTAATGGTAGTACATAAGCACTTATATCACTTGACATCAGGTAGGTGCATGTCAATATGAGGACATTAGGAAAGGCTGATGAAAGGTCACTTGTAGAAGGTTCATTTAGTTGTACCTGCTGTGTGAATTCCTGTGTTACCATTCTTTAATTGTAATGAAAATTTTCTGTGACAGTGCTTTTCTGCTGCCTCGGCTATTACTTACTAAACCCATTTTAGTTTAATGAGCTTTGTATTTAGAGAACTTCTAACTTATCTGGGTTTGAGATGGTATGAATGAAACTCTGATCCTGAAGTAAGCATTAGGTTTCTTTTCATCTCTCCGATATCAGGTATTAGAAAAATGTGATTATGGCTGCATTTCTTTTGTATGGACATTTGGTTTTCTGTAATACTGTAGAAGATGCTATCCTTAGTATACTAGGTTTGCTGTGTAATTTATTAGAAGAGTAAATTTTTTCTCCTCTTCAACATATTACACTCTACAAAAAATGTACCCTTATGTTTTTGCTCCATATTATTCACCACCTTAAGACATAAATACCTATATTTATTTAGTTTTCTACCACTTAAAGATTGTTAATCATACAAAATTATAGTGAAATTGTGCACTGGAAATGTGGTCATTGATGTAAGTATCTGTTTATTCTAGTTTATGCTCTGTAGTATTCTTTAGTATAGTGGATGCTCTTCAGTGGGTCTATACTTCAGCTGTCTTACTTCCTCTGTTTTTCTGCAAAGATCAGCACTATCATACTTCCAAGATAACTGCACACTGATCAACAGCTTAATTTCAGTTCTCCCATTGTGAAAAAAGAATCTGAGAGATAAGAGATAGTGATTCTGCAAGTTTCATAAAATTGAATTACTGGTTAGTAAGTGCACTGCTTGAATGCCAGCAAAGAAGAAACTTAGGTTGAAAGAAAATCAGCTAAAAAAGTAGAAGAGAAAACACTGAATGGAAAGAATCCTGCAGCTGTTCAGCAAAAAGCAGTTTGACATCTAGCTTTGATGCAAGAGATAGCTTTCAGCAATTTAGAGGAAAAAAATCAAATGCGCTTAAAGATTATTAAAATACATGAAACAGTGAAGGAGTTTATCAATTCAAGCAGCAAAAGGCAAAAAAAAAAAAAAAAGCTTTAAACAGCCATTCAGATGCCCAGATAATACTGCAAAAATTAGAGGATGAAAGGAAGAAAAGGTTGGCTGAGCATGGGTGGAACTTCTCAAGAAGAGCCAGTTCAAAAAAATGAAAAATGGTAGCGTTAGAGGACAGAATATGCAGAGGAAATCTGAGATTTTTCTGTTGTATCAGAGAAACTGAACGGGGCAGACTGTATTGATTTTATGAAGGCACAAATAAGCAAATGCACAGGTATTCCACAGCAGAATGTGTTAATCAAAAGGACACATCCTGTGTAAGCTCTAAACCTGACCATGAGAAAGCAGGGAAGATCTGTATTAAAGATGCAATCATACCAGCAGAAAGAGTTGATCCTGACAAAACTGTGGCAGAAGGGCCAAGTGTTAAAAATTTGGAGACAGAGTGTTTGTGGGAAAATGATTGCTTCTCTTCTGCCTGGTGTACAGTGAATAAAGTTATCCCAGCAATCAGGGAATGTCGAGAGGCAGGTGTGAGATTTAAGCTGCTGTCTCCAGCTGTCTTTAGAATATTTTTTTCCTGGAGGAAGAAAGTCATTTTTTGATACAGAACAGGCTAAGGAGGACATACAAATGTTTGTCCAGCAAAAAGTGAGCTACCAAACAGAAGGGGAGTATGCTTCTTATTCTTCTGATAATAAAGCTCACAGAGAGACTTTCCAGTGAAATATTTGCCGATCTTCCAAAGGAACATGCTTGAGAGACCGGAAGAAAAGCACAGGTGCTGACTAGAAGAATGGGAAGTACCTTGGACTTGAAGTGGACTCTGGGGTTGGGAGGGGGAGGTGAACAAGAAGACGACCAGCAACAGTGAAATTAGTGAGTAAGTGAGACATTGAAAGTATCAGTCACATTAGTGATTAAGGCTCTAAAAGAAAAAGGTGGCTTAGAAAGATTAGACTTCCTATGATTTTTTATTAAATTTGGTGTGGGGACAGAAAAGCATATACCCCACTTCATTAGTCTTTAGAAGGACACTAAAACGGAAAAGAAAAAAGTAAAACAATTTTTTTTGTTAATATTTGTATAAAGCATTTCTTGATGTAAGTTACATGTTATATAGTAAAGCATTTTTCAGTGAAGGTATAGTTTAAGTAAACAAGTTTTTTTCTTTTTAGTTTTAAGAAATATGGGCATTGCAATGTAAAAGGAAAAGAAAGGCTGGACAAAAGCATGTTTAAGTTAATACTCTGTAATCTTGGGCTGTTTGGTGGATGATGTGAAAGTGCACTGATTATAATATATGTAGAGTTGAAATGTTTTCTCTTATTTTTGCATATATTAATGTCTGGGTTAATGCCATTGGCTTAATCTAATAAGTTTCTTGCATAAACAGGTGACTTTAAAAATAAGAACACACTGTGAATGTTTAGTGTGAGTTGAGAAGTCTGTAGCTGAAGGCAACTGTACATTCTCTTCTTATGTTTCCATGGAGGTATGCGGGTAGGCAATAAATCGTAAGAGTTCTGGACATTGTTTACTGAGAGAAAATTAAAATTAAAAGATACAAAGGCAAGCAGCATAGTAAAAAATAAGCATAGAAATTATTTGAAGCGAGTAAGATAGCTTTCCTGTTTCCTAAATACTTCAGTGCCTTTACTATAATAGTGTATAATTTAGTTTTATTTAAAGATAGCCAGTGCACATCTTCTAAAGGCTAAAGGGTTAATGTTTTATGAAAGCATGCAAATGTTTTTCACATTTGGGAGGGAAATAAAGACAAGATGATAACAGCATATAGTGTAAATAGAAGCACAGGCTTTAATATGCGGATAATCGTAATTTTAGGTTAGGTAGTGGCTGTGTGTACACCTGTCAATTTTCCACAGTTTGAAGATATACATAGTTTTGTGTATTTGTCTTCAGTTAATAGGTTATTGGGTGTGTCTTTTTTTTTTCTTTCTTTTTTGAGGATTTTCATTAAAATAAAAAGGCTTGTAAAATGGAACATAGGATCTAATGTTGTCCTTTTCATTCTTCAACATATGGATTATAGATTCAACGCGGCCACATTCCACAGACTTAAAGATCCAACTCTTGAGTTCCTCCCTCTACCCATAATGTCCTAGTTTGCCTGCAATAGCCCAGATTT
Organism: Protopterus annectens; assembly: GCF_019279795.1. NCBI lineage: Eukaryota > Metazoa > Chordata > Ceratodontiformes > Protopteridae > Protopterus > Protopterus annectens. The sequence goes on along the minus strand of NC_056725.1, from coordinate 1,347,252,665 downwards.
TGTTTGCCGCCATCTCACATGGATGCAGATCCTCTATCAGAAGCCTTTGGTTAAATCTTTCAAGCATTTGAGAATAGTTATTCTTTAGGAATCTTGTTAAATTAGCCTTCTCTACATTCTCTCTCTTTATCTTTTTACTACTTCCTTCTTCTTTCTCCTCCTCTGGGCACGAAGTCCCAACAAGCATTCCAAAGCTCCGTCAGAGCCTAGAAAAGGGTCCCCTCCTAACACTCCAAAGACTTCTACCTCTACTACTTTGGATACTCCTCAAAAAAATTCAAAGATCTTTGGCTCCTACTTCCTTGTTTCTGAAGAGGAAAATGTCGGATCACAAGCCTTTGAATCGGGCAATAATATCTAGCAAATCCCTGATTCAGCCATTGGATCCAAAAACCTCAGATATGACCCCCTGGTAGTTCAAAGACACCCAGAACTCTCTCACCTGAGTTGATGATTGATCCATTGTCTCCTTGGATCCACTCCCCTTTCCTGCAAACTACTCCAAGGAAATACTCTAGGGGCCACAGTCCACTACCGCATCTGTCAGGTCCTCCACAAGTCTCTCCAAGGCAGAAGTGGATAGGATGATGAGGAAGTCCCTCAGAGCTGAGATTTGGATAGTGGTTATTCCATCTCTGGCTCCCATCTGATCTGTGAGCCTGCCTTCCACTGCCCATATAGTAATATCTCCTTCTCCAGTCCATCCCATGGCTTCAGTGCTGTCAGATCCAAGAGTCCCAAACAAATCAGTATCAGAGCTGAAGAGGGTTACGTCTTTAACTCAGACAGATTCTCTGACTGGTTCTGCTGCTGTCGCCTTGGACCGGGATGAGTCTAGAAGCCAAAGCATTGGTGTTGGATCCATAGATCCAGGATCTACTTCGATGTTGTCGGATGCCTCCTCGCCCCTTTGTAGCTTTGGCCCTAGATAGTTTGGGTCTAGCTCCCTCCTCAAGGCATGGACCGAGACAGACTCTGGGCTCATCTGTTTCAGATGTTTCAGCTATGAGACTACTGGTCATGGCTTCTCCTGGTCCATCTGCCTTCAAGGTATTGGAGAGGGTTTTCTCTTGTCCAAGAGATACTTTGGATCCTACATTTGTTCCCCCAACAGTTCCGAGCTCAGATCTCATCAGACCTGTTCCACAGGGACTGTATGAAATAAATCCCAGATCACTGAAGGCAGCTCTGCCAACTGTATCAAACGAGTAAGGAGCCACTACACCACAGAGAAGGATTTATTAAAAAATAAAACAACACAGTAGAACAAATAATGAAAAATTAATGATGATTGAACGCTTTCGGTATTAAACCTTTATCAAACCATTAATTCCTATCCATTAAAAACATCCATTAATAAAACAAATCTTAACCAATCAATGTCTACCTAGGAAGCCTCCACCCCTTCAAAGCTGGTTGTAGGGGAACTACTCCATTCAAGCTAAGCAGCTTATCCTTTTGCAGATTAATTATCCACCTTTATAGGTTCATAGATTAGTGCTAAGCTAACTGCCCTTGCGAGCCATTTTAAGCCTAGCCAATTATCCCTTGTGAGACTCAAACCCTGCACCTTGCGTTTGTAAGACAAACGCCTTAACCATTAGGCCACCCTCCCAATTTGTCTTATTACACAAGTCTCCTCCTCTCACTATCATGAACCAAATCCAGCACTAAAAAAGAAAATGTATGTCCAGAATTCTTCCTTATGTCCTGCGATAAGGCATTATTTTCACTACCAAGTCTAATATCACTCAAGTGGTGGAGGATCCTTTCCTTAAAAGGTCTGTTGGTCTTACCTATGTAAAAACCAGTGCAGCAATGGCAAAGTGCTGCATATGTTATATTCCTTGTGTTGCAGTCTGCATATGCACGTAACGTATAGACTTTGGATGAAATAGGATGTATAAAACTGTTACTGTTAATAAAGGGACATGCCTTGCACCATTTGCAAGAAAATGTCCCTTCCTTAAAATATCTGGCCCCATGACAGTCCATCCTTATAATGTGCTGTTCAAATTCTGTTTATTCTTAAAGCTGAAACTTGGGATCTCGCCAAGAATGTTCTTTATGCCTTCATCCGTTATCAAGAGTCACCAATTCTTCTATACTATTTCACGTACTTGTTGCATATCACTTCTGCTGCTGAGTAAGCACCTAATAGTTTTAACTGTATTCCTTTCTTCATGTGGTTGTGTCTGTTGCACCACTTTATCATTTCTGACATCTAAAAAATATGGTTCCCTTTTGTCCTCCTGAAACTTCTGGTTACAAGGTAGCCCTCTTATTTTTCTTTCTCTGTATATCCACATTCTCAGAACTGATTCATCAATTGAACTGTTTCATCTTCCTCCACTATATCATCAGTGTACAACCTAGATGTACCAAATAGCTGCCCCTTCACAGTGCCCGAATATATGTATCAGGGATGCATACTTATTCTATGTAGATTGTTCCTCCAGCAATCCTTCCTACATATATTGTTGCTCAACTTCCCTTCAGCATTCAATAGCAGTGTGACATCCAAAAATCCTATCTCAAATGTGGACATATGTACTTCAAATTCCAAAAATGATGTTGTGTTGCTCAAATAATCAACAAAGCTGAATAATTCCGCCTCATCACTATTCCACAGAAGAAATGTGTCATCCACAAATCTTCCATAATAATCAATGTTCTTCTTCCAAGGATTAACATCACTGAAGATGTACTTCTCCCATGTAGCCATCAATAAGTTGGAATAACTGTTGGCATCAGATGTGCCCATAGCCACTCCCCATTTCTACCAGTAGTTTTGTTCACCATATACAAAAACATTGTTCTCCAATATGATGCTCAATAGCATACAAATGCATGAGATGGTTGTTACATCAGGTACTCCATTCTGTCCAATAAACTTATGTGCAGCTCTAATACCAAAATCGAGTGTCACTGCGAACAAACTCTTTATATCCAGGGTGACCATAATGGTTGTATTTACCAAACTCATATTGCTGGCATAAAGTGTTTCTAGAAAGTGGGGGATGTCCCTTTCCACACTTGTGGCTTTAGGGAGTATTTTCTTTAATTGATGTTCAACATGTATTGAGGATCATATCTGTTTTGTGCACCTTAAGCAGACCATTAATCACTAGGGTCATAGGATATTCCACAGGGACAGCCAGTGCCAACCAGTGTCCAGACAATTCCCTCGGAGGAACTTCCCCCTCTCTTTGGACACCTCCCCAGAGTATCCCACTCAGGAAGTTCTCCATAAGAGAACACAAAAGGAGGCACATAGATTCCCCCTTGGAGTTGCTCACAGAAGATACTGATTTCAACGAAGGGGGAGGGTCCCCCAGATCACCATCTGATGACGTCTCATTTTGAGACATTTTGGAGATCCTTAAGCAAAAAGATGGTTGGTCCTCAAATAATCCTTTCCCGGAGGAGTCAGTATTTCTGGAAGCTTTTGGTTTTGGCCCATATATGTCTTGGGTGACTCCCCCAGGTAATGAGTTTATCGACTTAGTCTCTTGTTAGGCATGGAAGGAACCAGAATTTGTCAAACCAGTCCCCCATTGTCCAAATGATTTTGGTAGCACCAAAAGACAGACTCCATTGGAGCAAAGGAGTTTGTGTTGATGCTATGGTTGTGGTAGCAACTAACTGAGCAGAGCTCCTCTGTCCATCTCCCTGCTAGAGAATCTTACGGCATTGAACAGATTTTTGAAAGCACATATTTGCTTCAGCGACCTTTGTCTTGAGGTCCCTGAATTATTTGGAGCACTTTTTAAGACTGCAGAGGGATTTGACCAAGGAGCTCTCCAAATCCCTCTGAGTCCATGTCTGTGGAAGACTATAAAAGATTATCTTCACTTTCCACTGCATCCATGAGGTTGATATTTCATGCTACAGAGAGGGTACCTTACAGGCTGCCAGTTCAGACATTGATGTACAGAGACGTGCCTGAATGCAGTTATGCGACTTTGCAGTGCCTTTCAAGTTTTCTTTCATCAGTGCTCCTTTTGATGGAACATCCTTGTTTGGTCCTTCTGTTAAAGAAATGCTCTCGTGCAGTGAACAGGAAGGAAAGATCCTGTCTGCTGTAGGGATTTCATTTTCTTCCCCCACTGATACTTTTCCTGGAATCAAAGAAGGGGCAAAAAAATGTGGTTCAATAAATTCCTTAGATCTTTGCAGGATTCGCATGGGGACGACAAACCAAGGTGGGGGAGAGGGTGTCCAAGTGAAAATACACTGTCCTTACAGCAGAGGAGGCCCACAAAACTAGAGTTTCCAAGATTCCTTTCCAGATGGACCCTTTCAGCACTCCTGAAGGGTTGCCTGACTGCTCACCTCTGGAGGCAGTCAGGGGGCACTTGTCCTTGCTCCCAGAGCTTCTAAAACAAGAGATTCTTGGATGCTAAAATAATATCCAGAAGTTATTTCATACCATTTATCTAGATGCCTCTAACCAAAAGAAGAAAACTTCCTAATGTTCCACCCAGTCAGATAGAAGTAGCAGCTCAACAAATTCAGAAGCTTCTGGACAAAATAATTATCCAGGCGGTCCCACCAGACCAAAGAGGATGCAGAACTTACTCAAGGTTCTTTTTAGTGGCAAAGAAGACAGTAGATGTGAGACCAATTTTGGATCTAAGCAACCTAAACCAGTCTGTGAGGATATCAAAGTTCCGAGTGGTCACAGCTTAGTCCATTCTGCCTTTTTTGCTCAAGGATGATTGGATGTGCTCAGTCAGTCTTCAAGCAGGTACTATCCCATCAAAATGAATACTGTCACAAACATACCAATGCCTTTGGTTGGGAGACCGCCACTGTTGGTTCAGAGCCCTGCTTTTTGGACTTACCCTAGCCCCCAGAGCGTTTACCAAATGTATGGCAGTAGTAGCAGCTCACCTGAAACTGCTAGGATTCGGAGTGTTTCCATATTTTTTAGTTGCTTTTACATTTTCAGTGAGAATTTTTGAACTCCATGCTCTATCATCCAAATCCTCTTAAATTGTTTTCCACAAAGATAGAGTTACCTTATGAACCAGTCCATCCTTCATACAAGAAGTAGCCTCTGAATTGAACATCAGTCAAACAATTCATTTGCCAGTCTTCACAAATTTTTTAAATAAGGGTGAATACATGCTGCATCTTTTAGATGTACATAGACACTACATTTCGATTTGCACAGGACAAAGGATTTCAGGAAAATACACCATTTTGTTTCTCTCTGAACAGTCTGGGTTCACCAATTTCTAAAGTTACCTTTGCCAAATGGATTATTAATTGCATTTTGTTTGTATATTCCCAGCACAGTCTCTCCCTACCAAAATCTGCTAAGGCACATTCAACTAGATCCATGGCCACTTGTTCTGCCTTCTGGTCTAGCATGCCCATTGATGATATTTGTGCAGCAGCTACCTGCTCTAACACCCATGCCTTTATTACTCATTACAAACTAGACTTGACTTCTAGAAGTACAGCTGCTTTTGGTTCGGCAGTTCTACAGGATATCCTTCCATGAGGGCCACCCAAGATTTATGTAGCTGGGGACTCTGTCCCATTTGTTGAGGAAGAATGAACAGGACAACATCAGATATTAAAGTTATGTACTCACCATAACTATGCATCTGTTTCCATTTTCATTCTTTTCCAGCTCCCCTCCCTACTTCCCCATTCCTGTCCTCTTCTGGAATTTTCTGATGGAAATTTTGAAACCATTTGTTCCAGGTTTGAGCCCTAGCCCTAGCTTTGCTGTTATTTCCTTTTCCCTATTATATCTTAGGATCTATAAGGCAGCAAACTCGATCTAAGCTATTTTAGGCTGACTAGGGCATTGTGGGTAGAGGGAAGAGCTTAAGAGTTAGATCCATAAGTCTGTGGTATGCAGCCGAGTCAGATCCATAACACATATGCTGAGGAATAATGAAAATGGACAACACAGATGCATAATTGTGGTGAGTACATAACTTTAATTTCAAATGGAGATAACAAGAAGCAAATGTATAAAGGATCAACCTGTCAGACATTAGTGGGTGCATGTAATACAAAAGCTGGTAATAGATGTTTAAAAAGCTGGCATATATAATAGGTGGGAATAATAATTTCATCTCATAATGGCTACACTATCCATATTATTTTGGAATGTGAATGGCCTCACTATAGAGACAAGGGTAAGGGTACGGAATCATATTAAGAAATGTTGAATGCAAGTAGAAAAGCTACAGGAGAGACAGTTGGAAAAAGTGAGCATGTGAATTTGATAATGAAATTATTTTGGAATGGATATTCAGCAGAATATCGGGGACAAATGAAAAGGGGAGTGCTTATAGTAATTGCTAGAGGAGCTCCAATAGTGATTGAAGAGGAAGAAAAGATAATGGTAGATGTTCTTCGTGTTTCACTGTTGCAGTAATTACATTTGGGTTATCTGCTTGCAGGTAGCCCTCAGTCGGCCTGATTAACAAAGTCTTGGGTCCTGCGTCAGTTGCTGTCCCTTCTTCCATGACATCAGGGGTATAAAACATGCAGCCGACACCATTACATCAGTCTTTCTTGCTGTGCAGTGCCCGAAGCAGAAGCAGTTCGGCCGACTCCTGAAATTTTCAGAACCGAAGTCTTCAACTAAAGCTAAGTACCCCGTTGGGGAAACTTTTTCTTGCCCCTTACCAATGTCAGTAAAAGTTAATAATTGCATTACTTGTGGAAAGCAAATACCTCATAATGATTTTCATTCGTACTGTATTACTTGCTTAGACCTTGACCACGACGTACCTTGCTGTCGGTTTTGTGCTTTATTTAATCAGCGCACTATACTTCGGTACATTTTCACCTCTAAATATTTCTGCTCTCGGTTTAATTATCCAGAAATGTCATTGGTTAGCTATCCGACTACCGGGATTCTGAAAAAACGCAAAGGTAAAGACAGAGACAGGCCGCCGAGGTTCAAAACTGCTAATGACGCTTCTCCTAAGCCAGTTCGCTGGTACTCAGTGAGGCGCTTTTGCAGCCCCTGATAACCTGCTACTTCTGATTCGCAGGCCTCTACTGAGACCCATTCGGAGTCCGATATGCCGCGAGATGCTTCATCTATGGAACCTGTGGATGTCTCTACCTTGGATGGGTCCGGAGTCGCTGTGCAGGCACTGGCTTCTGAGGGTGTATTCAGGCCTACGGACTTGCATATTAAACTGACGCCTCCTTCTATACTTATGACTAAAGCTCGATCCATGCCTAAAAAAATGACACCCAGGCCACATGCACAGGCCTCTATGCCAAAAAAACTAATTATAAGGATGGCTGAAGATCTAATAACTCTAATCAGGGTTAGCCAACCCCCCCCCCCCCTTCTAAGAGGCCTAGGACTGAAGTTGATTATGAATCTTCTGATCAGGATTCTGTTTCTGATTCTTCTGATCTGGATTTGCCCTTATCTACTTATGAAGATTCTGATGCAGAAGACTCCATTCCCTCTGCTTCCCCTCCTGAGGATTTTTCTTTTGGGGAAACCTTACATACTCTAAGGGAGCATTTCCACTGGGAAAGACAGGATTTTTCTGATTCAAAAAAGAGGCTTAGGGATTTCCTTCTCCAACCTCAGCAATAGGCCTTTAGCTATTCCTCCTGTATTAGACATTGTTGATGCTTTTTCGGAATCTAGTTTGGCCCCTGATATCCCTGCCTCCTGTTCCCAGAAAACCTGACAGATACTACAGGGTTCCTGAGTCCCACAAGTTCCTTTTTAAAAATCCCATTGCAGATCCAGAAACTATTTCACAGGGGCCCAAGGGCATTAATGCTTCTACTGCTAAAAATCCTACCCTTTCTGATAGAGACTCCAGGGCGCTGGATAGATGGGGTAAGAAGGTTTACACTTCTGGAACCTTGGCCATTAGGGCTTTAAACTGCCAGTTTCATATGTTAAAGTATCAGCAACATGTTATTGGACTGCTTAAAAAGAAAAAATGATGTTGATTCCTGACTGTGTGGAAAATAAAGAATTACAGGATTTAATGCATTCTGCTGAACAAGTTGGAAAACATACTTTGCAATGTGGTTTTGATTCATTAGAGGCTTCTTGCAGGGCTGTGCTCAGAAGGCATGCTTGGCTTAAGGAGCAATCTTTGCCTGATCATGTTAAAGCTAAATTGTTGGATGCTCCTTTAAATCAGGACCGCCTGTTTGGCAACAAGGCTGAGGAAGTTCTTAAAAAGATGGGAGATAAAAGCTAAATCTATGCAAACTGTGAAAGATTTTTTACAAGTTCAGCCTCCTAGATTTAGTAGGCACTGCCCCTCTAAGAATTGGTCTTTTCCAGCCCCTTCCAGGTCTTGTCAAGCCAAACCCAGACACAGCAAAAACCCCAGGTTTCAGTCCAGGGGAGACACAGAACTAAGCAGTGGGGCACCTCCACTTCCAAATCTGGGAATAAGACTCCCCCCTATGGTAAACTGTCTCAATGAACTTCCTTTTAAAATATCCAAGCACTTGTCAACTGACTGCCCCTTTGCGAGGGAAAGATTGCTCTTCATGCAAAGAATTGGGAACTCATTACCCAGGACAAATGGATTTTAAATATAGTGTCCCGGGGATGCAGATTTCACTTCCACATGTTGCCAACACCAAGCGGGTGGCCAGACCTACCCCCAAATTAGTGGGCAGAGGCCCCAAAACAAGTACTTTCTCTTTAAGCATGGGGGCTATTCAACTGGTACCAGAAGAGGAAAAGGGACAAGGTTTCTACGTGAGATTTTTCCTGCTACCAAGAAAAGACAATTCATGGCGTCCTATCCTGGACCACACCTTTTTGGAGATTCCAAAATTCAAGATGCTGATGCTTCAATTACTTCCTATGCTAGGCAAAGATGCCTGGTTGGCAACAATAGATTTAAAAGAAGCATACCTGCACATCCCAATCGGGGAATCTTGCAGAAGATACCTACACGTCAAAGCAGGCTACACGCACTATCAGTTCTCTGCACTGCCCTTTGGCTTATCTACTGCGCCCAGGGTATTCACAAAGTGCCTAGCTCCAGTTATTGCATTTTGCAGGCAAACAAATATTCAGATATACCCATACCTGGACGATGGTCTAATTCAGGCAGAAAGCCAGGACATACTTTTGAATCATCTGGCCTTTGTACAAAGGGTTCTAACTTGTCTGGGGTACACCATAAACGAAAAGAAATCACACTTGGTACCCTGTCAACAAATTATATTCCTGGGAGCAAGCTTGAATACAACTTCCCAGATGGTTTACCTCACGCCAGAGAAACAAATTCATTTGACAACTTACTTCAAACAAGTGGCCACAAAATCCCTGCTGTCTGGAAGACAAATAATGCAAGCCTTGGGGTTCATGGCCTCCTGCATTCTTCTAATTCCATATACAAGACTGCATATGAGGAAACTACAGTGATATCTAAAAAGCCTATGGTGTCAACATTCTCAAGACGTAGAAACAATGATTCCTATCATACCTTGCCTACACCTAGAGTTCCTTTAGTGGGCAGAGGCCTTCCACCAAAACAAGGGACTACCTTTCATACCACCCCCCTGCTGCCCAAACCCTAACAACAGATGCATCAGACTATGCATGGGGGGCTCACCTGGCAGGGAAGTGCACTCAGGGCAAATAGAACCCAAGTCAAATGCACCTGCATATCAATCAAAAAGAAATGTTAGCTGTACAGAATGCTCTGACAGCCTTCAAGGATCACATTCTTCCAGGACAACTAATGGTAAAGATGGACAACACCACTGTTATGTGGTACACAAACAAGCAGGGGGGGGTACACATTCTTACCCCCTATGCAAACTAGCCATGGCGTTGTGGAACACAGCCCTGAGCTACCAAGTGCATCTACAAGCTCAATTCCTGCCAGGAAAATTAAATACACTGGCAGACGGACTAAGCAGAGAACTCATGGACCCACACAAGTGGAAACTGGAGCCAAAGATTTTCAACATGTTGACAAGCAAATGGGGGAGCCCAGATATAGACCTGTTTGCCTCTCCCCAGAACTACCAATTTTACAAATTTTGCACAAGGACTCCCCACAAACAAGCCTGGAAAGTGGATGCTCTGTCCTTCAGCTGGAAAAACCTGTCAGTCTATGCCCCCCCCCCCTCTGCCTCTGCTCTCCAAAGTGCTAATAAAAATCAAACAGGACAAACCAAGGATGATTTTGATTGCTCCAGACTGGCTGCACCAACACTGGTACCCCCTCCTGCACAGTGTACCATGGTTATCTCCATGGCACCTGCCTCAGACTCCTTCCCTGCTGTCTCAGCAGGAGAACCAGATTCTGCACCCCCAGCTTCTAACATTGATCCTTCCAGCCTGGCTAATAACTTAATCTCTCCTTTACCATCCCTCAGCAAACCTGTGATGGATATCATTTTAGAAGCAAGGAGGCCTAGTACTAGAAAATCTTATGCGGAAAAATGGAAAAGATTCTGTGCCTGGAACCAGTCTCACGGGATGAGCACATCAACACCCAATTTACCTCAGATTTTACAATACTTTATTGAGATGCTTTACAAGGGCCTGTCTTTTTCCTCCATTAAAATCCACACCTCAGCCATTTCAGCTCATTATAACACAGAACCTCCTCTCTTCTCTCATCCACTGCTCAAGCAGTTCCTCAGAAGGGCCAAAAAATTGAGACCACCCAGGAGAGCTCCAATCCCAGCCTGGAACCTTAACTTTGGCTTGGAGAAACTCACTCTACCTCCTTTCGAGCCAGCTGCTACTGCAGACTTAAAATTTATTTCTTGGAAAACAGCTTTCCTTTTAGCAATCACTTCAGCTGGAAGGGTATCTGAATTACAGGCCCTTATGGCAGTGGAGCCTTTCATCATCTTTCATGCGGACAGGGTGTCCCTCAGAACCAATCCATCCTTCATGCCCAAGGTGGTATCTAGTGTGGCTCTTAATCAGTCCATTCATTTGCCAATCTTCTTTCCCAATCCACAGAAGAAAGGAGAACGGATACTACATTCCTTAGATGTGCACAGACAACTTAGATTCTACTTGGACAGGACTAAACCTCAAAGGAAATCAAAACAACTGCTGGTGGCATTTGCTGCAGGGGCAGAGGGGAAGGCTATTTCAAAGCAAACCATTTCTAAATGGATAAGCCATTGCATTCATTTCTGTAAGCACCATGGAAAACCTATCCCCCAGGGGATCAGACATCACTCCACCAGGGCTGCATCTACCTCTACAGCCTTTTTCAGAGGCGTCCCTACCAGGGACATCATAGAAGCTGCTACCTGGAGTTCTGTACATACTTTCACCAAGCATTATCATTTGCCAATTTTCTCTAAATCCAGAGCTGGATTTGCCAGTGCAGTCTTGCAGGTCCTTGTAGGTGGCCCTAATGCTATCTAAATTCCTCCTCCCAACCATAGCTTTGGGAATCTACCCAAATGGTAATGACTACAACAGTGAAACACGAAGAACGTAGTACAGTTGTGTACACTTACCATAAATGTAGATGTTCGAGTGTATTCACTGTTGTAGTCCTGGTTACCCTCTCTCCAGCCCCCTAACTTCTTTTGACTATACCTCTACTTTCCATTACTATGCTTAAAAGCCTTTTTGGTGTATTTGCTGTTTTGTTGGAGGTATATCTTTGTACTTTTATATTTAATTGCTTCCCATTAGGGGGGCACCTGACATCTTGGGCAAGAAAAACTGATGTAATGGCATCGGCTGCATGTTTTATACCCCTGATGACCTGACGTCATGGAGGGAGGGACAGCAACCGATGCAGGACCCAAGACTTTGTTAATCAGGCTGACTGAGGGCTACCTGCAAGCAGATAACCCAAATGTAATGACTGTAGCAGTGAATACACTCTAACATCTACATTTATGGTAAGTGTACACAACTGTACTATTTGTGGTAGTAAGGGGTTACTGGCAAGGGAAGGAGGATTATGCTGGCATATATTTATATTCCACCTAAAACCACTAGTATGGCGCATAAGACGTTTTGGGGAGAAATGCTCATCTTTCAGCAGAGAATATTACTTCTAGGTGGAGACTGGAACTTGATAGTGAGGATGTATCTGAATAACCTAGAAGGGAAAATATCACAAGCGGAGGGTAGATCACTGAAGAAATTTATGAATATATTTTATATGGAAGATGTAAATTCAGTAGTAGGAATGCAGGGAGAATTTACATATTATTCTCCAAAGTGCAGTAACTGGGATAGAATAGACATAAATTATATTTCACAGGAATATGTGCATTTAATTGAAAGCCTCAGCACACATCCAATAACTATTTCATATCATGTGCCAGTGACAACTAAGATAAAAATGCAGGATAATGAAGTAAAATTAAGACACTGGTGCTTCCCACACCTACCTGTTAAAAAGAGAGGAATTTAAGAAATGAGTAATGGAAATTATTCAAGAGTTATTAGGCAAGGTAGAAATTTCTTCTGATATTATAGCGAGTGTGGTAAAATTAAAGTAAAGTTTAAAATATGGTAGAAATAAAAGAAAGAGATTGTTACTTCTTAACCATAAATATTTAGATGGACTGACAAAGGTTCAAGTATTACAGAATAAGGGAATCTCACAAAACAAGAAGTGCAACTGCAAATTGCCAAAGACAAAATAAGGAAGTATCTGGATAATAAGCATGTGTTTAGAAAGATTGCTGTTAAACAACTGTTTTTGATAATTCCAGAGCACAAAACCTTTAAGCACAATGACTTAGGCAGCATAAAATAGCAAGGGTTGTTGCCAAACTTAGGCGGCCTATAACATGCAAAATAACCATAGCTACTGTAGCAGTATTAGATATATTTTGTAATTTTATGAAAATTTGTATAAAGTAGAGGTGTGGAAATGAAGAAGGAGTACAAATGGACTTGCAGGATGGCTGCACAATTGAGTAACAGTTTGATTCTCTCTCTCCCAGTGTGAAAACAGAAACTCAACAGAGAAGGCCAGTAGACTTTTGTGTTTATGGGTAAATTTCAGAAACTCGCTGCAAAAAGTAAGGAAGAAGTACTGACTGGGGAAAGTTGGGCAGCTGTTCAGCAAGAAAACAATGCAACCTCCAGACATGACTTCCAGTAACCTACCGGAAGATATAAAACAACTGCACACAGACCTGGTTCAAATAAACAAAACACTGATGGGAGTATATCAACACAAACAACAAAAGCTTGGAAAAAATGAAAGCAGCTTTAAACAGATATTCAGATGAGGAGATAAAGCTGCAAACATCAGATGTTAAAATAAAGAAAAGGCTGTCTGAATATGAGACTGCTCAGGAAGACGTATAAAAAAATAGTCGAATTAGAGTACAGAGCACGTATGGAAAACCTGAGGTTTTCAGCTATATCAGAAAAGTCGGAAGGCACAGACTTCATTAATTTTATGACAGTACAAATAAGCAACTGGACTAGTATTCCACAGCGGGAGTTGTGTGAAAGGGCTCATTGTGTTTATGCTCCAAACTTGGCTATGAGAAAACAACCTAGACCTTTAATAGTAAGGATGCAGTCCTACCAGCAGAAGGAGTTGATTCTGACAAAACTGTAGCAGAAGGACAAAATACTGCAGAAGGACAAAATACTAAAAGTGGGAGAGAGCAGAGTGTTTGTGGAGAAGATTACTCATTATACACCAGGCAGAAGAGGAATTAATTCATCCCACTGTTCAAGGAATGTCAACACGCAGGTGTGAGATTCAAACTGCTGTACCCAGCTGTTTTCAAGATTTTCTATCCTGGAGGAACAAAATCATTTTTTGAAGAAGTACATGCTAAGGAAGAACTATTAATTTGTCCAACAAAAAATGAGCTGTGAAGCAGAAGGAGATTCTGCTTCTTATTTTTCTGGTAATAAAGACCTTAGAGATACTGTACCTGTGAAACCTTCCCCACTGTTTCAATGGAAAATGTTGGAGAGAAGGAAAGGAAGGGAGCACGAGAGTTGACTAGAAGAATCAAGACTATGTTGGAAATGAAGCAGAGACAGGATATGGGAAATGGATATGAACAGTAATAAAACTAATAGTTTAATATGATATTACAGTGCAATAATTATATTTATGAAATATGACAGAACAAGAAAATCTGGAAATACTGGTCTTTCAGAATTTGTTGGACTTATGGAAGACTCTAAAGTATATGCCCTACTTCGTGTCATTAATGTTGAGAAAAAATGCTTTGGGGGAGAGGAGGAGGGAGAAAATTGTCTGTAAGTAAAGATTTTTTTTTCTTAATAGTACTATTGTATTATTTGCATGCTATCAAGTAAAGTTTTCTCAGTTACTTTTAAGTGTAATGGGGAATGTAAATAGGTGCTGCTGTTCTTTGTTCCCCTTTCTTTCTTCTTGTCTAGTTTGTTTTAAGAAATGAAGACACTGCAATGTAAACAACAACAAAACAAAGCCTGGTTAAAAATTAATATGCTTTTTCTCAGTCTTGCATGGGGGAATGACTGGATTAAGGATCTTAAATTGATGTAGTAACAAGTTTTAAGAGAAAGCAAGTAAATGAAAAAGAATATCGAATGTTATGAGGCTTTTTTTCTAGAAAGTTAATATATGCTTTGTAGCAATCCTGTATCTGACCCTTATGTCTCCATGGAAACAATCTGATAAAGAGAAATTGACTGTCTGGTTCTCGTGTCTCCATGGAGACAATCTGAGAAAGAGAAATTGGTTACGTTCTGGTGGAGAGTGATTGGCAGGGGGGAAAAAACAAAAGAGAACCGGCTAGGAGATGGTGTTTTCTGAAAGCTTTCAGGAGTTCCCAGCTGGGAAAGCTATAAAGATAAGACAAAACCATTTAGCACTTAGGGGTACAGGCTGTACCCTGCGTTGTAGGATTGATGACCTTTCGTTTAGGTTAACGTGTGTGTGTGTGTGTGTTAGTTTGGGACATTTGTTCCTATTAGGAGGGTAAGACTTCAATATTTGAAGATATGCATAGTTTTGTATGTTAATATTAAATTAATAGGTTTTAGGGGATATTGGGAGTATGTTTTTTTTTTTTTGTTTCAGGGCTTTCAATAAGAAAAGTTTGTAAGATGTGACTTAGGCTCAAATGAATATGACAAGAAATAACCATATAAAAGTTCAGCCTGCCAAACAATGCATGCATGTAACACAAAAGCTGCAACAAGATATTTAACAAAAAAGGTATTATACATAAAAGGTGGGAATAATAACTTTTTAATACAGTGATGCTTTCTGTAATGTGTTTAATTGTCAGTGGTTTCACAGTTAAATGCAAAAAAGAAAGAAAATTATATTAAAAAATGTAGAGTGCAAATAGCTGTTACAGGAGAAGTACTTGGAAAGAACTGAACATGTGAATTTGATAAAGAAAGGTTTTCAGGATGGTTATTCAGCATAATATCTGGGACATAGGAAAAGCAGAGTACTTATGTTAATTGCAAGAGGAGCTCCAGTAGTGATAGATGAGGATAAAAAAGATGATAGCAGATATGTAGTGCTAAGGGGCCATTGGCAAGGGAGGAAGATTACACTGTCATGTATTTATGTTGCACCTAAAACTGCTATAATGGAGCTTAATAATCAGTTTCCGGCAAGGAATATTACTTGTAGGTAGGGATTGAAATTTGATTTGCAGCAGTGAAGATGTGTGTGGGGGCCCAGAAGAGAAAGTATAACATAGTAGGGTAGATTTTTGAAGAAATTTATGAAAATATTTGGCACTGAAGATGTGAATTCAGAAATAGTTCGGTGTAAATTTACATATTATTCCTCAAGGTGTAAAAACTGGCTAGGCTAGACAGAATTTACATTTCCCAGGGACGTGTGCATTTAATTCAAGGTCTTGATATGCAACCCAATAACTATTTCAGATCATGTGCTAATAATAACTAAAATGAAAACACAAGATAATTAAATAAAAATGAGACAGTGGAGCTTTCCCACCTATCTGTTGAAAAGAGAGGAATTTAAGGAATGTTTGGTGGAGATTATTCAGGAGCTATTTGAGAGGATAGAAATTACTTCTGAAAATATACTAGGGAGTGGGATAAAATTAATGTGGAGTTCAGAAATATGGTGGAAATAAAAGAAAGGGAGCTATGGTTAAGAAGTAACAGAAATTATTTAGAGGGACTGAAAAATGTTAAAGTATTGCAGAACAGGGGTAATCTCACAGAACAAGAAGAGGATCAACTGCAGAATGTTAAGCAGAAAATAAATGATTGCCTTGATAATATACACAAGTTTAGAAAAACTGCTGTTAAGCAACTGTTTTTTGATAATAGCACTAGAGCACAAAAACTTTTAGCACGATGACTCGGGCAGCAGAAAGTAGAAAGGGCTGTCGCCAAGCTTAGGGAGCCTATAACAAGCAAGATAACAAGAGATCCTGTAGCGATATTAGAAGTATTTTGGAAATCCTGTGAAAGTCTGTATAAAGCAGAGAAGTATGGAAATCAAGAAAAGATACAAATGGAAATGTTTATGGAAGAATTAAATATGCCAAGGTTAGAGATAGAGGAGGCTGAATTACTAACAGGATAGGAGGAGATGAGAGAAAAATGTTGATATATAATGAATCTACAGGGAACCCCTCGGGAATAGATTGTACTCCTGTAGAAGTTTGGAAGCTAGTAGGGAAAAAAACGGAAAGATCTGGAAGGTTTTGTTTAGCAGTATTTAAGGGGAGGAGAAGTACCAACATCCTGGAAAAAGCAGTGGTATCTGTAGTACCTAAAGTGGGTAAAGATCCATCAGATTCAGCTTCATACAGGCCCATTACAATACTAAACCATGATTATAAAGTGTTCATGTCTATAATGGCTAAAAGAATGGCAAAAGTAGTGCTAAAATTAATATATATGGATCAGTGTGGTTTTGTGGAAGGGAGGCAAACATTTGACAACATCAACAGAACATTAATGATCTAGAGGAAAGCAGAATGCAAGAAAACACCACTGTTGGTGATTGGTCTTGATGCAGAGAAATCATTTGACAGAGTAAGCTGGGATTTTTTTTTGAGTAGGGCAATGGAAGCATGTGTATTCCCTGATACAATAACAAGATTGATTAGGAAGATATGAGGGACTGGAGCAAAAAGTGGGAGGGTAACTGATAAATTTTGTATGAATAGAGAAACCAGGTAGCCTTCTTTCCCCTTTCCTATTTGCTTAATATTTAGAGCCTTTGACACAGAAAATAAGGACTCATAAATTCAAGGGTATAATTGCTATAGTAATTGAGAATATTGGCTTTGTTTGCAGATGATATTTTGTACCTGTTAAAACCGGGAAAGGACGCCTCTGTGTTGTGGAACATTTTGAGACCGTTTCAAGTCTTTCTTGGGGTATAAAATTAATGAAGATAAAATAAAGGCTGTAGCTATAAACTATGCAGCCAGACATAAATCAGTTCAGCAATGCCCATATTTATGGGGATATGATAAAATGAAGTATTTGAGTATGGATTAAAAAGGTTTTTGTTATGACAGCTAAGGATTTGTGGGAAGAGACTAAAAAAAGATAATGGAGAAACTGAGAAACTGCAAGCTCTTGTTGTCTATGGATGTTGGATAGCAAGATATAAGCAGTGAAAATATTTATATGTTTTAGTTTTATATACGGTCAGGCATATTTTTATCAACCAGAGGTAAGTTGTGGACAGTAATAGAGTGGAAAGAATTTATCTAGGAGAAGAATAGGGTAAGGGTCAAGTGAGATAAGTAGAGTCTTCCAATAGAGCAAGGTGACTTAGAACTACCTGATTTGAAGGGATAGTTTAGAGCTGCACAATTCATGCTGATGTACGTGACACAGTCAGAAAGCTGTTAATCAAAATGGAGAAGGAAGATGATGAAACGGAGGAATTTAAGAAACAAGGAGAGAGTGGTATTTTGGATGCTTGTTCTTAAATAACAGCTATACAGAATATACAGTTATGTAGAATATTATATTCAGAAAGTAGCAGAAAGTATTCTAAGAACTAAACCAACACGAGAATGGAAAATGGAGGTTTTGCTGATAGGAATGACTGCAGTTAGGCAAGAGAGGGCTGGAATTTACTGAAGAAAACTAACAAAGGAGCCAAGGCACTGGGAGCAAATATCTAGAGAGGTAAATGTAATGGGAAGAGGTCATGAAGACATTTGGATCGCAGGTTAGAGACTGCCTTTCCTATCATCAGTACAGGCAAAGGGAAGGTGATAGTGATAGGGGAAACCTAAGTAAACTACATTCTCATTTAAGAGTTTTTAGTTGAATCTAGAGCAGAATATACTGTTAAAAAGAGATAATTAGTAGGACATAGAAAATATTGCATGATAACAGTAGGAATCAATCAGAGGAGGTTAGAAAAGATTGGGAAGAAATATTGGATAAACAATTCAGAAGGAAACAATGGGATGACATCAGTATGTCTCCCAAAAATGCAATAAAGTCAAGAAAATTTAGGATTTTTGCTTGGAAGTGTTTGCATAGGTATTTTTATAGGCCAAGCAGACTACAAAGAATTTTTCCTCAGTTGTATGTGTAATGGGGATGAAAGACATAACTGGGAACATACGTTTTGGGGAGTACAATGGGTTGGCAGACTTTAAAAATTGTCTACAGAGTACTCTGCCTAACATACAAAGCTATGTCAAACCCAGAGCTGTTGGACATGCTCTACTTAAAGAAATCCCAATCCCTCCGAGCTACACGCTCTAGGGACCTAAACCTTGTCACCACAATAAACAGAACATGCTGGAGGGATAGATTCCTGTCCCAGAGACTTCCATACTCGGGAACAGACTACCTATCTATGTCAAACAGAGCTCCTCATTAGCACTCTTCAAGAAAAATCTTGATGATTGGATGGGAAATGGGAAATTCACCCCAGAGATCACTTCTGTGGCTCTGCTCGACAGGGTCACAGCAAAATAATTTTCTTGGGTGGTGAAAGCCAGGGTGCATTTTTTAGCTAGGCTTATATAGGCCCTAGGGCCAATAGCTTAGTACCAACCTATAAACTCTGTCAGAAATATTTGTTGAACAAATGGGTGCAACTAAGGAAATTATTTTTTTTTGAGCTGGGATACAGAATCTGAATTGCTGAGGCTTAGTGTAAGGCCTTATTAATTACTCTGATGGATGCCAAAAAAGCAGTGATTAGAAAATGGAGATTGAGGTGTAAACTAACTGTATGTGAAGTACTGAATATTGTAATAAAAGAGAAAAGAATGGAAAGTGGGATCTTTAGAAAAGGGTAGGAGCAAATTCTGTAAAAAAATAAAAATTGGAACTTTTGGAAACAGTACATTGCAGAATAATGTTTTGGAGGAAAAGTAAGGTTTAAGGGAAGGCAGGAATTGATCAGTTTATGTAATGTTGGATTGATGATAATTATACAAAAGAATGTATATAATGTTTGTAACTGGGAACATATTAATATTTTTTATATAAATGTATGCTTATCTGTGTCCTGTCCTGTCCTGGAAAACATACTTTACTGGCTGACTGAAAACATTTCCTATGAAACTATCCTTCTGGGTGATATCAGCATAGACTGGTCAATGCTTATGTTTGACCCCCCCCCATCCAACATAGTTATAAATCTCCGTGGGTTCAGACAACTTATCAGATCCCCTACTCGTATTAACAAAGCTACTGGTACCATTACCATCCTTGACTGGATCCTCACTAACAACTTTTATCTCTACCATAACCCTTTCCGGACTCCATTAGTGACCACCTTCCCATTCACATCCAAAGATACTCTATCCCAATACCCAAGTCCCAGTTCTACAGAGACTGATGTAAACTGTCTTCTTTCAATGCTGACTCGTTTAACTCTACTCTTACATCCATTAATTGGTCCTTCCTTCACCACCTTCCACTCAGCGAAGCCATAGACGCATTTAACCAAATCTTCCTCAATGTCTTAGACTCAGTTGCCCCGAAGAAAAATTAGGATTAAAGCCAACCCATGCACCTTGGTTATCCAGAGAGACACGCTCCCTCATGCACAAAAGAGACATTATTTGGAAAGCCTGGCAGAAAACCAAATCCTCAACCCTACTACAAAGCTACAAAGAGCTTAGAAACCTCACTAAAAACACGTGCATTAAGATAAGAAAAACTTCTATAATTCAGCTCAACCGAATCACCTCTCCAACTCTAAAATGTTCTGGTCCACCATAAATAAAATTCTACACCCCAGCAACCCCTCTACCCCAAACCCCTTTCCTAACAACTCACCTCTTGAGAAAGCAACCCTCTTGAATAGCTACTTCATAGATGCCATCCAAAAACTAACTCTCACTGAACAAAACACATGTTCATCCCACTCTACCTCCCCCAACTCTACAAAAAGTAATAAGACCTCTTTTTCCCTTAAACCTCTTCCCACTTCCTATATCAAATCTCTTCTCCACAAAATTAAACCTTGTTCCCCATCAGCTAACAAGCTGTCCCCTCTCTTCCTAGAGAGCTAGCAGCTGACTCCATTGCTTTGCCCATCTCTATCCTAATTTATAGATCATTTCAAGAAAACACAATTCCTAACATTTGGAAGTCCTTCTTTACCATACCACTGCACAAAGGCGGTAACTCCACACACCCCTCTTACTTCCGCCCAATAGCCATCTCATCTCCTCTTTCAAAAATTCTAGAAAAGTGTCCACACAACTCCTTAACTACCTTATACAGGATAACCTCTTAACCCCCACACAACACGGTTCCCGGCCCAACCACAGTACTGCTACTGCCCTCCTTTTTTTCACGCAGACTGTTGCACAGGCCAGAGAGAATAACCAACTTATATCCTGTCTCTTTCCTGATCTATCCAAAGCTTTTGATACATTATCCCATACTAAATTTCCTTCAAAACTAACTGATCTTAACCTCTCTCCTGCCACAGTGCAGTGGTTCTCCAACTACCTCTCTAATAGACTACAGTCTGTCCGATGGCTTACTTCATGTTCCCCTTTCCTACCTATAAATAAAGGAGTTCCACAGGGTTCCATCGTAGCCCTTCTATTCAATATCGTTACCAGCAACCTTTATTCTGCCTGCAACCACTGTACTCTTATCCAGTATGCTGATGACTCAACACTCATCACATCCCCAGATAACTTGTCTCAGCTCCTTCCCCTTACATAAGATACCTTCAATTCCATTGCAAAGTGGCTCAACGAAATCCAGCTTATCCTAAACCCTAAGGAAACTAAACTTTTACTCTTCCTTCCTAATGCGCACTCGGTGCATAAAGCCACCTTCTCCATCTTCTCTGTCGATAATAGGGTCTATATTAGAACATCGAAGTTTCAAAACTTCGAATGTTCTAATATCGACCCCTATTCAGCGAAAGGTGAAAATATCGAAGCTACAGAAAAACTAATTTTTTTCCTAGGGAAAGAATTTGGTTGTCCGTTTCTGTTGCTTCAGTATTTTCAGCGCTGTGGTGGAAAGTTACTGGTCAGGTTCAGGTAAGTGTGCGATTGAGCGTGGGTTAGGTTAGTTAGGGTGTGGGTTAGATATGTGTGCGATTGTGTGGATGTGAGGGTTAGGGCGGGGTAGGTGAGTTAGGGCGTGGCTGAGGTGAGTGTGCCATAGTGAACGGACCTTAGGGTTAGGGTTTGGGTTAAGGTAAGTGGATAGTTAGTGGTGTATGTATAGTTTAGTGTAGGGTTAGGTGTAAGATTTTAGGTGTATGTGTGTGGATTGCTGTTTGTTTGACGTGCTTGTGTTGTGTGTATGTGTTTTGGAACAGCAATTTTTTTTCCCTAGGAAAAAATTCTGTTCTGTATGTTTGATGTTTTCAGCTTTCGCTGAATAGGGGTTGATATTAGAACATTCGAAGTTTTGAAACTTCGATGTTCTAATATAGACCATGTTAATACTATCATCACAACAGATCCCAATACATAACTCCTTGGCACCATAATAGATGACCAGGTTAAATTTGACCACCATGTCCACCAGACCATAAAGTGACCCATCAAAAGTTAGGACTATTATATCACAAAAGAAAATTCCTTACTCCTGAAACTAAGCTATCCCTAGCAAGAGCATTCCTTCTACCTGGCATTCTCTATGCTGCTCCCATTCTTATAAACCTTCAGACCACTTTAATCACCCAACTAGAGCAAGCCTTTAATAAAATCACAAAATTTGGCACTTACCAACCCTACAGATCTCACCATTGTATTTCATTAAAACAACTCCATTGGCCTGAATACCGCAATCAACTACTTTTAGCACAACTTCAAATCACTCACTCCATCGTCTACAAACCCATAGCCTGCCCCTCCCTCTCAACACTAGTCTTATTCTCTACCCCCACCAGACCTCTCAGAAGGTCCGATCAACAATTGCTTGTCATTCATAAGCCTAACAAAAACATAGATAAATCTCTATATTACCACAATGTCTCCTTAGCCTGGAATAAACTTCCTTCTAACGTTAGAAGCATCTCTAACAGTAACCAGTTCAAAAAGCAACTAAAACTACTTTCTTAATTCATGGATCTGTCCATGTCAGGAACCTGCCCAAAACCTTCACCCCTTCCCAACCTTATCTGTCTACCCACCTGTCTGTACAGTTCTTCTAGTCTTCCCTTACTCTTCCTTCTCAGATATAGTCTCTACTTAGTGATATTCACATCCTATCTTCCCTGTATATACAGTGTATTTAGATACAATGTAAGTTGAGCTTCATACTACTGCACTATACTAGTGCTAAATCTCCAATTGTACTTTCACTTGGGCTACTTCTTCCTACACAGTCCTCTGATTACTGAGACTTAATCATAATTTTACACTGCACACAGTCTAGAGATGTTTTTGCCAGATGTAAATTGATGCTGTATTCACACAGTGATGCCTACTACCTGTTAATTGTAAACTCAAAACTGCGACTACTATGTATTGTTTTTAAGATGATATGTTTTTTATTGTACTTATTGTAAATATATGTATTGGAGCTTTTCTCCTTGGGTGTCTACTGAAAATGGGCTTCTGGCTCAGCTGGACTAACCCATTTAACAAATGTCAAATAAATAAATACATTCAGTAAAGATGTTAAAAAAAGATCAGTACCAGTATTATTTTTACAGTGTGGGAAAGGAAAGTGATATGAATCAGTGCAATGAGTATCAGTGTTCCATTGTGGCCATCTGAAGATGCAGAAAGGAGAAATTCTTGAAGCTAACTTTATTCTCGCAAAAGAAAATCCTGCTAACATGTTTTCAATCCCTTTAGTTTTTATATACAGGACAGACATATATATTTTTTGTCAATCAGAGGAATTGTTGTGGACAATAAGTAAGTAATAAAGAGTTGAATGAATTTATCTAGATTGGGAAGAAGGCAAGAGTTAAGTGGGATAAGCGTATCCTCCCAATAGAACAGGGGACTTTTAGAGTTATCCGATTTGATTGGGCATTTTAGAGCTACACAGTTAAGGCTCATGTACATAATACATGTAGAAGATTATAATTCAAAGTGGAAAGGGATGATTATGTATTGGAGAGTTCTAGAAATAAGGAAAAATAAGAAGGATTTTGGATGCAGATCCTTAAGGAGAATAATAACAGCCATGCAGAATATTATATTCATAAAGTAGCAGAAAGTATTCTAAGAACTAAGCTAACAAAAGAGAGTTTTGCCAATAGGGATGACTGTAAGTAATGGTCTGAATTTTCAGGAAAAAGCTGTCAAAGGAACCAAGGTATCCGGAGCAAATAAATGGAGAGGAAAAGGTAACGGAGTGGGATGATGCCAAATAGAAGTTTGGACTGCAGGTTAGAGACTGCCTTCCATACCAGGGATTGATAACTGATTAAGGCAAAGAGAAAGGGGTAGGGGAGTCCTGAGTGAAAGACCTAGTCTGGTACAACTTTTACTTGAATCTAGAACAGAAGCTGCTGTTACAAAAGGGACAATTAGTAGGGCGTGTACAATATTTTATGATAACTATATAATCAATTGGAGGAATTTTGAACAGATTGGGAAGAGAGACTGGAAAGCTACTTTCAGAGAAACTATGGGAGGACATATGTATGGCTCCCATGTTACAACAAAGTCCAGAAGTTTTAAGACTTCATAGAATTTTTCCTCAGGTAGATAACCAAATGTTGGAGGTGTGATGGGGAAGAAAGAGGTAACTTGGAACTTGTGATGTCCTTTCATATCACTGTTGCATTATTCCTTACAATAGGGATCTCCTGCCTAGGCAGTCCAATGTCCAGTCAGTACACCAAAGCCTTAGGTAGTTATAGTGATGCTGTACATCACAGGTATGCTACCCGCACATGACATAGGGCATAAAGGTAACCTCAGAACTTCTTTGTCATCAGTTCAAATGCAATCTTCGATCGTCGGTCTGAACGCTCTTTCATCTGCTGGTTGCCAAGCCGTTTTCGGATAAGTGCCCCTTTGGGGTTTTTCCTCTTTTCTTATTTTATTTGTTATTGGTTTACATGTCATCCAGAAAGGGGAAATGCTAGTATGGGAGATAGATTCCCCATAAGGACCATCACAAGCAGTGTTTGTTTTGCTTAGGTGGTTCTCGTGACCAAATGTCTTGTTCTATTTTTCAGGTGTTTGTCCTGAAAACTTCACATAATTTTCTCTCCTGTCCTTTTTGGCTATTTACCTAGAGAATCAGTGTCTTACGTTGTTCGCTCCAGGTAATATGGCCAAATTATCCCAGCCTGAGGGTCATATGTCCATGAAGAAGGCCAAAAAGTTTGGTCAGATTCTTCAGCTGTACCACCTCGACTGGACATATCTCTTGAGCCTGTTGAAAGTCTAGAGAACTGCCCAGATTTTCAGTCTGATTCCTTTGCCACGACTGTTTGGCAGGCAGGCATGGACCCGGTTTTTGCATGTCTTGGAGACTCTGCAGTTGTCCGTTTCATATGTTCAGGGGGAACCGCAGCTAATTACATCCAAAGGACCTAAGGGTGTTCCGCAAATCCTTGTTAGAGAGGAGATTCCCACTATGCTTATTAAGTGTAGGCAAGGGTCTGAGCTGCCTACGATAATTAGGGCTGACTTCCCTTTGAAAAAGAAACAGAAAACTAAGCATATTTCTCCTGCTCCTAGGGATCCTCAGCATACATGGCAGGATTTTGCACAGGGTTTGCTTAATGCCTTTGTGGCTTTGAAGCCCCCTCAGGGGGTCTTTGTTCCTGGTCCCCCTAGGTCTTCTACTCCACTTAAGAGGACTAGGGAGTAGGTTTCTTCTGATGAGGAAGTAAATTCAGATGAGGAATCTTTGGCCTATTCCTCCCAGATTCCCTCTCCCTTGGATTATAGTTCAGAGGAAGAGGATTCTATTAGTCCTGATTCTCCTTTTGAAGAGATTTCCTTTGGGGATACTGTTTCCTGTATGATGGAGTTTTTAAGCATGACTGTACTCAGATTTAGGGTATTCAAAAGAGGTGTTATCAACTTCTTCAGATGGGGTCTCACAAGCCGTCTGCTGTTCCCCCCTGTTCTTGTGCCTTGTTGGATACCTTTTATGCAGCTTCTCAGGCTCCTGAATCCCAGCCCCTGCTCCTAAAAAGCCTGATAGGTTTTATAAGGTACCTCATGATTGTAAATTTCTTTAAAAGTGTCCATCACCTGACCTTCAGTTATTTCAGTCTCTTCTGATAAGCCGTTTAAGCTTTTGGGTTCATATTATATGATCGAAAGCTAGAAATAGTGAACAATCTATAATCGAACCCAAAATGCACGAAACCACAAAATGTCGAAGGAACATATCGGCGAATGATCCCCCTCCGAAAAAAAAGAATATACAGACAACAAAAAGTGGGGTGCTTCGTTCCTCCCACCTTAAATATACCAACTCCGAGATTGCACCACAGTGAAGAAAACAGCAAAGTCCGGAGTACCGCCCAGCGAAGTTTTTCCCTGGGAAAAAATTCGCTGAGCCGTTCCTTCGTTATTCTGTGGTTTTGTGCATTTAGTTTCGACAAATGAGCGTTCACTATTTCTAGCGTTCGATCACGTAATAGGAACCCTAAGCTTTTACCTTTTACTAAGCTGCACTTTTCTGACAGGGGTAGCAGAACCATGAAAAGGTTAGGTAAGAAAGTGTATACTGCTGCTACTCTGGCCTTCAGTGCTGTAAATTACCAGACCCATATGACCAGGTATATTTTGACCCTTCTCTTTCAGGCTTTTCAAGTTATTTCAGATATTCCTGATTCTGAGAGGAAGACTTGGGCCTTTTTCTTTAAGGTCCTCTTGAAGAATTACCCTACCCAAGCCTGCCTTTGTCTGTAGAGACAGTATTGCCCTCCTCTCAGTGGTAAAAAGGGTGCTAGAAGGGCTCCTTCTGCTAAGTATACTCAAACTCCTACAGCTCAGAAGCCTACTTTTCCAGGCAAGCCAGGTTATGTTTGACTGTCTTCTTCCCTCCCACCTAAGCCAAGTTCCTTTATCTCTTCATCATTCCCAGTCTCTTCCAAATTGGTTACAGATCACTCAGCATTCTTGGGTTATATCCATCATTTGTCAGGGGTATTATATGGTTTGTAAATCCCATCCCCCTCTTTTTGGGCATTAAAGCCCTTCCCTCTCTTTTTGGGCATTCCTCATCCTCCTAAGGAACAGCTGCCCTTTTTTTTCGGATATTCTTCAGAGCCTTTTGTCTCAAGGAACCATTCAAGCAGTTTCAACTCACAAAAGGGGAAGAGATTTTATTCCAGAATATTTCTGGTTTCCAATACCCATTCTGCATCTTTCCCAGCTCAACACCTTTTTGAAGGTTCTTTCTTTTCGAATTTTATCCCTTCAAACCTAGTTTCTTCTTCTTCTTCCTCAGGCTTTCCTAGTCTCTCTGGATCTCAAGGATGCCTATCTCCATATCCCTATTCATTCCCTTGTCAGGAAATTTTACTTTTCTCTGTTGCTTCCTTGCATTTTAAGTTCTCTGCTTTGCCCCTTGGCTTCCATACTGTCCCAAGGGTCTTCATTAAATGCCTCACTCCTGTGATTACTTTCTGTAAGATGAGGAGAATTCAGATCTTTCCTTATCTGGATGACCTGTTTATTCAGGCTTCCTCTTCAGAGATTTTGCTTCAGCATCTTCACTGTACTGTTTGTCTTCTGCAAAGCCTAGGGTTTACAGTGAACTCCCAAAACTTCTTTCTGGCTCCTTCACAGGATCATGTTTTTCTCATTTGCAGGCTCCAGACAATTCCAGTGCTGGCATCCTTGCCTCCTTCCAAGGCTTTGATTCTTATTGCATTCTTTCAATCCCTTCTTCTTCTTCTGGCTCCATTACAGCCAGAGAGTTTCTAAGGGCTCCGGGCTGCTTGACTTCCACCATTCCTATGCTTCCTATGGCTAGACTTCATATGAGAAAGTTACAGTGGTTCCTAAAGTCAGTCTGGCTGCAACATTCTCATCCTTTAGACTTTCCAATTCCTCTTCTGTCATGTGTCAAGCTAGAGTTTCATTTGTGGATTTGTCAGCTGTCCCCTCAACCCATTACTTCCTTTTCAGCCTCCAGTCCCTGCTTAGGAACTCTCTTCAGACATCTCAGATGTAGAGTGGGGAGCTTCCTTCAGTCATCTGAAGGATCAGGGCCTTTGGCATCTTTGTCAAAGGAAGGACCATATCAATATCAAAGTGATAAGAGCTCTTCTCCTGGCTTTTCACGCCTTCCATTCTCTTTTCCCATCAGGGCCCTTCAAAATCTTCACAGGCAAAACCACAGTGATATGGTACATCACCAAGCAAGGGGGACATGGTCTTATCTCTTGTGCAGACTAGCTCTTAACGTTTGGGACCTAGCTGTCCAGTATCAGGTGACTCTTCAGACTGTATGTATTATTTCAGATCAGAATATTCTGGTCTACTGTCTGAGCAGGTCCATAACACAGACTCAAGAGTGGATGCTTCGCAGAGATGTGTTTCTGGACGTTGTCCACCAGTTGGTTATTCCTCTGATGGATCTTTTTGCCTCCCCTCTGAACAGACCGCTTCCTCTCTTTTGCACCAGAGTCCCATGTCCTCTGGCTTGGAATGTGGATGCCCTGTCTTTTTTCCTGGAAGGGGATGTTTCTTTATGCCTTCCTGTCCCTTCCTCTTATACCAAGGGTTTTGTTAAAGATGGAACACGATGCTCCCAAAATCTTGTTGGTGATTCCCTTATGGCCCAGACAGCATTGGTTCCCTCTTCTTCTGCATTTAGCTAGGGGCAGTCATCACATGTTACCTCAGAGTGGACCTGCACAAGACAAGGGGTCTCTCATCCATCCCCACTTGTCCACTGTTCTACTGATGCTGTGGGTAGTAGGATTTTGATTCCTTTTAGGCACCTTCTTTCTGAAGATGTGCTTCTGGTTCTGCAGGAGGCCAGAAAACCCACTAGCAGGCAATCTTATTTGTCCAAATGAAAGAGATTTTCTTTTTGGTGTCTTGCTTGGAACCTGGATCCACTTTCTGTGAAAGTTCGTTTGGTTCTCTGTTTGTGTGGGTTGCTCAATGCTGGGTTGGCATAATCTTCTGCTAAAGCCCACTTGTCACCCAAGTCTAATTGTCTACCTTTGACTCCTCCTTTGGCTTCTAGATTTGAGGTGAAACAATTCCTTAAAGGTGTCCTTCATATTAGGACCCCCAGGAAGCATATTCCTCCTTCCTGGGACCTTAATTTTGTCTTGGAAAAATTGACTTGGGCTCCTTTTGAGCTTGCAGCTCCAGCTTCTTTCCAGTATTGTTCTTGGAAGACTTTTCTTTTGGCCCTTACCTCAGCCAGATGGGTGTCTGAGCTGCAGGCCGTTACGGCTGTTCCTCCTTTTTTAGTCTTTCATAGCTACAGGGTGTCTCTTTGTACTTAATCCTTAAACCAGTCTAATCATTTGCCTACTTTTTTCTCTTCTCTGCAGTTTGCTAATGGGAAGGTTCTTCACACCTTGGATTTGCATAGGCAATACTAAAGCCATTCATAAATCTGAACATTTTTTGTTTCCTTTCATCTTAGGTCTTTGGGTTTGGCTGTTTCTAATCAAACTATTTCTTCATGAATGTCTAAGCCATTTCCTTTTGTTACTCTTTTCATGGAAAAAGCCTTTCCTCTTGTTAAAGCTCATTGTACCAGGGCTGTGGCTTCTTCTGGTACTTTTTCAAAGGATTAGATACCAGCTCCATCCTTGAGGCAGTCACTTGAACTTCAGTGCATACTTTTACCATGCACTATAAGTTAGATGTGGTTTCCAGGGATACAGCCTGATTTGCCATTTGCCAGGAGTATCCTGCATGGCTTTCTTGAAGTCTGTGCTGGACCTTCATTGTTCTCCTACCTTTCCTTCTGAGCTTTTGGACTCTCCCTGCTGTAAGGAATACTGCAACAGTGATATGGAAGAGCATAGTACAGTTTGTATAATCTTACCATAACAGTAGATCTTTCTCATCACTGTTGCAGTATTCGCTCCCTCCCTCCTCCCTCTGTTTTCATATTCCTCTCCTCTCCTTGGACTGTTGTTTCTCCTGGGGTTTTTCAGTTCTGAGGAAGGTACATCCATACATCACCTTTATGCCCTACGCCATGCATGTGGAGCATGTGTGTGACATAAAATGTCTCTATTACAACCTAAGGCTTTGGTATACTGGCCGGACATCGAGCTGCTCTATGCAGGGGATGCCTACATTTAGAAATGCTACAGCAGTGAAGAGAAGGACATCTATTGTTATGGTAAGATTTTACACAACTGTACTTTTTAGGAATATAATGAGTTGACAGAGTTTAAAAATTCTGTACTGCGTACACCATCAGAAATATTGAGGAAACAAATTACTGTAACTAAGGAAATGATTCTTTAGCTGAGACACTGGATCTGAATTGCCTAGACATAGTTAGGCCGTATTAAGTTTAATTCTTTTGGCTGCCTAAAAAAAGCAACTATTGGAAAATCAAAATCTAAACCAGCTGTGTTTGAAGTATTGAAAATTGTAAAAGAGATTTAAAAAAATGGAAGTGGAATCTTTAGAAAAGAGAATACGTGGAATTTGTGGAGACAGTACATACAGAATAATGCTGAGAGGAAGGAGAAGTGAAGTTTAAGGGAAGGCAGGAATTGAGCAATTTATGTAACGCTGGACTGAATGACGGTTGTTATAAAGAAAGCAAGAAAACATGTATGCAATGTTTAATGCATTTAAATGAAAAAAATGTTAATATGGTTTCTTTTCTATGAACAAAAATGTAGAACACAGCACCACAGCAAACCGATAAAAGCAGATGGCAAAGAGCAGTGTAAAATCCAAATAGAGTTTTATTCAAACACAGGTGAGGGCTTTCATGATAAAATTGCTTCTTCAGGCCATGTTTTACCATGGTTTCTTTTCTGTTAATGTATGTGTGCTTATATCTTCAGTGATAGTGCCCAGCCTAGGGATTGCTGGAGGGGACGATTCCCGTATGCAGCCTTAGGCCCCTACTGACTCGCCAAATGGAGAGCAGACACTGGTCACACTTCCTGGAAGGCAATTCCATTCACTTTGACTTCAAGGACCACATCTGTTACATCCTCCCCTATAACAGGGGAGGGCATGGGTTTGCATCTATATTCCACTTCTCTAGGTGAAGAAGATCCCTTGCGAGGTATGCCTCTAGTGGTCATACTGGAGGTTGTGTAGACATCACCATCCATGTTATATAGCCAAGGTAGTCTCACAGCTGGCTTGCTTCTGGTCAGAGTATGATTTTTGCACTCTGGACAGAGGTCTCTTTCTCTCCATGCCTCTCCCTGGGACGAGCAGATCTCTAGCACAGAGTAAGGATGGCCACACTGTTGCCTTTCCCAAGGCCCTGGAGATCAGATCCTCAGCATCAGTCATTTTCTTTATGTAAGAGACACCATTAGGGAATCTGTCTTACCCCAGGACCAGGCCCAGTCCATGCCATCTCCATGCAGCCTCTTGCAGGTGCATTGTTGCCATACACCCAGCCCATGCCTTACGTATGTCCTAACCCATCCCCATCAGCTGTGCATGAGCCTACCCAAGTTAGGCTTGTGGTTCAGAGATTTCTCCTTCTTGCGTCCTTGGGAAGGAGATCCTGAAGCCTGTATCTCTGACACGGAAAAGGACAGTGAAGACTTCCCCTGCTAACAGCTCTTCACCAGATTACGAAGCTTAGGACTTCTCCAATAGATTTATTAAGTTCATCTTGGTCTGGCCTGCAGCCCTCCTTCCCTCACAACCCTAAAATTCCTAAATGTGCATCTGGGGAAGGAAACAGAAGGAGCCTTGTGTTATCCCCACCTTCTGCCCCTCAAGCAAATGTAATGTAGCTCTATCTGAGAGTTGCTATTTCAGTAACTATCATCTTGTTCTTGTATTGCAGCTGATGTTCTTTCTACATCAGAGGAGTGTACCATGACCATTGTGGTACTAAAATTTACTGTAAGAAGTTACGCCAGTGGGAAAATAGATGCGTCTTTAACACTTTACTGATCTAGAAAAAAAAAAGTCTAGATTGTTAATGTACATTTCTAAAATCCATGAGGAGAATAGACTGATAAGGGTGGCAGATAATATCTGAAGGGATCACACTTCTGCTCCCCAGAGATTTCAGTAACATAAGTCTTGCATAAAAAAGCCTATAGTTTATAAGATACAGATGAAACTTACTGCCACTTAATAGAATGAAGTGATCTCCCTTGCCTGTTTTTCAGATGGTAAGGTGCAACAAAACCATAGAGCATCCATCCATTCATTCATGGCCTGACATTAAATTGGTTTTGAAGAATATTGAAGAACTGATGCTGTTTTGCATGGTGTTAGAATACTACTATAACTAGTACTGGAAACACTGTGGGTGAAAACAAGGCATAGTATGGAAGCTTGGCTTAAAATAGTGAAGTATTATTTGGCAGGGAAATGAAGAATACTTTAGAGCAGTTAATCTCCGAGGAAACAGCATGTGCTAGAAATCTTATGAGCCTCCATCAAACTACAAAGTCCTTGCCTCCTCAGAGAGGCTGGTCACACCTTTTGAATCTGAGTGTGGCATGTAGTTTTACTGTTAAAGTGGATGTGTCTGTACAGAACTTTGAAAAGAATTGCCACTTTTACAGCTGAGGAGTTACTGTAAATTGTAATTTTGTTTGCTTACAGGACAGTGTATTTCAAGATTTACCAACAGGAAGGTGCCATACTGTGTCAAATTCAATCCTGATGAAGATAAACAAAATCTTTTTGTAGCTGGTATGTCTGATAAGAAGATAGTGCAGGTAATGGCTTGCATGTTTAGTATGACTTTCCTCTCTCTTTCTTTTTTTACCTGTTTATTAAGGATGTACCACAACAATTAGCTTTTCCAAATATTGAAACAGACTATTTTTAATATCCTCTTTTTTGCTTTTGTATGCTGAAAGGATAACTGTTCAGTACGTCAGCATGTACACAGTCCTGGTAGAAAATTTATATTAAAGTAGGCAGTTGCAATTAAAGAAAAAAAATATGTGAAGGTGTTGTCATGGAGCTGCTGAGAATTATGAGCTTCTTGATATACATTCATACATTCATTGTTTCTCAAGTGGTGTTACATTATTCTTAACCAAAAAAGAAAAAAAGTACAGCAAAACAGTGGTGTAACATTTTAACACTGATGCCTCACAGTTCATCGTTCTCCAGATTGATATCTGGCTGGAGTGCCTTAATTGTGAGGCCTGAGTGTCCTCCTTGGGTCAGTGTTGTTTTCTATTCTTTTTTTCTTTTTTTGCTAAGTGCTGTCATTTCTTTTCATTTCTTAAAGACAGCATTTGATGAATTGGTAGTCCTACAAATGGCCCACGTGTGTGTTTGATAGCATTGTTTATGTCCTGCAGTAGACTGGCATTCCCTCCACACACTCTTTTAATACCGGAATAGCTTGTAACTCCTCTTTGAGTTGTAGTAGGATAGAGCAGGTATCAGACAGTAAGTAAATGAAAAAAAGAAAATTACACTTTGCTTTGCAGAATTTTGGCTTTAAGTAGTCCAAGGATTTTTTTCACACAATTTTTAATCCAGAGCAGAAAACACTGCACTGCTGAAACAATTTATTTTAACTGTATGAGTCATTATCCTGTGTCTTTATTTGGCCTATTATATTTGGTATGCATTAAAAAGTAGTGCCTCTTTTTTTAGAATTTGTGTTATTCTGGTACAGAAAGTGATTCCATCAGTCGTAAGAATAAGAAAATTTGTAACGGCCATAGACAACTCATAGGCATAACTTTGAGAGCCCTGCTTCTACATGTTCTTGATAAGGATCTTTACTTTAATGGATTGATAAACTGAATAAGATAAAGGTAGAGACGAAGTTTTGTTCCATGGCCTTATCTTGTAGAAATCTGACATCCCTAGGAGAACGTGACTGCAGTACAATGTAGTGCCCATTAGAGGAAGTTGGCTATAAGGAGAGACCAGCTCTACACTTGTTTTTGTGTGGATTGGCATGAATGATTACCCTTTTAGTGTGCTTTTAATTTCTCCAAATCTTTTGGGTTTCTAATACTATGATGGGAATGGATCCCATTCCTAAGCAAAAGTACGATTAAAGTTCATGAAATTAGTATTGTTTCAATCTTTGATGTCAGCCAAAAGTGCTCTTTGCAGCACCCGCAATGTGCCCAATAATGACTCCTCCTGCAATTCGTACGGGATTACATGGACCAGTAACGTATGTAAATATGATTGTAAATTCTTTTTTATAAGACCCGTTGCTCCAACTACCATTGGAACTGTTTGGGTATAGTTCTTCCACATTGCTGTCATTTCTGCCTGCAGATCCTGATATTTTATGACTGTCTCTTTCTGTACACGAGAGACTGTAGTCACTGGGTGTAGCAATTTCAATGATCAGTTCTACTTCGTCTTCTTTTCTTGGACCACTGTATCTGGTTTTCTAGCATCTGCCTTTTGAGCTGTTGGTAATGGGTGATCCCATGTGATATAAACTTGATCATTTTCTATGATGCTTTGTGGCTCATGTTCCCAGTGTTTTTCAGCCACTTCAGTACCATAATGTTTGCACAATCCCCAATGCAACAAACAGTCTTGCCACATTATTATGCATTTCATTCTACAGTCCTTCTGCCATTAGTATGTCACACCCAGCAACTAGGTGTGCGACTATTTCCAATTTGGTTTTGCAAAACCTACATTTGTGTGTTTCTCCCACATGTTCAATGGACTTTGTAAACCAACATGTACATATCTCACTGTCTTGGGCTGCCAATATTAACCTTTCATCTCTTGGTTTGAATTAGCCTCCCCTTACCATTCCTGTGTTCATTCCTGATCACATGAGGTTCTTCCAGAAGTTTTTTATATTTGCAACTATATTTATGCTTTTTCCACATTTCTTGCCTTCTCATCTGGTCCTTCACCTTATTTTCTTTCTTTTATTTTTTTGGCACATTCAGTTGGTGCCTGATTTTTATTTACTTTTGGTTTGATTTCCATACCTGCTTGACGTCGATATGCTTCTGCTAAATTAAGCAGAGAAGTCATCTTAGACTTATTCTCCTCATGTTTCAAGACTTTCACTACATTTGGGTCTTGTAAGGTCAGCAGATATGTGTGGAATCCCATGATTGCAGATCTATACATGTAATCAATTTCAAGGAGGCCCATCCCTCCTTCATAATGAGGAATATATAATCTTGGTATACACTGATTTTTATAAATCATTTGGTGAGCATGAAGCAGCCTTCTTGCTTTCCTATCTAATCTATCCAACACGTTTTGGGGCCAGTCAGTCACTCCAAAACTGTAAGTTAGGACAGGAAGAGCAAATTGGTTTATAGCCTGAATTTTGTTCCTGGATGTCAACGCTGTTTTCAGAATTAATTTAAGTCTTTTAAAGTATTCCTTGCTAAGTTTTATTTGCATTTGGTCTTGTTTTATTGTTGATCCTTCATCAATTCCCGAATATTTATAAACTCCCTCTTGCTCAAGTTCTTTTATATCACATTCTTGTCCCAAACTGATGTTTTCCTGGTGCTGCAGTTTTCCTGTTTTAAAGGTTGCTTTTGCACACTTATCAAGACCAAATGATATTCTTATATCATCTGAAAAAGTTTTGACAACCTGCAGCTGTGCTTTCAGTTCCTCATTTGATAAGCTATACAGTTTTAAGTCATCGACTAAGAGAAGATGAGAAGTCTTTAGACTTTGTTGTTTTTTAGGAACCAAATTGTAGCCATGGCCTAAGTGGTTAAGTAAACAGGTTAATGGCAAGGCAAAATAGCAATGGTGACAGAGATTCACCCTGGAATATCATCATCATCATCCCCCTTTTTCCCATTTTTTCTACATGGGGTCTCTGTGTCATGTTAACAGTCTCCAGCTTTATCAATTCAGTGCCACACTCCTGCCTTCTTCAACACTCATGCCTGACTATCGCAGATCTTCAAACAATCCATCCACCTTTTTGCTGGATGGCCTCACTTCCTTTTACCTTCCTCCTGTCTGTCCCAAATCTTCTTCACCAGATTGTCTTCTGCTTTTCTACACATGTGCCCAAGCCATCATAATCTGTTCTCTTTGATCTTTTCTGCAATTGGAGCTACTTTGGCTTCTGCTCTTATGTCCTCATTTCTTCATCTGTCCCACAGTCTGCATCCTGTCACATTTCTCAGGCACTTCATTTCCTTCCCCTCTAGCTTCTTCAACTGTTCTGCCTTTGCTGCCCAGGTTTCTGTACCATACAGTAGTACTGATCTGCGGTGGTGGTGCTGCGGTAGCATTGTCGTCTCACAGTAAGACGTTGTCCTGTTCGATTCTCAGCTAGAGCGTCTTCTGTGTGGAGACATGCGTGAATGGGCGTGCCTTCATTGAAGGTTGTGCGTCAGGCCTGGCAACTCGGCACGTAAAAATCTACTGCCAATCATTAGCGGACTGGAGTTCCGCTGTGGCGACCCCTAACCGGGAAAAGCTGAAAGACACAACAACAGTAGTACTTTTCAGCTTCTTTGGCATTCTTCTGTCATAGACTACACCTGATACTCTATGCCAGTTGTCTGTAGCCTCTCTGATTCTAGCTTTGGCCTCTTCATTCAGACTACCCTTCTCAACTCTTCCGCTCAGATACTTGAAGCTGTTTACCTGATGTTCTTCATGTTTCACTGTTGCAGTCATTACACTTGGGTTATCCTGCTGGCAGGCTACCCTCAGTCGGCCTGAATTCCAAGGTCTAGGTCCGGCGTCGGTTGCCGTCGCCTCCTCCCTGACGTTAGTGTGCCAGGGGTATAAAAGATGCAGCTGATGCCATTTTCTTCCGTCTTTCTTGCCGCACGGTGCCCGAAGCACAAGCAGTTCGTAAGTGCCGTTCGGCCGACTCCTGAGATTTTCGTGTTCGAATTTCAAATCCGAATTCTTCATTATAAGCTAAGTACCCCATTGGGGAAAACTTTTTTTCTTGCTCCAGACCGATGTCAGAAAAAGTTAATAATTGTATTTCTTGTGGGAAGCAAATACCTCATAAGGATTTTCATTCTTACTGTATTCCTTGCCTAGGCCCTGACCACGACGTTGCTTGTTGTAGGTTTTGTGCTAGATTTAACCAGCGCACTATAAAACGCCGGTACGATTTTGCTTTTCACTATTTTGGCAGAAGATTTAATTACACAATGCCGACGGACAGCCAACCGACTACCGCAATTAACAAGAAACGCAAAGAAAAAGAAAACGGACAGGCATCCGAGGTCTAAAATCGACAACAAGGCTTCTTTTAAGCCAGTCGCCAGCTCTCAGTGTGGTGCTTTTGCAGCCCCTGTCGCCCGCTACTTTGGACCCGTAGGCCGCTATAGACTCCCACATGGAGTCGCCTAGGCTGCAAGAAGCCCAAGGTATTGGACCTTCGGAAACTATTCCCTGAGATGGGTCCGGAGCTGCTGAGCAGGCATCGACTTCTGAGGGTGTTTTCAGACCTACTTAATTGTACATTAAAGCGACTCCAGCTACAAAGGCAAAGACTAAAGCATCTTTAAGGACAAAGAAACATGTATAACAGCCTCATGGTCAGGCCTCCATGTCCAAAAAACAGATTATCAAAATGGCCGAAGACTTAATTACTTTAATCAGGGGTTCCCATCCCCCCTCTTGATAAGAGGCCTAGGCAAGAGACAGAGTATGAATCTTCAGATCAGGTTTCCATTTCATCTGATTCCTCTTCTGATCAGGAATACTCTCTTCCTCCCTATGAGGATTCTGATGCTGAAGAATCTATCCCTTCAGCCTCTCCTCCTGAGGATTACTCTTTTGGGGAAACCTTGCATACCATGAGGGAACATTTCCACTGGGAGAGCCAAGATTATTCAGAATCTAAGAAAAGGCTCAGAGACTTCCTCTTACTCCCACAGCACAGGCCCCTAGCTATTCTGCCTGTGTTAGACATTGTAGATGTATTTTTAGAGTCCAATCTGACTCCTGACTCCTTACCTCCAGCTCCTGTTAAGCCGGACAGGTACTACAGGGTTCCTGACTCCTAAATTCCTTTTCAAAAATCCTACTGCTGACCCAGAAACTATTTCTCAGGGCCCCAAATGGGTCAAGGCACCCACTGCAAAAAACCCTACCCCCTCTGACATGGATTCTAGGGCATTAGACAGATGGGGAAAGAAGATTTACACCTCTGCTACCTTGGCTATAAGGGCTTTAAATTTTCAGTTTCATATGCTCAAATATCAGCAATATATTGTGTCACTGCTTAAACAGAAAATGTTGATAAATTCTGAAGGTGCAGAAAACAAAGAAATGCAGGATTTATTGCATGCAGCTGAGCAAGTTGGAAAGCATACTTTGCAATGTGGTTTTGATTCTTTGGGGGCCTCCTGCAGGGCCACTGTCATGGGTTCTGTCATTAGGAGGCATGCTTGGTTAAAGAAACAAAATCTACCAGATCAAGTTAAAGTAAAATTATTAGATGCTCCATTACAGCATGATACTTTGTTTGGTGTTAAAGCAGAAGAGGTGTTAAAGAAAATGGAGGACAAAGCTAAATCTATGCAAACAGTCAAGGATTTCTTACAGGTACAGCCTCCAAGATTTAGCAGACCCTGGCCTACAAACAATTGGTCCTTTCCAGTGTTAGACAGACCACAAAGGGGCAGATACAGATGCCCAAGAGGCAAATCCCAGCCCCAAGGTGCATACAGGTCTAAACAATGGGGTGCTTCTACCTCCAAAAGTGGAGAAGAAAAATCACAGCCTTACAGGAAACAGTCCCAGTGACTTCCCCCTGCCAGTGCCAAGCACTTGTCTTCTGGCAGCACCTTTAGGGGGAAAACTAACACTTTTTTCTCAAAATTGGCACATAACCCAGGACAAATGGGTCTTAGACAGTGTCACAGGGCTACAAGTTTCACTTCCATACAATGCCAAGAGCAAACGGTTGGCCAGACCTACCAAAAAACCAATGGGCAGAGGCACAAAAACAAGTCTCATCCCTCATGGAGATGAGGGCCATTCAACAAGTACCAGAACAAGAGCAGGGACAAGGATTTTATTCAAGACTGCTCTTGGTACCCAGAAAGGACAAAGCGTGGAGACTGATACTGGACCTATCTATTCTAAACACATATCTGGATATACCAAAATTCAAGATGTTGACCTTACAGCAGCTTCTGCCCATGCTGGGCAAGAACGCTTGGCTTGTGACTTTAGACCTAAAAGAGGCATACCTGCATGTCCCAATCAGACAAACATACAGAAGATACCTCAGATTCAAAGCTGGCTCAATGCACTACCAATTCTCTGCACTGCCCTTTGGCTTATCTACTGCACCCAGGGTCTTCACAAAGTGCCTGGCACCAGTAATTGCATTCTGCAGACAAAGGGGAATACAAATATTTCCTTACTTGGACGACTGCTTTATACAAGCACAGAACAATGACATTCTACTACAGCATCTGGTGTTTGTAAAGAGATTACTACCATGCCTAGGGTACACAGTCAACAAACAGAAATCAAAACTAGTACCCTCTCAAGAGATAATATTCCTGGGTGCAAGCTTAAATACAACTGCCCAGATGGGTTATCTCACGCCAGACAAACAAAGGCAACTGACTACCTATTTCAAACTGTTGGCAACAAAGGCCCAGTTATCTGCAAGAAAAATTCTGCAGGCTTTGGGCTTCATGGCATCCTGCATTCTACTAATTCCATATGCAAGACTGAATATGAGGAAACTTCAATGGTACCTAAAAAGTGTTTGGACTCAGCATTGCCACAGCCTGGAAACAATAATTACTCTCATTCCCTGCCTGCAACAGGAGTTCCGATGGTGGGCGAAGATTTGTCACCAGAACAAGGGACAGCCATTCACCTTACCCCCAGCCAGGCAGACATTGACAAGAGATGCATCAGATTATGCCTGGGGGGCACACATGGCAGGAAGATGTATTCAATGCACATGGTCCACCAAACAAATGCATTTACATGTCATTCAAAAAGAGATGCTAGCTGTTCAGAATGCCCTGACAGCCCTCAAGGACCTACTTCATCCTGGACAACTACTGATAAAGACAGACAATACCACGGTCATGTGGTATATAAACAAGCAGGGAGGCACTCATTCTTATCCCCTGTGCAGACTAGCCATGACTTTGTGGGACACAGCATTGACTTACCGGGTACATCTGCAGGCACAATTCCTGCCAGGAAAGATAAATACTCTGGCAGACGAACTAAGCAGACACCTCATGGATCCCCATGCTCCCCATGAGTGGAAATTGGATCCACAAGTCTTCAACATGATAACAAGGAAATGGGGATGCCCGGACATAGACCTATTTCCCTCTCCTCACAACTGCCAACTAAAGAAATCCTGCGCAAGGACTTATCACAGACAAGCATGGAAAGTGGATGCCCTATCTTTCAGATGGAAAAACTTAACAGTGTATGCCTTTCCTCCACTGCCTCTCCTCCCCAAGGTACTCCTAAAGGTCAGACAAGAGAAGCCAAAAATGATACTGATTGCCCCAGACTGGCCCTGCCAGTACTGGTATCCAATCCTAAAGAACTTGTCTCAATGCCCAGCCTGGACCTTACCTCAAATACCTCACCTACTGTCCCAACAAAACAATCATATCCTGCACAGCCAACTCAAGACCTTAAATCTGGCAGCATGGCGGATAATGTCATACAAAACACACCTCTCACTAAAGCCGTGATGGATGTCATTTTGGAGACCAGGAGGCCAAGTACTAGAAAATCTTATGCTGGAAA
This sequence comes from Protopterus annectens, assembly GCF_019279795.1. Lineage (NCBI taxonomy): Eukaryota > Metazoa > Chordata > Ceratodontiformes > Protopteridae > Protopterus > Protopterus annectens. The sequence goes on along the minus strand of NC_056725.1, from coordinate 1,347,212,471 downwards.
ATGGAAGAGATTCTGTGCCTGGAACCAGGCACAAGGAATTGACACAGCAGTCCCAAATATTCCTCAGATTTTGCAATACTTAACTGAGATGTTGGACAAAGGCCTATCCTTTTCATCAATTAAAATTCATGCCTCTGCCATTTTGGCTCATATTACAATACAGAGCCACCAATCTTTTCTCATCCTTTGTTAAGGCAATACCTCAGAGGAGCCAGAAACATAAGGCCTCCAAGGAGTTCACCAATACCTGCATGGAACCTCAATTATGTTTTGGAAAAACTCACTCTGCCCCCTTTTGAGCCAGCCGCTTCAGCTGATATAACGTTTTTATCTTGGAAAACAGCTCTACTCCTAGCAATAACCTCTGCAAGACGAGTCTTACAGCTACAAGCATTTATGGCTGTGGAACCTTTTATCATTTTTTATCCAGACAGGGTTTCTCTGAGGACAAACCCGACATTTATGCCTAAGGTAGTGTCCAGTGTGGCCCTTAACCAAACTAAGAAGGACGCCGCAGGAGCACCAATAAACAATTTCTCTTCAGGTCTATTGACTATAATAATCCAAGGTAGATCGAACAGTTGCAATAAAAAACAGTACTTTTATTGTCAAAATTAACCGTCACGAACCACGATACCAAACAAAATCACAGCAGTTTTAGTTAAGCACTTTCCCCTGGCTACAATACCAGGCTTCGTCAGAACACCTTTACAAAGCACTATCATTTACATCTCTACTCTAAATCCAGGGCAGGCTTTGCCACTGCAGTTCTGCAGGGCCTCATAGCCGCTCCTAATGCTGTTTAGCTCCAACCTCCCAACCATAGCTTTGGGATTCAACCCAAGTGTAATGACTGCAGCAGTGAAACACGAAGAACATAGTACAGTTGTGTACCCTTACCATAAATGTAGATGTTAGAGTGTATTCACTGTTGCAGTCCAGGTTACCCACCCACCATCCCACTTTTCTTTTTGCTGGAACTTAGCTGCACTTCTCTAATCTATACAACCTATGTGGTGTATTTGCTTGTAGATGAAGGTATAGTACGTTTTGGTGCATGCATGTTTTATTGTCATATTTTCAGCCTTCCCTTTTGGGGGCACCTGACATCTGGGGCAAACAAAAACTGAAGAAAATAGTGTCGGCTGCATCTTTTATACCCCTGGCGCACTGACGTCAGGGAGGAGGTGACAGCAACCGATGCCGGACCTAGACTTTGGAATTCAGGCCGAATGAGGGTAGCCTGCAGCAGGATAACCCAAGTGTAATGACTGCAACAGTGAATACACTCTAACATCTGCATTATGGTAAGTGTACACAACTGTACTTTCTATTATCTTCCCTTCTGTTTCTATTCTCAGCTTCTGATTTCCCCAATTTGCTGCCTCTGTGCTTAGTTTCATCCCATGTGCTGTCCGATTTGCATTCCATTCTCCTATCCTTTGCTGAAGTTCTAGCTCAGAGTCTGCCTGTACTGCCTCATTGTCTGCATGCAGCAGCTTTGTTGATCCATCCCCTCCAACCTGTTTGCTAATGTAGTCCATCAACAGTATGAACAGCAGTGGGCTCAGAGCTGAATCCTGATGTGCACCCACACTCACTGGGAACTTCTCTGTGAGGCCGAACACTGTCCGTACTTGAGTCATTGGGTCCTTGTACATAGCCTGCACTAATTCCACCAATGTTTCTGGGACTTCAAACCACCACAGTACTGCCCTGCCCAGATCAGCTTTCTTGAGACCTTGTTATATGCTTTCTCCAAGTCTAGGAATGCCCAGCTGGATGCTCTCCTCATCTCTAGCTTCTTCTCAAATATCTGTCTCAATGCAAACATCAGGTCAGTTGTGCTGCATCCTGATCTGAATCCAGACTACTCATCTCCCATCTTACATTCTACTATTCTGCGTATCCGTTTATCAATCACCCTCTCCAGAACTTTAATGCAATGTGATAAGAGTTTGATGCCTTTGTACTGCCCATAGTTGTGGATGTCCCCTTTTTTCTTGTACACTAGTATGAGTATGCTTATTCTCCAGTCATCTGGGGTACACCTTTCTCTCCACACTGCCATTAGTACTCTCAGGAGCCATTTCTTCCCTATGTCACCCAGCATCTTTATCATATCTGCTGTGACCTCATCTTCCTTAGTGCTGTTCGTTCTTCTTTTACGGTGGGCTCCTCCTCTTCTCTCATCGTAGGCCGTTTCTGTGGCAGTACAGCTTCTGTGGGGTTTTCTTCATTCAGAAGCTGCTGGAAATATTCCTTCCATCTTCCTTTGATGTCCTTTGGGCTGGTGAGCTGGTTGTTGCTGGCATGCCTTATGAAGGGTGTCTGACTATCTTCTTTATCTTTCTGTCTTTACCTTTCAACCTGATATAGTTTCATTGTGCCCCTTACTGAGTCACTTTCCAGAAGCTGGTACAGTGCCTCTATACAGTGCCTCTAATGCCCTATTCTTTGCTATTGCAACTTCTTTCTTACCCAACCAGTAGTCTTTCCTAACCTGGTCAGTCTTTTCTGTCTCCCACTTCTTCCGGCACTCCTCCTTTCTTTTGATGACTTCCTGGACTTCTGCCTTCTACCACCAGCTTTCCTTATGTACCTTATTTCCATATCTGGCTCGGCCACATATCTTTTCTTTAGTCCTAACACGTTGTTTTTAGGTGCTGCCATTCTTCTTCAACTCCACCTATTTCCTCCTCTTCTTGGGGTGCTAGAGCCCTGAGTAATTTCCTGAATATCCCCTTTGAATTTTTATCCCTGGGTTAATCTGTCATTCATCATGGCTTAATTGCAAAGTGGTCTGCCACCGTTTCATGGCCACTGTAATGTAGTCAATCAGTGTAGGGTGTACCTTATACATTTTTAAGTGCTCTTTTATCCATGAATGTGGGATACTATCACATGCTTTTTTATAGTCAGTCCATGCCATACTTAAATTCTTCCCCTTTTTGCAGTTCTGCAGTACGACTTTATTTAACAACAAATGATCCTTTGTTCCATATGACTTTCTTTTATTGCCCTTTTGTTCTACTGCCATAATTGAGTTTTCTTCTAAATGACTATAAACTCTGTCTGCATCCATTCCCGTGTATAGTTTATACATTGCTGGAAGGCAAGTTATTGGTCAGTAATTTTTAGGGTAGCTTGCAGGTTCATTCTTAAGGAGGAGCATTGCTTTGCCCGTTAGCCAGGTTGGTGTCTGTTCTGGGTGCGCATATAAGTAGATGTTCTTCGTGTTTCACTGTTGCAGTCATCACACTTGGGTTATCTGTCTGCAGGTAGCCCTCAGTCGGCCCGAATACCAGAGTCTTGGGATTTCTGCGTCGGATGCTGACGCTTTCCATGATGTCAGGTAGTCAGGGGTATAAAACAGGCAGCCGACGCCATTACATCAGTCTTTCTTGCTGAGAAAGTGCCCAAAGCAGAAGCAGTTCGCAAGTGCCGGTTGGCTGCTACCTGAAATTTTCATTTTTCGAGTTTCAAACCTGAAGTCTTCTAAATGTAAGTACCCCATTGGGGATTCTTTTCTCTTGCTTTAACCGATGTCAGAAAAAGTTAACAATTGTCTTGCCTGTGGAAAGCAAATACCTCACAGAAATTTTCATTCTTACTGCGTCACCTGTTTACGCTCAGACCACGACATCTCTCGCTGTCAGTTTTGTGCCTTGTTTAATGCCCAAACCATTCGTCTTCAGGCTATTTTTGTCACTAAATTCTTTCGCCCTATTCCAAAATGGCTTCAGTAAGCCATCCAACTACCGATCTTCCGAAAAAAGCGCAGAGATAAAGACAGAGACTGCATAGGTCAAAAACTGCCGATGATGCTTCTGTTAAGCTAGTCACCAGTCTGCCGGTACTCTGTGAGGCACCTTTGCAGCCCCTCATGCCCGCTTCTACAGATTCGCAGGCCTCTGCTGAGACCCATTCGGAGTCTGGTATGCCGCAAGATGCTTCTTCGACTATGGAAACTGCGGATGTCTGTACCTTGGATGGGTCTGGAGCCGCTGTGCAGGCACCGGCTTCTGTGGGTGTATTCTGACCTACCAATATTCGCATTAAATCGACAACTTCATTTTTAGCTAAAACTACCAAGTTTCTCAGGCCCAGAGTACGCACTACGCCTAGAAAACCAATGACCAAAGCCCATGCTCAAGCTCCCATGCCTCTAAAATAAATGCTTAGAATGGCTGAAGACCTTATCACCTTAATTAGGGGAAGCCAGCCTTCCCCTGCTAAGAGACCAAGAATTGAGTTTCTCTCTGATTCTGCAGACCAGGAGTCAGATGACTCTGACCCTTCTGATTACCAGGACATACCCTTATCTACCTTTGAGGAGTCAGATGCAGAGGAATCCATTCCCTCTGCCTCCCCTCCAGAGGATTTTTCTTTTGGTGAAACCTTGCATACTTTGAAAGCATTTCCACTGGGAATGCCAGGATTATCCTCAGTCCAAAAAGAGACTCAGAGAATTTTTAGAGTTGCCTCAGCACAGGCCCCTAGCTATACCCCCTGTCCTGGATGTTGTAGATGATGTCTTTATGGAATCTAGTCTTACTCCAGACACTTTACCACTGGCTCCTAGAAAACCTGACCGGTACTACAGAGTACCTGATTCTCACAGATTTCTCTCTAAGAATCCTAATGCGGAATCAGAGACCATTTCCTAGGGGCCTAAAGGTATTAAGGCTATTACAGCCAAAAACCCTACTCCTTCAGACAGGGATTCCACAGCTTTAGACAGATGGGGTAAGAATGTATATACCTCTGCAACTCTTGCCATCAGGGCATTGAATTGCCAGTTTCATATGTAAGTACCAGCAACATATTATGGAACAAATTAAACAGAAATGGTGTTACTTCCAGATTGTGCAGAAATTAAATATTTACAAGAGTTAATGCATTCTGCAAACCAAGTTAGTAAGCATACTTTGCAGTGTGGCTTTGATGCCCTAGAAGCATCTTGCAGGGCTGCAGTCACTGGATCCGTACTGAGAAGTCATGCTTGGCTGAAGGAACAAACCTTGCCAGACCATGTCAAATTAAAATTACTAGATGCTCCTTTATATCAGGACCATTTGTTTGGCACCAAAGCAGAAGGTCATAAAAAGATGGAAGAAAAAGCTAAATCTATGCAAACTTTCTTACAAGTACAGCCACCTAGATTCAGTAGGCATTGGCCTACAAAAAACTGGTCCTTTCCAGCCCCTTCCAGGCCTTCAGTCCAAACCCAGGGAAACCAGACCACCAAGACTACAGTCTCAAGGTATGCAGAGATCTAAACATTGGAGTTGCTCCCACCTCAAAAACAGGGAGTGGCAAGCCACCCCCTTATGGTAAAAGTTCAGAATGACTTCTCAATTATTCTTCCCAGCCATGCCTATCTACTTGCACCACTAGGAGGAAAACTTGCCCTTCATGCCAAAAACTAGATGTCCATCACTCAGGACCGATGGGTTCTAAACATTGTATCCCAGGGGTACAGATTCTACTTCCATTCCCTGCCAACCCCAAGCTGGTTTCCAGACCTTCCTCCAAACCAGTGGGCAGAGGTTCAAAAGCAAGTACATTCCCTGCTCAATAGTAGGGCCATCCAACCTGTTCCAGTAGAACAAAGGGGACAGGGTTTCTATTCCAGACTGTTCCTGGTGCCCAGAAAAGAGGGCTCTTGGTGCCCAAGCCTGGATCTATCAATTCTCTCAACATCTTTCTGGTGGTCCCAAAATGCATAATGCTAACCCTGCAACAGCTTCTCCCTATGCTAGCCAAGGATGCCTGCCTAGACACCCTAGACTTAAAAGAAGCCTATCTGCACATCCCCATAAGGGAGTCTTGCAGGAGATATCTCCACTTCAGGGCAGGTTTTATGCACTGTTAGATGTTCTTCCTGTTTCACTGTTGCAGTCATTACACTTGGGTTATCCTGCTGGCAGGCTACCCTCAGTCGGCCTAAATTCCAAAGTCTAGGTCCGGCGTTGGTTGCTGTCTCCTCTTCACTGACGTCAGTGCGCCAGGGGTATAAAAGATGCAGCCGACGCCATTTTCTTCAGTCTTTCTTGCTGCGCGGTGCTTGAAGCATAAGCAGTTCGCAAGTGCCGGTCGGCCGACTCCTGAGATTTGCATGTTCGAATTTCAGGTCCGAAGTCTTCATTAAAAGCTAAGTACCCCGTTGGGGAAACTTTTTTTCTTGCTCCAGACCGATGTCAGAAAAAGTTAATTGTATTTCTTGTGGGAAGCAAATACCTCATAAGGACTTTCATTCTTACTGTATTCCTTGCCTAGGCCCTGACCACAACGTTGCTAGTTGTCAGTTTTGTGCTAAATTTAACCAACGCACTATTAAGCGTCGGTACGATTTTGCATTACACTATTTTGGCAGAAAATTTAATTATACGATGTCGTCGGATAGCCATTCGACTCAGAATTCACAAGAAACGCAAAGAAACAGAAAAGGACAGGCATCCGAGGTCCAAAACCGACGACGAGGCTTCTTCTAAGCCAGTCGTCGGTTCTCAGTGAGGTGCCTTCGCAGCCCCTGATGCCCGCTACTTTAAACCCGCAGGCCGCTACCGACTCCCACATGGAGTCGACTAGGCCGCTGGAAGCTCAAGGTATTGGACCTTTGGAGACTATTCCCTCAGATGGGTCCGGAGCCGCTGAGCAGGCATAGACTTCTGAGGGTGTTTTCAGACCTACTCAATTATACATTAAAACGACTTCAGATTCAAAGGCAAAGACTAAAGCACCTTTAAAGACAAAGAAACAAGTACAACAGCCTCATGGACAGGCCTCCATGCCCATAAAACAGATGCTCAAAATGGCCGAAGACTTAATTTCTTTGATCAGGGGTTCCCATTCCCCACCTGATAAAAGGCCTAGGCAAGAGACAGAATATGAATCTTCAGATCAGGTTTCCATTTCTTCTGATCAGGAATACTCTTCCTCCCTATGAGGATTCTGATGCTGAAGAATCTATCCCTGCAGCCTCTCCTCCTGAGGATTACTCTTTTGGGGAAACCTTGCATACCATGAGGGAGCATTTCCACTGGGAGAGCCAAGATTTTTCAGAATCTAAGAAAAGGCTCAGAGACTTCCTTTTGCTACCACAACACAGGCGCCTAGCTATTCCACCTGTTAGACATTGTAGATTATGTATTTTCAGAGTTTAGTCTGACCCCTGACTCCTTACTTCCAGCTCCTGTTCAGCTGGACAGGTACTACAGGGTTCCTGACTCTCATAAATTCCTTTTCAAAAACCCTGCTGCTGACCCAGAAACTATCTCTCTGGGTCCCAAAGGGGTCAAGGCTTCTGCTGCAAAAACCCCTACCCCCCTCAGACAGGAATTCTAGGGCATTGGAAAGATGGGGAAAAAAAGATTTACACTTCTGCTACCTTGGCTATAAGGGCTTTAAATTGTCAGTTTCATATGCTCAAATATCAGCAATATATTATGTCACTGCTTAAACAGAAAATGCTGATAAATTCTGAATGTGCAGAAAACAAAGAAATGCAGGATTTATTGCATGCAGCTGAACAAGTTGGAAAGCATACTTTGCAATGTGGTTTTGATTCTTTGGAGGCCTCCTGCAGGGCCGCTGTTATGGGTTCTGTCATCAGGAGGCATGCTTGGTTAAAGGAACAAAATCTGCCTGATCATGTCAAAGCAAAATTTACTAGATGCTCCATTATAGCATGATACCTTGTTTGGTGTTAAAGCAGAAGAGGTGTTAAAGAAAATGGAGGACAAAGCTAAATCTATGCAAACGGTTAATGATTTCTTACAGGTACAGCCGCCTAGATTTAGCAGACACTGGCCTACAACGAATTGGTCCTTTCCAGTGTCAGACAGACCACAAAGGGGCAGATACAGACGCCCAAGAGGCAGATCCCAGCCCCAAGGTTTGTACAGGTCTAAACAATGGGGTGCTTCTACCTCCAAAAGTGGAGAAGACAAATCACAGTAACACAGGAAACAGTCCCAATAACTTCTCCCTGCCTGCACCAAGCACTTACCTTCTGGAAGCACCTTTAGGGGGGGAAACTAGCACTTTTTTCTCAAAATTGGCACATAATAACCCAGGACAAATGGGCCCTAGACATAGTGTCACAAGGCTACAAGTTTCACTTCCATACCCTGCCAAGGACAAACGATTGGCCAGACCTGCCAAAACATCAGTGGGCAGAGGCACAAAACAAGTCTCATTGCTCATGGACATGAGGGCCATTCAGCAAGTACCAGAGCAAGAGCAGGGACAAGGATTATATTCAAGACTGTTCTTGGTACCAAGAAAGGACAAGACCTGGAGACCAATACTCGACCTATCTGTTCTAAACACATTTCTGGATATACCAAAATTCAAAATGTTGACTCTACAGCAACTTCTTCCCATGCTGGGCAAGAAGGCTTGGCTTGTGACTTTAGACCTAAAAGAGGCATACCTGCATGTCCCAATCAGACAAACATGCAGAAGATACCTCAGATTCAAAGCTGGCTCAATGCACTACCAATTCTCTGCACTGCCCTTTGGCTTATCTACTGCGCCCAGGGTCTTCACAAAGTGCCTGGCACCAGTAATTGCATTCTGCAGACAGAGGAATACAAATATATCCTTACTTGGATGACTGCCTCATTCAAGCAGAGAACAAGGACATTCTACTACAGCAATTTGTAAAGAGATTTCTAACAGGCCTAGGGTACACAGTCAACAAAAAGAAATCAAAACTAGTACCCTCTCAAGAGATAATATTCCTGGGTGCAAGCTTAAATGCAACTGCCCAGATGGCTTGTCTCACGTCAGACAAACAAAGACAACTGACTACCTATTTCAACCTGTTGGCAACAAAGGCCCAGTTATCTGCAAGAAAAATTCAGCAGGCTTTGGGCTTCATGGCATCCTGCATTCTGCTAATTCCATAAGCGAGACTGCATATGAGGAAACTTCAATGGTACCTAAAAAGTGTTTGGACTCAACATTGCCACAGCCTGGAAACAATAATTACCCTCATTCCCTGCCTGCAACAGGAGTTTCGATGGTGGGTGAAGGCTTGTCACCAGAACAAAGGACAGCCATTCACTTTACCCCCAGCTAGGCAGACATTAACAACGGATGCATCAGATTATGCCTGGGGGCCCCACATGGTGCTCAAACCAAATGCATCTACATATCAATCAAAAAGAGATGCCAACTGTTCAGAATGCCCTGACAGCCTTCAAGGACCCACTTCATCCGGGACAGCTACTGATAGACAGACAACACCACAGTCATGTGGTATATAAATAAGCAGGGAGACGCTCATTCTTACTCCCTATGCAGACTAGCCATGACTTTGTGGAACACAGCATTGTGGAACACAGCATTGACTTACCAAGTACATCTGCAGGCACAATTGCTGCCAGCAAAGATAAATACTCTGGCAGATGAGCTAAGCAGAAACCTCGTGGATCCCCACGAGTGGAAATTGGATCCACAAGTCTTCAGCATGGTAATAAGGAAATGGGGATGCCCGGATATAGATCTATTTGCCTCTCCTCACAACTACCAACTAAAAAGATTCTGCACAAGGACTTGTCACAGACAAGCATGGAAAGTGGACGCCCTATCTTTCAGCTGGAAAAGCTTAGCAGTATATGCCTTTCCTCCACTGCCTCTCCTCCCCAAGGTACTCCTAAAGGTCAGACAAGAGAAGCCAAAGATGATACTGATTGCCCCAGACTGGCCCTGCCAGTACTGGTATCCAATCCTAAGGAACTTGTCTCAATGCCCGGCTTGGACCTTGTCTCAAATACCTAATCTACTATCCCAACAAAACAATCAGATCCTGCACAGCCAGCTAAAGACATTAAATCTGGCAGCATTGCGGATAATGTAGTCATACGAAAAGCGCCTCTCACTAAAGCTGTGATGGATGTCATTTTGGAGGCCAGAAGGCCTAGTACCAGTAAATCTTACGCTGGAAAATGGAAGAGATTCCATGCTTGGAACCAGGCACAAGGAACTGACACAGCTGTACCAAACATTCCTCAGATTTTGCAATACTTAACTGAGATGCTGGACAAAGGCCTATCCTTTTCATCAATTAAAATTCATGCCTCTGCCATTTCGGCTCATTACAATACAGAGCCACCAATCTTTTTTCATCCTTTAAGGCAGTACCTCAGAGGAGCCAAAAACTTATGGCCTCCAAGGAGATCACCAATACCTGCATGGGACCCCAATTATGTCTTGAAAAAACTCACCCTGCCTCCTTTTGAGCCAGCTGCTACAGCTGATATAAAGTTTTTATCTTGGAAAACAGCTCTGCTCCTAGCAATAACCTCTGCAAGACGAATCTCAGAGCTAACGGCACTCATGGCTGTAGAACCTTTTATCATTTTTTATCCAGACAGGGTTTCTCTGAGGACAAACCCAACATTTATGCCTAAGGTAGTGTCCAGTGTGGCCCTTAACCAAGCTATTCATCTGCCTACTTTTTATCCAAACCCACGGAATAAGGGTGAGAGAATTCTGCATTCTTTGGACATACACAGACAGCTACACTTCTACTTGAACAGAACCAAAGCTTTCAGAAAGACAGAGCAACTACTTGTGGCATATGCTGCAGGATCACAAGGAAAGGCTATCTCAAAGCAAACTATTTCAAAGTGGATAGGCCACTGCATTCGTTTCTGCTATTCACAACATGGCAAGCCAGTGCCTAAGGGCATTAGGCCACATTCAACCAGAGCAGCAGCCACTTCAGCAGCCTTCCTCAGGGGAGTACCAACCAAAGACATTTTAGAGGCTGCTACCTGGAGTTCAGTGCACACCTTTACAAAGCACTATCATTTACCACTCTACTCTAAATCCAGGGCAGGCTTTGCCACTGCAGTTCTGCAGGGCCTCATAGCCGTTCCTAATGCTATATTAGCTCCAGCCTCCCAACCATAGCTTTGGGATTCAACCCAAGTGTAATGACTGCAACAGTGAAACACAAAGAACATAGTACAGTTGTGTACACTTACCATAAATGCAGATGTTCGAGTGTATTCACTGTTGCAGTCCAGGTTACCCACACTCCATCCCCCATATCTTTGCTGGAACTTATCTGCACTTCTCTAATCTATACAACCTATGTGGTGTATTTGCTTGTAGATGAAGGTATAATATATTTTGGTGCATGCATGTTGTATTGGCATATTTTTAGCCTACCCTTTTGGGGGCACCTGACATCTGGGGCAAGAAAAACTGAAGAAAATGGTGTCGGCTGCATCTTTTATACCCCTGGCGCACTGACATCAGGGAAGAGGCGACAACAACCGACACCGGACCTAGACTTTGAAATTCAGGCCGACTGAGGGTAGCCTGCCAGCAGGATAACCCAAGTGTAATGACTGCAACAGTGAATACACTCGAACATCTACATTTATGGTAAGTGTACACAACTGTACTTTCTGTGCACTTCCCTTTGGCTTATCTACTGCAACCAGAGTATTCACAAAGTGCCTGGCTCCAGCTATTGCATGCTGCAGGCAGAGAAATATCCAAATTTTCCCATACTTGCATGATTACCTGATTCAGGTGGACAGGCAGGAATTACTACTTCAACACCTGGCATTTGTAAAAAGACTCCTATCTTCATTGGGGTACACCATCAACAAAATTAAATCACAACTGGTGCTCAGTCAAAAAATTGTGTTCCTGGGAGCAAGCTTGAACACAACTTCCCAGATGGCCTTTCTCACTCCAGAAAAACAGATCTGTTCGAATAACTACTTCAAACACATGGCCAACAAAACCCAGCTGTCTGCAAGGTAAATACTGCAAGCCCTAGGGTTCATGGCCTCATGTATTCTGCTAATTCCATATGCAAGACTGCATATGAGGAAACTTCAGTGATACTTAAAAAGTCTTTGGTGCCAACATTCTCAGGACCTGGAAACAGTCAATTCTGATCATTCCTTGTCCAAGGGCAGAGTTCCTTTGGTGGGCAGAAGCATGCTACCACAACAAGGGACTGCATTTCACTCAACCCCTCATCGCCCAAACCCTGACTACAGACTCATCAGACTATGCATGGAGGCTCACATGGCAGGCAAATGCATTCAGGGAAAGTGGAGCCCAGTACAAATTCTCCTGTACATCAGTCAAAAAGAGATGTTAGCTGTACAGTAGGCTCTGACAGCCTTCAAATACCTAATCCTTCCAGGACAGCTGCTGATAAAGACGGACAACACCACAGTTATGTGGTACATGAGCAAGCAGGGGGGAACCCATTCTTACCCACTCTACAGGTTTGCCATGGCCCTGTGGAACACAGCCTTGAGCAACCAAGTGCATCTACAAGCTCAGTTCCTGCCAGGCAAACACAATTCACTGACAGACAACTTAAGCAGAAATCTCCTGGACCCACACAAGTGGAAATTGGAGCCTAACACCTTCAACCTTCTAATCCAGAGGTGGGGAACACCGGAGGTGGACCTCTTTGCCTCCCCCGAGAATGTACAGTTGTGTACACTTACCATAAATGTAGATGTTCGAGTGTATTCACTGTTGCAGTCATCACATTTGGGTTATCTGCTTGCAGTAGCCCTCAGTCGGCCTGATTATCAAAGTCTTGGGTCCTGCTTCGGTTGCTGTCTCATCTTCTGTGACATCAGGTAGTCGGGGGTATAAAGCATGCAGCCGACACTGTTGCATCAGTTTTTCTTGCCCCAGATGTCAGATGCCCCCCTAATGGGAAGCAATTAAATATAAATATACAAGGTTACAGTGCTAACAAAAAAGCAAATACACCTAAAAGCTTTTAAGCATAGTAAAGGAGAGTAGAGGTATAGCCAAAAGAAGTCAGGGGGCTGGAGGGAGGGTAACCAGGACTGCAACAGTGAATACATCTACATTTATGGTAAGTGTGTACACCTGTACTATGTTCTTCATGTTTCACTGTTGCAGTCATCACATTTGGGTAGATTCCCAAAGCTAAGGATGGGAGGAGGAATTTAGATAGCATTAGGACCAGCTATAAGGCCCTACAAGACTGCAGTGGCAAAGCCAGCTCTGGATTTAGAAAAAACTGGTAAATGATAATGCTTGGTGAAAGTATGTACAGAACTCCAGGTAGCAGCTTCTAGGATGTCCCTGGTAGGTACACCTCTGAGAGAGGATGTAGAGGTAGATGCAGCCCTGGTTGAATGGGGTCTAATCCCACTGTGGGATAGGTTTTCCATGATGCTTATAGCAGACATGAATGCAATGGCCTATCCATTTAGAAAGGGTTTGCTTTGAAATAGCCTTCCCCTCTGCCCCTGCAGCAAATGCCACCAGCAGTTGTTCAGATTTCCTTTGAGGTTTAGTCCTGTCCAAGTAAAATCTATGTTGTCTGTGCACATCTAAGGAGTTTAGTTTCCATTCCCCTTAGTTCTGTGGATTACAAAAGAAGGTTGGCAAATGAATGGACTGATTAAGAGCCACACTGGATACCACCTTGGGCATGTAGGAGGGATTGGTCCTGAGGAACATCCTGTCCACATGAAGGATGATGAAAGGCTCCACTGCCATAAGGGCCTGTAGTTCAGATACCCTTCTTGCTGAAGTAATTGCTAAAAGGAAGGCTGTTTCCCAAGAAAGGAATTTTAACTCTGCAGTTGCAGCTAGCTGAGAAGGAGGAATAGTGAGTTTTTCCAATACAAAGTTATGGTCCCAGGCTGGAGTTGGGGCTCTCCTGGGTGGTTTTAAGTTTGTGGCCCCTCTGTGGAACTGCTTGAGCAGTGGATGAGAGAAGAGGGGTTGTTCTGTGTTGTAATGAGCTGAAATGGCTGAGGCGTGAATTTTGATGGAGGAAAAGGAAAAGCCCTTGTGAAGCATCTCAGTTAAGCATTGAAGAATCTGAGGTAAATTGGGCACTGCTGAGCCCATCCCTTGAGTTTGGTTTGAGGCACAGAATCATTTCCATTTTTCAGCATACGATTTTCTAGTACTAGGCCTCCTTGCCTCCAAAATGACATCCAACAATTGTTTACTGAGGGATGGTAATGGAGAGATTAGGTAATTAGCCAGGCTGCCAGGTTCAGGGTTTGAAGCTGAGGGTGCAGAATCTGGCTCTCCTGCTGTGACAGCAGGGTAGGGATCTGTTGCAGGTGCCATGGAGCCAGCAGTGACAAACTGCGCAAGAGGGGGTACAAGTTTTGGCGTGGCGAGTCTGGTGCAATCAGTACCGTCCTTGGTTTTTCCTGTTTGATCTTTAGTAGCACTTAGGAGAGGCAGAGGAGGAAAGGCATAAACTGATAGATTTTTTCAGCTGAAGGACAGAGCATCCACTTTTCAAGCTTGTTTGTGGGGAGTCCTTGTGCAGAATTTGTCCAATTGGTAGTTCCGGGCGGAGGTAAACAGGTCTATATCGGAGCTCTCCCATTTGTTTATCATGTTGAAAAATCTTTGGTTCCAGTTTCCACTCGTGTGGGTCCATGAGATTTCTGCTGAGTTCGTCTGGCAGTGTATTTAGTTTTCCTGGCAGGAACTGAGCCTGTAGATGCATTTGGTAGCTCAAGACTGTGTTCCACAGAGCCATGGCTAGTCTGCAGAGGGGGTACGAATGGGAATGTTTATGTACCACATAACAGTGGTGTTGTCCGTCCTTATCATTGTGTCCTGGAAGAATGTGGTCTTTGAAGGCTGTCAGTGCATTCTGTACAGCTAACATTTCTTTTTGATTGATATGCAGGTGCATTTGGCTTGGGTTCCATTTGCCCTGAATGCATTTCCTTGACAGATGAGCCTTCCATGCATAGTCTGATACTTCTGTTGTTAGGGTTTGGGCAGCAGGGGGTAGAGTGAATGGTAGTCCCTTGTTTTGGTGGCAGGCCTCTGCCCACCAAAGGACCTCTGTGTAGGCAAGGTATGATAGGGATCATTGCTTCTAGATCCTAAGAATGTTGACACCATAGGCTTTTTAGATACCATAGTAGTTTCCTCATATGCAGTCTTGCATATGGAATTAGTAAAATGCAGGAGGCCATGAACCCTAAGGCTTGCAGTATTTGCCTTGCAGATAGCAGGGTTTTTGTGGCCATTAGTTTGAAGTAAGTTGTCAAATGAATTTGTTTCTCTGGTGTGTAGGAAAACCACCTGGGAAGTTGTGTTCAAGCTTTCTCCCAGGAATATAATTTGTTGACAGGGTACCAGATGTGATTTCTTTTTGTTTATGGTGTACCCCAGACAAGTTAACACCTTTTGTACAAATGCCAGATGATTCATAAATATGTCCTGGCTTTCTGCCTGAATTAGACAATAGTCCAGGTGTGGGTGTATTTGAATATTTCTTTACCTGCAAAATGCAATGACTGGAGCTAGGCATTTTGTGAATACCCTGGGTGCAGTAGATAGGCCAAAGGGCAGTGCAGAGAACTGATAGTGCAAGTAGCCTGCTTTGAAGCGTAGGTATCTTCTTCAAGATTCCCCTGATTTGGATGTGCAGGTAGGCTTCCTTTAAATCCTGTGTTGCCAACCAGGCATCTTTGCCTAGCATAGGAAGTAACTGGCGAAGAAGTTAGCATCTTGAATTTTGGAATCACCAAAAATGTTTAATATAGAAATGTCCAGGATAGGATGCCATAAGTTGCCTTTTCTGGCTACCAGGAAAAGTCTTGAGTAGAAACCTTGTCGTCTTCAATAGCCTTTATTCTTAGAGAGAGAGTACTTGCTTTTGAGCCTCTGCCCACTGATTTGGGGGTAAACACCACTAAAAACCCCTGATGTCCACCATGGCAGTAAAACTTAATAGTAAAATCAAAACTTTAATAAAAAGAATATAACATAAAATAAGCAGTCCTCAGTCTTCCGATAAGCGCTTTCGGCAAATAAGCCTTCCTCAGATCATATAAAAAGGACTGTTCAGCTTTTGTATTTATAAGGCATCACAGCCATTCCTCATTTAGTTCTCTGACACGCCCTTGTTGCAAACCAAAAGGAGGCCAGCTTAGCAGAGAGGTATAATTTCCTTCATTGTAATTAAAGGGTCAGTGCTTCTCTTTATTATAGGATTGTATATGTGAAAACTAATAGCTATGGATGTGAATACATTATATGAATGAAGCAACATTCAAGTAAACTTGCTAATCATATTCCTTCTATTCTTAAGTGCAGGTTTTAATGGCACAATAGTATTCAAGCCTGGTGATCTGTTTGCTCTTAAATTATCCAGCATGTTTCCCTTAGCTCTGTGCGATTATGAACATCACCTCCTCTTGTGGTCTGACAGACTGCCTCTATGGCCTTAAATACAAAGTAATGAGAAGGATACTGTGCTACGTGGGCTGCTAAGGCATTATTGGGATCTTTCTGTTTGATGTCCCTCAAATGTCTGAGGATACGTTCCTTAAGACGATCTGTTTTGCCAACATAAAAAGCACTACATTGGCAGCAAGTCGCTAAGTATATGATGTGGGAACTAGTACAATCAGCATAAACATTAACATTGTACTGTTGCCTGGAGTATGGATGTACAAAAACATTGGAGCTGTCAATGGAGTTGCAAGCTTTGCATCTTAAGCACTTGAAAGTGCCCTTTCTATTAGAATTGGGCCTATTTCTTTCAAATCCATCTTTGTTGCAAATGAGACATTTCAAATTCTTCTTATTCTTGTATAGGAATCTGGGCTGTTCACCTACAATGTCTCTTATTTTGTCATCAGTTGTCAATACCGGCCAAAACAACCTAATAACTTCACATACTTGCTTATTGTCAGCAGTGTATGTTAACAAACATTTAAGTTGCTGTGATTGAGTTTTAAGATCCAGGCTCTCATGATGACTCGATGTGAGTTCAGAGAAATAGGGACGTCCCTTTCCTCTCCTTAATTCCTGTAAATCATGCTTCAGTCTTAGATTCTTTCTTTTATAGGATCTTTTACTTAAATGTGTCTCAATATTTCTCTGTTCTGCTACAAAGTCTTCATTCTCAGTACATAATCTTGAGGTTCTCAAGATCTGATTCTCAAAGATGTTATCAAAAATGTCCTGGGTGCATACTCCCCCTATGCAGATAATGATTTCTCCAGGTTTCTTTTTTATGAATTCCTGTACTGATACCTCTATCAGGATGCAGATGAATCTTTACATCCAGAAATTCTATGGTCTCCGAAGAATGTTTAACCACAAACTCTAGAAAATCAGTGCTCTCGTTGATAAAGTTGACAAAAAGGTCCAATTGTGTAGAGCTGCCTCTCCAAAGGATAAAGACATCATCCACAAAACGGCCATAGTACACTAGATATTGTTTCCAAGTGCTGGGTATCAGTTCATTATGTTCCCACTCAGCCAGAACCAAATTAGAGTAACTATTTGCACATGGGGTGCCCATAGCCACACCCCATGTCTGCAAATAGAAAGAATCCCCATACATAAAGATGTTATTTTCCAATACAAGTTCCAGCAAGGAACATATTGGTTCTACTTCCATACTGTTCCTTGCTAGGAAAGATCTTATTGCCTGTAGACCATAGTCATTTGGAATCGCCGTAAACAAACTCTTGATGTCCATTGTCACTAGTAACAAATCTTCATATTTCTTGCGGTCCATAGTAACTAAGAGTTTTTCCAGAAAATCTCCCGAGTCCTTCAATACAGTTCCTGCTAGTGGCAGGGCCTTCTTTAATTCATTCTCCATGTACATGGAATCAGGTTCAGTTACCCACCCCCTACCAGAAACTATGGGACGTAGGGGTGGGTCAACTGGATCCTTGTGAATTTTGGGGAGTCCGCTGATGTATGGAAACATAGGTTTAGGGCAATCAAAGAACTCATATAGTTCTTGTGAGATATTTGTCTCTATCAATAGATCATATAGATGGCTACGAAAATGATCTACCTTAATCTTAGCTTCACTGCAACTTAATCTCTTATATGTTCTTTCATCATCCAGCATAGAGAGCATTTTATGCCTGTACCATACGGCTTCCATCACTACTATACATCCTCCCTTATCAGCAGACTTGATGACCAAGCAAGCTGTCGCCTTTAGCTGTTTCAGCATTTCATTCTCATTAGTAGTTACATTGAAGAAA
Source organism: Protopterus annectens (assembly GCF_019279795.1). NCBI lineage: Eukaryota > Metazoa > Chordata > Ceratodontiformes > Protopteridae > Protopterus > Protopterus annectens. The sequence goes on along the minus strand of NC_056725.1, from coordinate 1,347,194,433 downwards.
CGTCCTTGTCCTTTGGTTGTATTGCCCCTTAGTTTGAAGATTTCATCTTCACATAATCTCAAGAACATCTCCACTGGTGGAGGATTAGGGGGAACAAAGCTACTCAGTTTTGTATAAGGTAGCCGTCTACTGTCATTAGCTTGTCCAAAAATACATTTTAATGCAAGGTTCCTGCAAAACATTCTGATATCCAGCACAAATTCACTAATATCAGACGGTAAGGCTGGAATAAAACTCAGGCCCTTGTCTAACAAGGAAATCATATCAGGGCTTAAACTCTTATTAGAAAGATTCACTACTAAACTTGGTTCAGATCCAATTAAAGTGTGAGCTTCTTCCTTTTCCATTCTTGACTCTGTGTTCTTTGAGTCCTGTGATGGTTGAATTTGGAAAAAAACGGCAAGGGCCAATTTATCGGTGCATGCATTGCCCCTACTTTCGGTCTAGTTGCTAGATCACAGTATACTTGCTGCAGTCTTGTAGGGCCTTATAGCTGGTCCTAATGCTATCTAATAAGAGTTTAAGCCCTGATATGATTTCCTTGTTAGACAAGGGCCTGAGTTTTATTCCAGCCTTACAGTCTGATATTAGTGAATTTGTGCTGGATATCTGAATGTTTTGCAGGAACCTTGCATTAAAATGTATTTTTGGACAAGCTAATGACAGTAGACGGCTACCTTATACAAAATTGAGTAGCTTTGTTCCCCCTAATCCTCCACAAGTGGAGATGTTCTTGAGATTATGTGAAGATGAAATCTTCAAACTAAGGGGTAATACAACCAAAGGACAAGGACGTTTCTTCAATGTAACTACTAATGAGAATGAAATGCTGAAACAGCTAAAGGCGACAGCTTGGTCATCAAGCCTGCTGATAAGGGAGGATGTATAGTAGTGATGGAAGCCGTATGGTACAGGCATAAAATGTTCTCTATGCTGGATGATGAAAGAACGTATAAGAGATTAAGTTGCAGTGAAGCTACGATTAAGGTAGATCGTTTTCGTAGCCATCTATATGATCTATTTATGGAGGAAAATATCTCACAAGAACTATGAGTTCTTTGATTACCCTAAACCTATGTTTCCATACATAAGCGGACTCCCCAAAATTCACAAGGTTCCAGTTGACTCACCCCTACGTCCCATAGTTTCTGGTAGGGGGTGGGTAACTGAACCTGTTTCCATGTACGTGGAGAGTGAATTAAAGAAGTCCCTGCCACTAGCAGGAACTGTATTGAAGGACTCAGGAGGTTTTCTGGAAAAACTCTTTTTAGTTACCAAGGACCTCAAGAAATATGAAGATTTGTTACTAGTGACAATGGACATCAAGAGTTTGTTTACGGTGATTCCGAATGACTATGGTCTACAGGCAATAAGATCTTTCCTAGCAAGGAACAGTATGGAAGTAAAACCAATATGTTCCTTGCTGGAACTTGAATTGGAAAATAACATCTTTATGTATGGGGATTCTTTCTATTTGCAGACATGGGGTGTGGCTATGGGCACCCCATGTGCAAATAGTTACTCTAATTTGGTTCTGGCTGAGTGGGAACATAATGAACTGAAACCCAGCACTTGGAAACAATATCTAGTGTACTACGGCCATTTTGTGGATGTCTTTTAGCCTTTCGAGAGGCAGCTCTACACAATTGGACCTTTTTGTCAGCTTTATCAACGAGAGCACTGATTTTCTAGAGTTTGTGGTTAAACATTCTTCGGAGACCATAGAATTTCTGGATGTAAAGATTCATCTGCATCCTGATAGATGTATCAGTACAGGAATTCATAAAAAAGAAACCTGGAGAAATCATTATCTGCATAGGGGGAGTATGCACCCGGGACATATTTTTGATAACATCTTTGAGAATCAGATCTTAAGAACCTCAAGATTATGTACTGAGAATGAAGACTTTGTAGCAGAACAGAGAAATATTGAGACACATTTAAGTAAAAGATCCTATAAACGAAAGAATCTAAGATTGAAGCATGGTCCACAGGAATTAAGGAGAGGAAAGGGACGTCCCTACTTCTCTGAACCCACATCGAGTCATCATGAGAGCCTGGATCTTAAAACTCAGTCACAGCAACTTAAATGTTTGTTAACATACACTGCTGACAATAAGCAAGTATGTGAAGTTATTAGGAAGTTTTGGCCGGTATTGACAACTGATGACAAAATAAGAGACATTGTAGGTGAACAGCCCAGATTCCTGTACAAGAATAAGAAGAATTTGAAACGTCTCATTTGCAACAAAGATGGATTTGAAAGAAATAGGCCCAATTCTAATAAGGCACTTTCAAGTGCTTAAGATGCAAAGCTTGCAACTCCATTGACAGCTCCAATGTTTTTATACATCCATACTCCAGGCAACAGTACAATTTTAATGTTTATGCTGATTGTACTAGTTCCCACATCATATACTTAGCGACTTGCTGCCAATGAAGTGCTTTTTATGTTGGCAAAACAGATTAACGTCTTAAGGAACGTATCCTCAGACATTTGAGGGACATCAAACAGAAAGATCCCAATAATGCCTTAGCAGCCCACGTAGCACAGTATCCTTCTCATTACTTTGTATTTAAGGCCACAGAGGCAGTCTGTCAGACCACAAGAGGAGGTGATGTTCATAATCGCACAGAGCTAAGGGAAACATGCTGGATAATTAATTTAAGAGCAAACAGATCACCAGGCTTGAATACTATTGTGCCATTAAAACCTGCACTTAAGAATAGAAGGAATATGATTAGCAAGTTTACTTGAATGTTGCTTCATTCATATAATGTATTCACATCCATAGCTATTAGTTTTCTCATATACAATCCTATAATAAAGAGAAGCACTGACCCTTTAATTACAATGAAGGAAATTATACCTCTCTGCTAGCTGGCCTCCTTTTAGTTTGCAACAAGGGCTTGTCAGAGAACTAAATGAGGAATGGCTGTGATGCCTTATAAATACAAAAGCTGAACAGTCCTTTTTATACGATCTGAGGAAGGCTTATTTGCCGAAAGCGCTTATCGGAAGACTGAGGACTGCTTATTTTATGTTGTATTCTTTTTATTAAAGTTTTGATTTTACTATTAAGTTTTACTGCCGTGGTGGACATCAGGAGTTTTTAGTAGTGTTTGCCTTTTCTCTTCCTCATTGGTGTCCTTCACAGTGTAAGAAAGTTTTTTTACCTACTGATTTGGGGGTAGGTCTGGCCAACCGTTTGGGGTTGGTAACGTGTGGAACTGAAATATGTATCCTTGGGAAACTATATTTAACACCCATTTGTCCTGGGTAATGAGTTCCCAGTTTTTTGCCTGCAGAGCAATCTTTCCCCCTAAAGGAGCAGTCAGTTGAGAAGTGCTTGGACATTTTAAAGTTAAGTCATTGAGACAGTTTACCATAGGGGGGAGTCTTACTACTCCCTGATTTGGAAGTGGGAGCCCCCCACTGCTTAGCCTTGTGCCTACCCTGGGACTGAAGCCTGGGTGTTCTGCTGGTTCTGTGTTTATACTGAGAAGACCTGGCAGAGGCAGGAAAGGACCAATTCTTAGAGGGCCAATGCCTACTAAATCTTGGAGGCTGTACTTGTAGGAAATCTTTAACAGTTTGCATAGAATTAGCTTTTTCCTCCCATCTTTTTAAGAACAACTTCTGCTTTGTTTCCAAACAGGCGGTCCTGATTTAAGGGAGCATCCAGCAATTTAGCTTTAACATGACCTGGCAAAGATTGCTCCTTAAGCCAAGCATGCCTTCTAAGTACAGACCCAGTGACAGCAGCCCTGCAAGATGCCTCTAGTGAATCAAAACCACATTGCAAAGTATGGTTTACAACCTGTTCAGCAGAATGCATTCAATCCTGTAAATTCTTATTTTCAGCACAATCAGGCATCAACATCATTTTCTGTTTAAGCAATCCAGTAATATGCTGCTGATACTTTAACATATGGGACTGGCAGTTTAAGGCTCTAATGGCCAAAGTTGCAGAAGTGTATACTTTCTTGCCCCATCTATTCAGCGCCCTAGAGTCTCTATCAGAGGGAGTAGGATTTTTGGCAGTAGTAGCCTTAATGCCCTTGGGTCCCTGTGAAATGGTCTCAGGATCCGCAGTAGGATTTTTAAAAAGAACTTGAGAGTCAGGAACCCTGTAATATATATCATGTTTTCTGGGAGCAGGAGGTAGAGTCAGGGGCCAAGCTAGATTCAGAAAAGGCATCATCAACAATGTGTAGTACAGGAGGGATAGCTAAAGGCCTGTGCTGGGGCAGGAGTAAGAAATCCCTAAGCCACTTTTTAGAATCAGAGTAATCCTGGCTTTCCCAGCGAAAGTGCTCCCTGAGAGTATGCAGGGTTTCAGCAAAAGAGGAATCCTCGGGGGGGGGGGGGGATACAGTCCTCTGCATCAGAATCCTCATAGGTAGATAAGGGTAAATCCTGGTCATCAGAGAACACAAATTTCTGAATCCTGATCAGAAGTATCATAAGCAAATTCAGTCCTAGGTCACTTAGAAGGGGAAGGTTGACTTCGGCTGATTAAAGTAATAAGGTCTTCAGCTATTCTTATCTGTTTTTTAAGCATAGAGGCCTGACCATGCGGTCTGGACGTCGATTTTCTAGGCATAGTTCGAGTTTTAGGCCTTGAAGAAGAAGATGGCATCTGTTTAATATGCAAGTCTGTAGGCCTGAATACACCCTCAGAAGCTGGTGCCTGCACAGCCGCTCTGGACCCATCCAAGGTAGAGACATCCGCAGGTTCCACAGTTGAAGCATCTTGCGGCATACCGGACTCCGAATGGGTCTCAGTAGAGGCCTGCGTATCTGAAGTAGTGGGTATCAGGGGCTGCGAAAGTGCCGCAGTGAGTATTGGCGACTGGCTTAGGAGAAGCATCGTCGGCAGCTTTGGACCTAGGCGGCCTGTCTGTCTTTATCTTTGCATTTTTTTGGAATGTTGGTAGTCAGATGTCTTACCGAAGACATATCGGGATAATTGAACCAAGTACCAAAATATTTAGAAGCGTAAATATACCGACGGCAAATAGTCCGTTGCTTAAATAAGGCACAAAACTGACAGCGAGGTACATCGTGGTCAGGGCCTAGGCAAGGAATACAGTACGAATGAAAATCTTTGTGAGGTATTTGCTTTCCACAAGAAATACTTTGACTTTTACTGACATCGGTTTAGAGCAAGAAAAAATTTCCCCAGCGGGGTACTTAACTTTAGTTGAAGACCTCGGTTCTGAAACTCGAAATTGCAAATTTCAGGAGTTGGCCGACCGGCATTTGCGAACTGCTTTTGCTTCAGGCACCACACGGCAAGAAAGACTGATGTAATGGTGTCGGCTGCATGCTTTATACCCCTGCCTACCTGACATCACGGAAGATGAGACAGCAACCGACGCAGGACCCAAGACTTTGATAATCAGGCCGACTGAGGGATACTGCAAGCAAATAACCCAAATATGATGATTGCAACAGTGAAACATGAAGGACATCCACCTGTTGAGCAAATTCTACACCAGGAACCCTCACAGCAGGGCCTGGAAGGTGGATGCCTTATCTCCTTCAAATGGGAAAACCTCTCAATTTATGCCTTTCCCCCTCTGCCCCTCCTCTCAAAGGTACTACTCAAGATGAGACAGGACAGCCCAAGGGCAATTCTTATTGCCCCAGGTTTGCCACGCCAGCACTGGTGCCCACTCTTACACAGTCTGACAACAGTGTCACCCTGACACCTTCATCAGACACCTTCCCTGCTGTCTCAGCAGGAGGGACAGATTTTGCATTCACAGCTACAAACCCTAAACCTTACAGCCTGACTTATCCCCTGAATACTCCGCCAGCAACCCTCAGCAAGTAGGTGCTGGATGTCATTCTTGAGGCCAGAAGGCCTAGTACTAGAAAATCCTATGCCGAAAAGTGGAAAAGGTATTGCTCTTGGAGTAAGTCTCAAGGAAAGGACACAGCTATGCCCTCCTTACCTCAAATCCTTGATTACCTAGTGGAACTACTCCTCAGTGACCTGTCCTTTTCCTCCATTAAGATTCATGCCTCTGCCATCTCAGCTCATTATAATACTGAGCCACCTCTATTCTATCTCCCTCTCATCAAACAGTTTCTGAGAGGGGCTAACAACTTAAGGCCCCCTAGGAGAGCACCCATCCCTGCTTGGGACCTTAACTTTGTACTGGAAAAGCTCACGCTTCCCCTTTTGAACCTGCAGCTTCAGCAGAGTTAAAATTCCTTTCTTGGAAAACAGCCTTGCTTTTAGCCATAACCTCAACTAGAAGAGCGTCTGAGCTACAGGCACTAATGGCTGTGGAACCCTTCATTATTTTCCACAGGGTTTCCCTCAGGACTAATCCGTCCTTTATGCCTAAGGTGGTCTCCAGTGTGGCTCTAAACCAAGCCATCCATTTGCCAACCTTCTTCCGTTATCCTCAAAATAAAGGGGAAAGGATCCTGCACTGCTTGGGCGTTCACAGACAGCTCAGGTTCTACCTTGACAGGACTAAACCTTTCAGAAAATCTGACCAACTGCTAGTCAGCTTTGCTACAGGGGCAGAGGGCAAGGCAAACCATTTCCAAATGGATAGCACACTGCATCCATTTTTGCTACAAGCACCATGGGAAGCCTACCCCACAGGGGATCAGAACACATTCCACTAGGGCTACATCCACCTCTACAGCATTTCTCAGGGGAGTCCCTACCAGGGACATTCTGGAAGCTGCAACATGGAGTTCTGTACACACCTTCACCAAGCATTACCACTTACCTGTTTTTTCTAACTCCAGACCTGGATTTGCTACAGCAGTCTTACAAGGCCTGCTAGCCAGCCCAAACTCCTCTTGAGTGCCTCCACCCTTCCTCAGCTTTGGGAATCAACCCAAGTGTGATGACTACAACAGTGAAACACGAAGAACATAGTACAGTTGTGTACACTTACCATAAATGTAGATGTTCGAGTGTATTCACTGTTGCAGTCCTGGTTTCCCTCCCTCCAGCCCCCTGTTTTTCTCTATCCTTTCTACTTGTCCTCTATATGGCCATTTTGTATGGCAGGGGTATGTACTTTTTACTGGTGGTATTCCACACCATATACTAGCTTCCTATTTGGGGGGCGCTTGACATCTGGTGGAAGAACAACTGATGTAATTGCGTCAGCTGCCTGTTTTATACCCCTGACGTCATGGAAGAGGCGACAGCATCCAACGCAGAAATCCCAAGACTCTGGTATTCAGGCCGACTGAGGGCTACCTGCAGGCAGATAACCCAAGTGTGATAACTGTAACAGTGAATACACTCAAGCATCTACATTTATGTTTAAGTGTACGCAACTGTACTTTTTTACTCATGGCTAAATCCTCATGCAAAGATGTTAATACTTATAAAACTTTTTTGGTTGATCAATAAATTGCTTATTTTGTATATTTCCTTTATATTTATCTTTGTATCTTCTAAGTTTTTCCACTTATGCTGAAATTTTTAGTTTATTTGCAATACTGCATTATAGATCCTGGTCTGTTCTAATACTGTGGATTGCTTTAATCACATCTATCTTTCTCAGAATTTTTGTTGATCTATTTCCCTCTTCTATAGTCTTCTAATAGTGATGCTTCTTGTCTTAATTTCTTTTCTCTATTTGATACTTCCATGATGGTATTCGATTTTCCCCTTCCCTTCCTTTCCCTCACTCCCGTTTTCTTGTGGTAGAACTTTAGCAGTTATTAACTTAGTAGCACAGTAATATATCCTGTTTACTTCTGTTATATCACATGGATCTCCATGGACAGTTCTAATTACTGCATTCATTTTTTTATCAAACTTCTGACTTTTGGGGTTTTATTGACCTTCTGCAGTCTATTTCTCTCATTGATCTTAATATATCTGTGTCTATTAAATCAAGTAACTCTTCTCTTAGTTCATTTTCTTCCAAACTGAGGGCACATCCTTTGTTTTCCATTTCCTGTCGACATTCTATAGAAAGTTCTATAGCATCTTCATGTGGCACCTTCTCTTCAGTTTCATTCTGTGCCATCTGTTGCTTTGTTATATGGGAACTGGTTGGCCTATCACTTCTCAACAGTGACCGCATCAGAGTTTCTACAGTTTTCTGTTCCTTTCCTAGTTGTCTAGCTTCAAGTGAATGTATATGCTTATTTCCTGTGGAAGACTCCAAAATATCTTGATATGGCACCTGACCAGTTGCTTCATATTCCACTGGTTTCCCCTTACTTTGGATATCCATTGCTCTATCCTGTTGTGGTGCTTTCTACATTCGATTTTCTACACTGAATCCTTCACTTTGCAGGTGCTCCATAACCACAGTTTCTATTTCTTCAACTTGTCCATTACTGATCTGCTTTTCAACTTTTCCTCTTTGTCTTCTTATTTTGTGTATTGTAAAGTTTTCCATGTCCGGATTCCTTTGCCTGTATTTCTCTTCAAATATCTTTGGTGCTGCTCTTTTTGTATTGGTTAGTTTTGCTTTCTCCTTTGCATAAATATTACACAATATTAAATCTTTTTCTTTTCCATATCCATATTTCCTCTTCAAATGTTTCTTTATCTTCTTGTTTCTCCTTACTTTGGGGACTCACTCCATCATGCTGAGATTATAACCTGTATTAGACCTCCTACACCAACTCCTTCACTTCACAGGCACTCCATAACTTCAACTTCTATTTTTTTAACTTTTGCTTTACTAATTATCTTTTCAACATTTCAAATTTGTGATATTTTTTATTGTAAGATTTTCCATATCTGGATGCCTTTGCCTGTATTTCTCTTCAAATATCTTTGGGGCTGCCTTCTTTATATTGATTAATTTGGCTCTCTCCTTTGCATAAATATTGCACCATATCACATCTCTCTCTTTCCCATGTCCATATTTTTTTATATTGTTCAACTATCTTTGGGTTTTGTTTATTTTCGCACTTCCTCAGATGCTTCTTTTTCCAGACAGATCAAAGTTTCTTGATCTATATACTGTTTTTCACAAATCTGTTGTATTAATGAACGCAAATTTTCATTAGAAGCTTCTGATAGATTTTCTTGCGGAAGTATTTTTCTTTCCTCTAATTTATGTCTTAATCGTTTTGTATATCTTGTGCTGGAAATTCTGGGCTTTTTGCATAATAGTAACAGTACATAATTTCTTATCTCCTCAATGGTCCACTCTGTTGTCTTTATGGCTCTTGTTTGGCCCATCAGTTTTGGTGATGTTCTTGGACTGCTACTTCCTTCTACAACAGGGGGGCCATCCTCCCCCTGGGCCTGACCCCATTGTAAGAATATTTCCGTATTTTGAGGATTCTACACAGTCATTTTTTCCAGTCCTGGCACCAGTGCGCCTACCAGGATTGGGCACTTTTTTATCCTGGATCATGGGCAACCAGCTCTCTCTCTCAATTTTTGACCTACTTCGGTGCATGATATATGCTATATAAATACAGTCTATATATCAGTGCCGCCTTGGTGAGATTTTGTGAAAACAGAGTCCACCTTGCTGTGATTTATATAAAGCTTTTTTACATCAACCAATGCTCCGTCTTGTTGGTAAAGTTGCCCTGCATCTGCATTTCTTGACAAATGAAACTAGCTTTATTTTATTATAACTAACGTAGACTTAACTGCCTGTTAGGGTCTTACGAAGATGGGAGGAAACTTGAGTCATAGCCTAGTGGGTCAGCCTCCCAGTGAAGTACAATCAGCTGATTGAAGAATTCCTACATATCTGCCATCAAGGAGCTGCTCAGCCTTCTGTAGAGGAGGGGTGTCAGAGATGGAACCCCCAGAGGGGGCATCTTTTCTCCAAGAAAACGGCTCAGTGGGGAGCCATAAATGACTGAGATGACATCATGGAACTTTTCTGCTTCAGGACAGCTGTGTGATCATTGTGCCAGCGCATTAGAACTGTTGCCCCGATAACAGAAAAGTACTGTTACTTCTAAGGGGATTACTCTCAGTTCACTCCTGAATGATAAACGAGTAAGTTAACGGATATATTTGGAAAGAGGGTGTGTTTTTCTGTTGTATTAAAGATGAAGGTTAATAAATTACTAGATCCAGATAATCCAGTACCAATGAAAAAAAAAAAAACAGTACTCTGATGGAAGTCTTGACTAAAGGTATAGTGGATGTTTCTGTGAAAGGGTTACAGAAGTAACACAAATAAGTAGTTTGCTGATGATATTAACAGTTCCCATGATGCTGTGGCTAGTGGATGTAAGGCGGCTGGTACTTCAACAGTAGTATGTAGATGGGGGGGACCCAGTAATTTACTGAAGATGTTAATGCCAAACTGCGGGACAGTTTCCTGGATAGAAGACTCTTTTTGGATCTCCATCAGAGAAGTTTTTTTTTTTTTTTAATCCTAGAAAAGAAGGGGAAACGGTGCAAAGTATGAAAAGTATACTTCAATATCATATCTCCAAATACTTCAAGAACCTTCTGTAGATAGCAGACTGTGACCCAGCAGTACAAGTGAAGAAAATACTACTAAATTAAGCAGCAGCCTTCTCAACAAGATGCACATTACTCCAATAGCTGTCTTTGGCTATCTTCTCCATCATCCTTCGTATGCTGCTACAAGTCTCCATCCCAAAGGAGGAAAATGTATTCATGTTTTCAACCCCTTGCCATCGTATTACATCAGACAAATAAGTAAAAGAGGTCATTTCCACGGTTCATGCAGTAGAGTGTTTATTCTCACTTGTTCCAGGCCCAGTTTTCTATAGTACACTGCAACATTTGTATCCTTTTTGCCCTCTCTATTACGTTTCTGATGGAAAATTCAAGCTAAGCTGTAAAGCAAGATGTTCTTTTGGATAAAGGTTTTTATTCAAAGTTCCTTATGGAATCAAAGAAGGAAAATTTTTGCATCTAACAAATCTCAACAAGTTTATCAAATAAATTCATAAAATTAACATTACATGCCCTGTTAGCTCTACTGGTATATTCTGTGATAAATCTAGACATGCAAAATGCCTGCATTTATATCTGCGTGCACAGAGTTGACAGTTTCTCATTTTCATATGCTCATAGTTGTATTCTAGGCTAACGACCACTATGGCCCTTATATAGCATTCAAGTGTGACCCACAAATTTGATTTATATATGGGGTGATTTACTGACTGCCTCTGCCTATCAGAGACATAGGAGCTAGACCAGGGGTGAATTTTTGATTACCTATCCATTGATCCAAATTGCGCTTTATTAGGGTTAGGGAGGAACTCTGCTACAAATGGATGAGGAGTCTATTCCAAAGAATAGGAATTCTCTGAGAAACAGGTCCGTCTCTCAAGCATGTCCTGTCTATGTCGAAAGCAAAATTTAGGTCTTCTGATCTAGTAGTTTATGATGCTGTTTGTTTTGTAGATGTACAAAAGGTTAATCAAAACAGGATGCCTTGTATGCCAGGCAAAGATCACCTCTCAGAAGTCTGTATAATACCGAATAAAGAGACCAGTTTCAGGTGATCAGCCTAGAACATTGTGTTTACTCCCTGTATTCTTTTTGTAAGGAAACTCTGTGGACATTCCATTTGATGCATTTGTCTGGTCAGATACATACCAAAGGGGATATTATACTCTATGATGTGTTTGATGAGGGCCAAGTACAGTGTTGCATAAACCACTCTGAACCTAGCTGCCATACCCTTACTTACAAATAGAGCAACTTAGAAGGATTTTCTTAATACCTTGGGAACATATTAGTAGAAAGCTGGGTTACTATCTACATCAGGTTCCAGATCCCTGACTAGTGAATCAAGTTTTAGGGGTGCTTTATTGATGACATTACCCAGGGTGGCTGACTTCCCAAAAGGTACTCTAATGCATTTCTTGGCTTTGAGTTTTAAGCCATGGCTTTGGCACCAAGCATTTGTGTTAGACCTGTCATCTTAGGGAAATTCAGTGACTTCTCCCATTTAGCAAACATCTGTGAGCTTAGCCAGAGGCATTTGACATTGGCTTTGACCTCAGAGAAGTCAATACCAAAGAGGAGTGGAGCCCTGAGGGACTCCACCGATGACCGTCCTCTTTGTGGAGGTGACCTCACTGATACTAACCTCTTGGGTCCTATCTGTCAGCCAGTTTGCTATCCAGCATGTTATAAAGGGGTTTATGCCTAGTTAAATAAGTCTTTTGGCAATGCCTAGCAGTGTGTTGCATCAGATCCAGGTAGCCAGTAGCCACTGCTTTCCCCTCATCCATTGCTTTAGTCACCTTTTCAAAGATGTCCACTAGGTTCAGTAAGCTTGACTTTCCTTTGACAAAGCCACGTTGGGATGGATCCCGAGTCTGGGGGTCTCCTATGTCCTTGGTGATAATTTCCATGATAATTCTTTCCATGGTTCTGCAAGTAAGACTGGTCTGACCAATGGGTCTGTAGCTTCCAGCATCTGTTGAGTGTACACACTTATGAAGGAGAATGACCATCGCAGTCTTCCTTTCTCATGGCACAAAACCTGTTTTTAAGACTAATAATTAAATGGTGATTCCAGGGGTCCTGATAAGTTGTGTTTTAGATGTACAGGAGGCATCCTGGGATGTTTTCCAGGACCTTTGAGGCTGTTTTCTTGGCTTTAGCGAGTGCAGCCAGTACATACTCCCTAGATGCTCTTCGTGTTTCACTGTTACAGTCATCACACTTGGGTTATCTGCCTGGAGGTAGCCCTCAGTCGGCCCCAATACCAGAGTCCTGGGATTTCTGCCTCAGCCATGCCATGACGTCAGGTCATCAGGGGTATAAAACATGCAGCCAAAGCCATTACATCAGCTTTTCTTGCTGCGAGGGAGCCTGAAGCAGAAGCAGTTTGCAAGTGCCGGTTGGTAGCTACCTGAAATTTTAATTTTTCGAGTTTCAAACCCGACATCTTCTAAAGCTAAATACCCCATTGGGGATCCTTTTTTCTTGCTCTAATTGATGTCAGAAAAAGTTAACAATTGTCTTGCCTGTGGAAAGCAAATGCCTCACAGAGATTTTCATTCTTACTGCATCACCTGTTTAGGCCCAGACCACAACGTCCCTCGCTGTCACTTTTGTGCCTTATTCAATGCCCAAACTATTCATCGTCTGGCTATTTTTGTCTCTAAATTCTTTCGCTATCATTCGCTGTATTCCGAAATGGCTTCGGTAAGCCATCCGACTACCAGTCTTTTGAAAAAATGCAAAGATAAAGACAGAGACAGACCACAGAGGTCTAAAACTGCCAACGACACTTCTGTTAAGCTAGTCGCCAGTCCGCCGGTACTCTGTGAGGTGCCTTTGCAGCCCCTGTTACCCACTTCTACAGATTCGCAGGCCTCTACTGAGACCCATTCGGAGTCCGGTTTGCCGCAAGATGCTTCTTCGACTATGGAACCCGAGGATGTCACTACCTTGGATGGGTCTGGAGCCGCTGTGCAGGCACCAGCTTTTGAGGGGTGTATTCAGACCTTCCGATGTTCGTATCAAACTGACTACTTAAACTAAATCTACTGAATTTCTCAGGTCCAGAGTTCGCACTTTGTCTAGGAAACTGATGACCAAAGCACATTCTCAACCTCCCATGCCACAGAGACAAATGCTTAGAATGGCTGAAGACCTTATTACTTTAATTAGGGGAAGCCAGCCTTCCCCCTCTAAAAGACAAAGAACTGATTTTCCTTCTGATTCTTCAGACCATGAGTCTGATGACTCTGACCCCTGTGATTACCAGGACATACCCTTATCTACCTATGAGGACAAAGAATTGATTTTCCTTCTGATTCTTCAGACCATGAGTCTGATGAGTCTGACCCCTGTGATTACCAGGACATACCCTTATCTACCTATGAGGACTCAGATGCAGAGGATTCAATTCTCTCAGCCTCCCCCCAGAAGACCTTTCTTTCGATGAAACCTTGCATACCCTAAGAGAGCATTTTGCTGGGAATGCCAGGACTACCCACAGTCCAAAAAGAGACTCAGGGAATTTTTAGACTTGCCTCAGCATAGGCCTCTAGCTATTCCCCCTGTCCTGGATATTGTAGATGATGTCTTCATGGAATCCATCCTTACCCCTGATACTTTACCACATGCTCCTAGAAAGCCTGACAGATACTACAGAGTACCTGACTCTCACAAATTTCTCTTTAAAAATCGCACTGCGGATCCAGAGACCATTTCCCAGGGACCTAAAGGTATTAAGGCTTCTACAGCCAAAACCCCTACCCCTTCAGACAGGGATTCTAGGGCTCTAGACAGATGGGGTAAGAAGGTATATACCTCTGCAACTCTTGCCATCAGGGCTTTAAATTTCCAGTTTTGCATGTTGAAGTACCAGCAGCATATTATTGATTTAGTTAAACAAAAAATGTTGTTGATTCCTGATTGTGCAGAAAATAAGGACTTACAAGACTTAATGCATTCTGCAAACCAAGTTGGGAAACATACTTTGCAGTATGGTTTTGATGCCTTAGAAGCATCTTGCAGGGCTGCTGTCACTGGGTCTGTTCTGAGAAGGCATGTTTGGCTGAAGGAACAAATCTTGCCAGACCATGTCAAGGCAAAATTACTTGATTCTCCATTAAACCAAGAATGTTTGTCTAAAGCAGAAGTTATTCTTAAAAAGATGGAGGAAGAAGCTAAATCCATGCAAACTGTTAAAGATTTCTTACAGGTACAGCCACCTAGATTCAGTAGGCATTGGCCTTCAAAAAATTGATCCTTTCCAGTCCCTTCCAGACCTTTTCAGCCCAAACCCAGGGGCAACAGACCACAAAGACTACAGTCTCAGGGTATTCACAGATCTAAACAATGGAGTGCTCCCTCCTCAAAAACTGGGAGTGGTAAGCCACCGCCTATGGAAAAAGTTCACAATGACTTGTCCTTAATCCTTCCCAGCCATTCCCAAGTACTTGCACCCCTAGGAGGGAAACTCACCCTGCATGCAAAAAACTGGGAGTATATTACCCATGACCGATGGGTCTTAAACATTGTATCACAGGGATACAGATGCTATTTCCACTCTCTGCCAACCCCAAGTGGATTGCCAGACCTTCCTCCAAACCAGTGGACAGAGGCCCAAAAACAAGTACTTTCTCTTCAGTATCAGGGCTATTCAACCTGTGCCAACAGAGCAAAGGGGACAGGGTATCTACTCCAGGTTGTTCCTGGTGCCCAGGAAAGAGAATCCTTGGCGCCCTGTATTGGATCTGTCAACCCGAAACACCTTCCTGGTGGTACCAAAATTCAAAATGCTTACACTCCAGCAGCTCCTTCCTATGCTATCCAAGGACTCCTGGCTAGTCACCCTAAACTTAAAAGAAGCTTATCTGCACATCCCCATAAGGGAATCTTGCAGGAAATATCTACGTTTCAGGGCAGGCTCTATGCACCATCAGTTCTCTTCACTTCCCTTTGGCTTATATACTGCACCCAGGGTATTCACAAAGTGTCTGGCTCCAGCCATTGCTTATTGCAGGCAGAGAAATATTCAAATTTACCCATACTTGGACGATTGTCTGATTCAGGCGGACAGTCGGGAATTGCTACTTCAGCACCTGACATTTGTAAAGAGACTCCTAACTTCTCTGGGGTATCCTATCAATGAAAAAAATCACATCTGGTATCCAGCCAAAATATGTATTCCTGGGAGCAAGCTTGAACACAACTTCCCAGATGGCATTCCTCATTCCAGAAAAGCAGGTTTATTTGACAACTTATTTCAAACTACTGGCTACCCAAGCGCATGTATCTGCAAGCCCTAGGGGTCATGGCCTCATGTATTCTACTGATTCCATATGCAAGATTGCATATGAGGAAACTTCAATGGTACTTAAAAAGTCTCTGGTGTCAACATTCCCAGGACCTGTAAACAGTGATTCCTGTCATTCCTTGCCTAAGGACAGAGTTCCTTTGGTGAGCAGAGGCTTGCAACCACAACAAGGGACTCCCTTTCTCACAACCTTCCGCCATCCAAACTCTGACAGCAGACGCATCAGACTGTGCATGGGGGGCTCACATGGCAGGCAAATGCATTCAAAGCAAATGGAGCCCAGGACAAATTCACCTGCATATCAATCAAAAAGAAACGTTAGCTGTACAGAATGCACCGACATCCTTCAAATACCTTATCCTGCCAGGACAAATCCTGATAAAGACAGACAACACCACAGTTATGTGGTACATAAGCAGGGGTAATTCACTCCTACCCATTCTGCAGGTTAGCCATGGCTCTATGGAACACAGCCTTAAGCAGCCAAGTGCACCTGCAAGCTCAATTCTTGCCAGGCAAGCAAAATTCACTGGCAGACGACTAAAGCAGAAATCTAATGGACCCACACGAGTGGAAACTGGAACCAAACTCATTCAAACTTCTAATACACAGGTGGGGGACACCAGAGGTGGATCTCTCTGCGTCGCCCCAAAACCATCAACTAAACAATTTTTGCACCAGAATTCCCCACAGACAAGCTTGGAATCTGGATGCCCTATCCTTCACATGGGAAAACCTCTCAATCTATGCCTTTTCCCCTCTGCCCCTCCTTCCAAAAGTACTCCTCAAGATCAAATAGGACAGGCCAAGGACAATCCTTATTGCACCAGACTGGCCACGCCAGCACTGGTACCCACTCCTGCACAGTCTGACAGCAGTGCCACCCTGGCCACCTACATCAGACCCCCCTCTCTGCTGTCCCAGCAGGAGAGACAGATTTTGCATCCTCAAGTGCAAACCCTGTACCTGGCAGACTAGCTTATTCCCTGAATACATCACCAGTAACCCTCAGCAAACAGGTGCTGGATTTTATCCTCGAGGCCAGGAGGCCCAGTACTAGGAAATACTATTCAGAAAAGTGGACTAGATACTGTTCTTGGAGCCAGTATCAAGGTAAGGACACAGTTGTGCCCTCCTTGCCTCAAATCCTAGATTACCTAGCAGAGCTGCTCCACAAATGCCTATCCTTCTCATCAATTAAGATTCATGGCTCTGCCATCTCAGCTCATTACAATACTGAGCCCACCCCTCTTCTCTCACCCTCTGATCAAACAGTTCCTGAGAGGAGGTAACAAGACCCCTAAGGAGAGCTCCCACTCCTGCCTGGAACCTTAACTTTGTACTAGAGAAGCTCACGCTTCCCCCTTTTGAGCCTGCTGCCACAGCAGATGTAAAATTCCTCTTTTGGAAAACAGCCTTACTGCTAGCCATCACTTCAGCAAGAAGTGTGCCTGAGTTACAGGCTCTAATGGCTGTGGAACTCTTCATTATCTTCCACGTGGACAGGGTTTCCCTCAGGACTAAGCCATCTTTTATGCCCAAGGTGGTATCCATTGTGGCTTTAAACCAATCCATCTATTTGCCAACCTTTTTTCCTAATCCTCAGAATAAAGAGGAACAGATCCTGCACTCCTTGGACATGCACAGACAGCTCAGGTTCCACCTCGACAGGACTAAACCTTTCAGAAAATCTGACCAGCTGCTAGTCAGCTTTGCTACAGGGGAAGAGGGAAAGGCCATTTCGAAACAAACCATTTCTAAATGGATAGCAGACTGCATCTATTTCTGCTACAAACACCATGGAAAACCTTCCACACAGGGGATCAGGCCTAATTCCACTAGGGCTACCTCAACCTCTACAGCTTTTCTCAGGGGAGACCCTACCAAGGATATCCTGGAGGCTGCTACCTGGAGTTCTGTACACCCCTTCACCAAGCATTACCACCTGCCTATCTTTTCCACATCCAGGGCAGGATTTGCTACAGCAGTCCTGCATGGCATACTAGCCCAGCCCTAACTCTTCTTGACTGCCTCCACCCTTCTTCAGCTTTGGGAATCCACCCAAGTGTGATGACTGCAACAGTGAAACACAAAGAACATAGTACAGTTGTGTACACTTACCATAAATGTAGATGTTCGAGTGTATTCACTGTTGCAGTCCTGGTTTCCCTCCCTCCAGCCCCCTGTTTTCTTTCTCTCTCTCTTCTATCTATGGCTATTACTAACCCCTTCTGGGGTATTGGTATTTACTTTTTACTGGTGGAGTTTTCTCCACCATAACCTAGCTCCCTATTTGAAGGGCTCCTGACATTTAAGACTAGAAAAACTGATGTAATGGCGTTGGCTGCCTGTTTTTATACCCCTGACGACCTGACGTCAGTACCGGAGCTACAGCATCCGACGCAGAAATACTAAGTCTCTGGTATTCGTGCCGACTGAGAGCTACCAACAGGCAGATAACCCAAGTGTGATGACTGCAACAGTGAATACACTCGAACATGTACATTTATGGTAAGTGTACACAACTGTAGTTTAAGCACCAGTTCACAGATTGCTGTGTGCTAAACTTAAGGTTTCTGACATAGCCAAAGAAGGTGTTGTGGCTGTCTTAACCTCAACGTTGGCATTATTTGACCTAATTGACCCTCTTAGTTGCCTCTTTAGTTGGTTGAGAGAGTTTTTATTTTTATGGAAATTACCCTTCCTGGTTTTTTTCCATAATTTTTTCCTTTTGTTATTTATCCTGTTTAATTTGAGATGCCACCAGGGTGGTTTGTTTCTGGAGCTAGTTCTGGTAGATAAAGCAGCCTCTACACATTCATTGACATTGTTGTACAGAGTTTCTGAGAGCAATCACCATAGGCTGCTGTTTTCATAGGGTTTGGAGGGGCATTGCATTTTGGCAAACTATCACTTAATAAAAGGTAGTTTGCCTTGGATTATTTCCTAAGTTTTACTGGATATACTAGTTTTACTGGGGGTTACAAAGTTGATCTTTATTTTGAAGGGAGGCAGCTTTATGGTCAGACATTAGCAGGGAGAGTAAGACATGAGGGTGCAGCATTCTCCCTATTTGTTTGTGGTCCTGTATATTGGAACCTCTAGTGGGTATATTTACTGTTTGGTCGAGGGTTTTATATTTACAAATCCAGGAACCTCTGTGTCTGTAGATTTCAGGCTATGTAGGATTCCCTGTTTATAGAGGGGTAATTAAAATCTCCCATGAGTAGGATGTATAGAAGTGTTTCCAGTAGATTCAAGTATGGATTGGAGCTTCTTGGAACATGGAGGGTAACCTATTGCTGGCTAGGATATGGTAGGGGATTTTGTCTATGGTGATCTGCATGTGGAGGATGTTCAGCATGTTATCCCATCTCTATTTTTCTTTTACTTGGATCTGGTTACTTGGATCGCTTGTCTGTGTACTTAAAGGATTTTCGACTGGAAACAGACTGCCTGCCTTGCTTGGATTACTTTCAAATACTTAGCAATGCTGTACAATTATATATTTTCTATTATTTTTTGTTTTGTTTTGACTTAAGATGAGTTTAAGTTCACTACTTCTACTACTGTTGTCTGATCTGATTAATATACAGTGATTAACTAGAAATATGGGGACTGAAAATCTTCCACACAGAGAAGTTTCTTGCACTGTTTTGTTCTATTGATGTATATCCAGGCATCTCCACCTTTTGTCCCTGTTTGTGCAACTACTGGTCTGAAAGTATGGAGGACACTGAAACCTTGCAGTGCTGGGTACTCTCTGTCACTTGGTCATATCTCAGTAACTGATCAGATGTCTATATTCTTTTTTTTTTTTTTTTCAAAACAGGTTTATTGTTTTAACATATAAGAGAAATATCATAACAATTTTATACAAGTAATTAAAAATAGGTATTATAATATTCAACAAAACAACTAAAGTATTTACAAAGACATCCACTACAATCAGATCAATTAATTAAACTAAAATACCGTGCTGTTGAAATTAGAATTTTTTTAACAAATTTTGTAAATTATCCCATACAATATAATATGATGTTTTTCTAGTTGTTCTCATTCTAATTGTGCTTATTTCCATATGGCACATTATATTCATAACATTTTTAAATTCATTGAACGAAGGAGGTGTATCTGAAATCCAATTTCTAGTTATTATTTTCCTGGCCACTGCTAGGATAGACCATAACAAGGGAAGCTTAATCTTTTTAACACATTGAGGTACAGGTGTGTTGAATAATATAAGAGACTTAGAAATGAAATTATCTGTAAAAAGAGCCTGCAAAAATTCATTAATTGACTTCCAGTATTCTTTCAACTTCATACAGTCATAAAACATATGAGCCCAGTCAGCATTAATTTCTACATTACATCTCTTACATAGATTATCTTTATTATTTATTTTATTCATCATCAAAGGTGTATAAAAAGATCTATGTATAAAGTCTCCAGACAATGGAAGATGTAGTTTTATAAGCAGATTCCAATATATATTGTTTATCTTGTTGAGTTGGTGGGTCCCCATTAATAGAGGTGAAATAATTCCAGTATGAATCTACACTGTAAAAAGTTTCTTGTCTGATAATTTTATGTATATATGAAAGTTTACCTTTATCAGAAACTTTATGCTGTAAATTTAATATCAAGTAATCAATCAGTTTTGGAATAGATTCTTTAACTGTTATAGACATTAGATCTATTCTATCAATGAGATGTTGTCTAAAGATCTGAACCTCTAACCAGCAAGTTTCTCTTAGATCAAATTCTTGTTTTAAGAAATCTAGATTTTTAACTTTATTATCAGATATCAGCTGATACCAGTACTTTAGATCATTATCTATAGCTAAATGAGCTCCTTCAGAAGTAGATGACATAAGCATACCCTGAGTATACATTATAGGAATACAATAAAATTCCATTCCCTATACTTACGGTGCATGAATATAAAGTTACGATAACTAATAATAATATTTAATGGGTAACAAACCATATGTTTAGGTGTAATAGGTGAAGTACAAAATTCCTTTAGCAACCACAACATGGAGTTATTTACAATCATATTTTTATGTGTTAAGGAGATTTTCATGAAGTGCAAACTAATTAGCTCCCAATAATCTTTCCATTTTGTATATATGACTGATCTATTAATAAAGTAATCTTTTATAATAGAAGAGATAATATATAAATTAAAGTCTGGAAAAGAAATACCCCTTGAGACCAGCTATTAGTATGTTTCTTTAATGCAATCCTAGGTCTATTAGGTGCCCATAAGAAATTTAACATTAGTGTATTCAGTTTCTTGATAATTATTTTTGTAGGTGAAAGTATTATTGATTGTATTAAGTATAAAATCTTGGGGAATATTATCATTTTAATAATTGTAAGTCTCTCCTCCATAGTAAAAAAACATATTATTCCAGGTATTAAAAGATTTTGTATATTAAGAAAACAGGTATTATAGTTATTATATATAATAGATTTAATATCTTTAGATAGTATTATACCTAAATAAGTTATCTGACCTGAATTGGGTACATATTTAGTAAAATCACTAATGAGAATATTTTTTCGTATATATAGGTAGCATTTTAGTTTTTCTTCATTGAATATTAAACCAGAAATACTTTTAAAATTCATCATTTTATCAAATAAAGACTGCATAGAAGAATTAGATCCTGCTGATGTAATTAGAACATCATCTGCAAAAAGTTGAATTTTTGATGTTGTATTTTCGCCTATTTCAAAACCCTCTATGTCAGTACTGTTTCTAATCAAATTAGCCCAAGGCTCCATTACTAAAGTGAATAATAGTGGAGAAAGTGGGCATCCTTGCTTTGTACCTTTAAGAATGGGTATTTTTTGTGAAACATATGTTCCTACCTTAATATAAGCCAGTTCCTTTGTATAAATGCTCAATTAAATTTACAAATGCATCAGAGAAGTTTGTGCATTTCAGTAAGGTAAACAGATAGTCCCAACTTACTGAATCAAATGCTGAACCTATATCAAGACTAATAAGTGTTAAATCTTTCTTTTTCCTATTTGCAAAATCAATTAATGTTAAAGTTCTTCTTATATTATCAAAAGTATTTCTATTTACAATGAAGCCCGTCTGATCTATATCTATAATGACGGGGATGATTGTCTTCAATCTATCAGCAAAAATACTCATAAACATTTTATAATCAACATTAAGTAATGAGATGGGTCGATATGAAGAACATCTAGTTGGATCTTTATTAGGTTTTAAAATTGGTGAAATAAATGTATATTGCCAAGATGGGGGTTATTAACTCAGTTTGGGCCAAAATAAAACCTTCTGTATTAATGAATATGTAGTTTTAGAAAGGATTTTATATATCTCTGGTATAATACCATCATTACCCGGTGCTTTGTTTGATTTAAGCTTATTTATTTGTGTAATAACTTCTGTATATGAAATACTCTTGTCCAATAGTTTAATCTGTTGTTTATTAAGCTTTTTATTCATGTTTGTGGTTATAAACTCCTTTATTTTATCTTTAGGTTCCATGTTAATGTTGTTATGGTTAATCTTGTGAAAGTGATTTCTAAATTCATCCAGTATTTCTGGTATACTAGAAACATTCTTCTTTTTCCTTAGAGAAAAGATTTCTTTGATATGGTTTTGTTTATTCAATCTTTTGTTTTATTTTTAAGTCTATGTAAGTATTTGGGGCTTATTGAATAAGACAAAACTTGTATTCTCTAAAGTTATTTTAACTTTGAGTTAAAATTTCTTTGTATTTCTCATTTAGTTTGTTTATTTCTTCAATAACTTTCTTGTCCATAATATTTTCTTTATTATTATGTTTATAAGAGTCTAATTTACTTTGAATATCTAACAATTCCTTATCCCAAGATTTCCTTTTATTATTATACCATCTGATACTTTGTCCATATAGATATGATTTTAAGGCATCCCAAACATAGACAATGGAGACTTCAGGAGTATTATTTATGTCTAGAAAATGTTGTACTTCTGAAAGTATATATTCTTTATAGTCTTTTAGCTGAGTTAAGTATGCTGGTATCCTTTTGATCTGAACATTGAGTATTTTTTATCATGAATTCAAAAACAATTGAGTTATGATCAGATATAGGACATGAAATGATTTTGGAATTAATTAAATCTGTTACCATCTGGTTAGAAATAAAGACCCTATCTATTTTTGAATAAGTTTTGTATCTGTTAGAAAAAAGGTGTATGGTAATGATTTTGAATCTATCTGATTATTAATATCATTCAAATGATAAGAATTAGCAAAATCATTTAAATGTTTTGCATTAGATGTAATTCTTCTTTTCCTTATAGTGGTAGTATCACTTTCATGTAGTATACAATTAAAATCACCAGCTAAAATAATATCC
The DNA here is from genome assembly GCF_019279795.1 of Protopterus annectens. Lineage (NCBI taxonomy): Eukaryota > Metazoa > Chordata > Ceratodontiformes > Protopteridae > Protopterus > Protopterus annectens. The sequence goes on along the minus strand of NC_056725.1, from coordinate 1,347,171,318 downwards.
CCTATAGAGAATGATATGATCTTATCAATATGATGTTTCACTGTATTAATACCAATTCCAGGTATCCAATATACATTAATTAAAGTGTAAGTCTTCCCATTAATTTGTATTGTAACCATACAAAACATTCCTTTGTCATCCTGAAAAGACTTAATGGTTTTAGGAATGAGCATACTTTTATTCCATAAAATAGCCACTCCTCTTTTTTTCTGAGTGTGCTCTGAACTAACCAATACTGTATACTTATTAGTGGCTAGTTTATCAATATCTTTTTTCAAGAGATGGGTTTCTTGCAGGAAGACTAGATTGGCCTTGTGTAAATTAATGTATCTTATTAGGCTTGCCCTTTTACACGGATTATTCAATCCATTAATGTTTAAAGAAGATGTCTATGTTCTTGAGTGTGAGGAAAGTTTGGAGGCAATTATAGTTTATTTGGGCTCCTGGTATTGAGCATTAACACTTTAAGGTTCACTTGAGTTGATTTGGCTGTGCTGGTAGGTTTGTAAGTTTGGCATTCCCTAAAAAAGGCACTATCAGGATGGATAAAGTTTTAGCCAGTATTTCATAAAACCCTAGAATGGGAAAGGTGTAGACCATTCTTGGCAAAGCAATGTGGTCTGTTAACCATGTCTTTCTAAGCTGACAAATACTGGATCCCCTTAGAATGACACCAGAAAGACAGCCAGTTGTTAAAATCAATCATATTTTGTTCATATTGTGGCATCATCTTCAGGGGTGGTAATATGCTGTTCATTGCTGGGTTTATATTAGCCTGAGTCACACAGTCTGAGAACTCCATACTGTCTTTCTTCATATAGTTCAAGGGGTTACATCTCGGGTGATTTGTACCTTCACTGACTGTGATGGAACCATATCAGATAAGCAACTGTTGTCTTCTTCTTGATCAGCCTGATTGTAAGGGCATCCGTATGTCTTCCAATAGAGTTCCTTATGACGAGTGTATTTGAAAGAGTGTTTGCTTGCCTTAGGAGTTTAGTGTTTGGGGCTCGAGTGTAACTGTGTATGTGTGGTGTTAGGTGTTTTATTCTGAGTACCTTTGGGATTGCTGAGGCATAGCTTTGCCATCAGGCAGTCTAGGCAATTTATGATTATGAAGATTGCTTTCAAGTGCCTCAGCGTTGGCTAGTCTGTCTGAGTGTTGTGTGCTATGTGAGGTGGGTGTTATGTGCATGGTTTAGCCAACCTGATGTGTTCTTGTATGCAAGAGTTTAGCTTCCAGTGTCTTGTGCATGTCCACCTCATGTATACTGTAAATACTGCCTGTTTCTTTAAGGATTAAGTAGTTCTTTGTAAACATGTGACAGCTGCTATATTGTCTCAAGATTCCCATAGCCATCAAGCTAGCTAAAGAGAAGTTAAGAAATTGCATATCAGTGATGTCTATTCCTTTGATTGGTGAGCTACAGGGAAGTTCATAGGTTGGTACTAGGCTATCAGCCCTAAGGCCTATGCAAGCCTAGCCATAACAATTCCCTGGATATTTCTTCCCAGAATATTTACTTCTCTGGGCCCCTGTCTAGCAGGGCAACTGACATGATCCCTGGGATGAATTTCCTATCTCCCATCCAATCATCAAGGTTCCTTTTGAAGATGGCCAATGAGGCGCTCTGCTTGACATGTATGGGCAGTCTATTCCAGAATATGGGGAGTCTCTGGGTCAGGAACCTATCCCTCCAGCATGTTTTGTTCATTGTGATAAGGTTTATATCCCTGGAGCGTGTGGCTCTGAGGGATTGGGATTTCTTTAAGTGGAGCATGTCCAACAGCTCAGGGTTTGACATGGCCTTGTATGTTAAGCAGAGATCGCCTCTGAGTAGACAATATGCCACAGAATATAGCTGGAGTTTTTTTAGGTGATCAGCATATGGCATCTGCTTTAGGCCTGTGATTCTTTTAGCAAGGTATTTGTGGCCTTTCCAGCTGTTGCAGATGTCTTGTGAGGTACATACCAAATGGGGCATTATACTCTATAATGGGTATAATGAGGGATGAGTACAGCGGGACAATGACCTCCTCTTTTCTGGATGAAAAGCCCTTAGTGATGAGGTGTGCCACATAGGATTTCCTGACTGTTGTGGCGATGTGGTTATCGAAAGTGAGACCACTGTCCACCTGTGTCCCTAAGTCTCTCATCACACTTTCGATGTTTAGTGTCCTGCCACCTATGTGGTAATTCATGGGTACATGTTATTTTTCAAAGGGGATAACTATACATTTCTTGGCATTAAGCTTGAGCCCATGGCTCTGGCACCAGGCATCTGTTTCTGTAAGGCCCTTTTGTAGAATATCCACATCATTTGGGGATTCAGTAATGGCTCCCAGTTTGCAGTCATCCACAAACTTTGTTAGCCAGAGTCCCTTAGTGTTGGCCTGTACTTCAGAGAAGTAGATGCCAAACAAGAGTGGTCCCAGGACTGAACCCAGAGGTACTCCACTTGTCTGGAGCTGGATTTAGAGTCGGCTACTTTTATAGTCTGGGTTCTGTCAGTAAGCCAGTTGGCAACCCATCGAGTGACGTAGGGATTTATGCCCAGCTTAGTAAGTTTATCTATGATTCCAGAGTGGGGGATGGTGTCGAAGGCCTTGGCGATGTCCAGATAGGCTGTGTGGGCCACCTTACCCTCGTCCACAGCTCTGGAGACTGATTTGAAGAAGTCAGTCAGATTCATGAGACAAGATCGTCCCTTCACAAACCCAAACTGGGTGGGGTCCAGTGTTTGAAGGTTGCCAATGTCTTTGTTTATAAGTTCCATGATGATGTGCTCCATGCCCTTGCAGATCAGGCTTGTCAGACTGATGGGACTGTAGTTCCTGGGATCCAAGGCGGATCCTCCATTGTGGTGCGGGATAACTGTAGCTGTGTGCCACTCAGTGGGCACAAAGCCTGAGGTGACGCTATGATTAAACATGACACTTAGGTGAGGTGCCATTTCATTTTGCAGTTCATGTAGTACACAGCCCTGGGATGTCATCTGGTCCCATGGATGCTGTATTCTTAGCTTTGGAGAGTGCAGGGTCTACCTGTGTGGCCATGATTATCGGAATTTGGCAATCTTTTGGTATTGAGATGGGCCCTTTAGGGGTGAGAGGGGGGTGAAGTTGGCACTAAATCGATCTGCCAGGATATTGGCAATATCCTTGGGATCAGTATATTTAATGACATTCTGTTGTAGCTCAGAGCAGATCTGAGCATTGCCATTTAGATTCTTAACAACTATAGAATGCCTTGTGGTTGTCTTTGGAATCTTTGGCAATTTTATTTTCATAACTAGCTTTTGAGGATTTTATGAGGGATCTCAGCTTCTTACTGAGGCTGGTGAGGGAGTTTTTTGCATGCTGGGATTTTCCTCTTTTCTGCAACAGTTTCTTCCTTCTGTTGTATAGTTTTATAGCAGCGGACCAACAGATTAGCTTCCTTTTTTTGGAGAAGAGCATCTTGGTTCTATTTGGGATGGCACAATTCATGCACGAGTGGATGTGCTCGTACAGTGCCTTATTGTAGGATTCTGCAGTCGAACTTCCAGATCCCGTCTGCGTGGGTGTTGTGAAGTTTGTCACTTCTGACTTCGGTAACATAAAGTTGGCTTTGGAGAAGTTTTTTACGGAGGTTTCCTTACTGGGGGGGTGGGAGGGATGTGGATGTCAAGGGTGATTTGCTTATGGTAAGACCTGACCAATGAGGGGTGACCACTGGTGTGGAGCATCTATCTCCCATGTTGGTAATGACCAGGTCTAGGATATTGGAGCCACCAGTGGGACAATAGATTAGTTGATCCAGGGTGTTGGAATTTATGAATTCCAAGAACCGTTGGGAAAAGGAGTTGGTACCCGAGTAGTTTTCCCAAGTATTGTACTGGGCTCTGCTTAGAAGGTTGTTAAAGGTAATTTATTGAGGAAGATTATGATAAACAGTAGTAATTTCTACTAACTTTAATGTTTACACAGTACTGAACTCTCCTAAAGTTATAGGTATTGCCTCTCAACAACCATCTAGTTCCTCTAAGCTTGTTGGCAGGCAAGATATTTGCTCTGCTATATTTACTGGTTTATAGAGCACAGTTTTATGGACTGTTCTTTAGGGAAAATTTACTTTCTAGGTAGGTGTTTGCTACTGTACAGGGTGTGATGATTTGAGGTAGTGCCAGCTATGCCAGAGAGAGTAGGACAGTGCATATGTAACATGTGCCAGCATTAACTAGTTGGAGTTTTATAAAGAATTTTGTCAGTTGAATATCAAACTGATTTGTACAGGTGATTGTGTTAAAAATGTATTGGTAAAGTTGCTTGTGTTAAAAATGTGTTGGTAAAGTTGCTTGTGTTAAAAATGTGTGGACAGAAAAGGAGTATACATGTATGTCGGACTGTATTTTAACTGATGAAATGTGTGTGTGTGTGTATATATATATATATATATATATATATATATATATATATATATATATATATATATATATATATATATATATATATATTAACAAAGAATGCTGAAAGGGAAGGGGTTAAGCTCAGCCTAGCTTACCTTAAGAAAAATAGTTTGAAATTAAATCACTTGGTTTAGGCCATAAAGATTTATTTCACAGGTCTGAATGCAGCCAGAGAGGGAATGTCTGGGCTGCAATCCTGCTGTTATTGTCCTTAGTGGCGAACTAATTGCTACCTTGGGGTGCCAGAGAATGGCTGGTTAGTCTCTGCAGGAAGGATGAAAGAGTTGGAATTGTTTTACAATCTCCAGATGCTGTAATAAGCCTTAGCAAACTTCTAGGTGTGTATTCTGGCACATTTATGCCAGATCCTGGCTGAAGTTTCTAGTGAGGGGGGTAGTGTGGGAACCACACAGTCAGGTGACCAGATGTGATATCCTGTAGCCAGCAGTGAAACGGCATTTAGATACTAGTGAGAGATGTTACAGAGGGCAGTCAGCCCTCTGTTTTGGAACTGACAAGTCCATTCACCCATGTCATCTTGCCTTGCTTTAGTAAGCAAGTTAACTAGGGAACAGTTATTCCTCAGTCAGTTATGAAAATATAGTGAGAGTAGCTAAAAGTATTGTTTTTCTGTATCTGCTTGAGTCTTTCCATCTGTGTTTTTTTATATATTTCCTGTGAATTGAAACTCTGGTTTTATTGTAAATAGATATTCAGTATTTTCATGTTTTCTGTTTTATTTATTTATTATTAAATATACCTTTCAATGTGGATAATCGTTTAGAAGATATTTAACCCTTGAGAGTAATTATAGCATCACACTCCTAAAAGTCTTGCCAATTGGTTAACACTACCATTTGTATAAGTACTAACTTTACTAAGAGTAATTTGGTACCTTGGTAAGAGCCTTAAAGTAGCTGGCTGGTGGCAGTAAATCTACCTCATAGTCTGGGTGGAGGTGGCATAGTGGATAAATCTATGCCAACCTTTCCCAGGTGTGTGTGTCTGTGTGAAAATCAAATCTCAAAGAGTGGTTGTGTCAGCTACTTGGAACAGGGACACAGAGCATTGATTTCTGCAGAGAGAAAAGTGGAGACTTATTTGGGGCCTAGAGAGGGAAGTTCAGCCCAAGGACTGGAGTGTTTAGTCCCTGTGTGCTCTTAGTGGAAACTGTGCTTGGTGCAGAGAGCTGCATCTAAAAATGCTGTGTGTATCCATTTTTGTTCTAAGTGAACATTCCCCACCAGTGTCAGTTGTGAGGATTGAGGCTCCTTGATGACTGGACCCAGAGGAGGGATGTCACACAGGGCACTGCCATCTTCCACTGGGCAGTGAGCATTTCCATATAAATGCGCCAAATTTATAGCAGAGCAGAGAGCTAACTAATGAGCCTTCTGCCCAATAAAATTGACTAGACTATGAGCCCTTTTGTATGTTTCCCAACTCAGATAGACCAGGCAAACATGTCCTGCCACAAGATGAATGTACCCAGTCCTCCTTTTGATTGGGTCATCCCATTCTCAGTTTGCTTTACCACCTGGCCTTTCTAATGCAGATAACATTTTCATCAAATGCAGTGTCAGTTTTTTGTGTTTATTTTCCTTTTTTGGGGGGTGGAGCAGGACCTCTATCCTTACATGACCATCTGCCTTATTTATGTAGAAGCTTTACAAAGTCTTCATTTAGCTATGTATGAGACTATGGACATGATGTTCTTCATGTTTCACTGTTGCAGTCATCACTTTTGGGTTATTTGCTTGCAGTAGCCCTCAGTCGGCCTGATTATCAAAGTCTTGGGTCCTGCGTCGGTTGCTGTCTCATCTTCTGTGACGTCATGCAGTCAGGGGTGTAAAGCATGCAGCAGACGCCATTACATCAGTCTTTCTTGCCGTGCGGTGCCCAAAGCAGAAGCACTTCGCAAGTGCCAGTCAGCCGACTCCTGAAATTTTCGTTTTCCAGTTTCAGAACCGAAGTCTTCAACTAAAGCTAAGTACCCCGTTGGGGAAACTTTTTCTTGCTCCTTACAGATGTCAGTAAAAGTTAATTGTATTACTTGTGGGAAAAAATACCTCATAAGGATTTTCATTTGTACTGTATACCTTGCCTAGGCCCTGACCACAACGTACCTTGCAGTCAGTTTTGTGCTTTATTTAATCAGTGTACTATCTGTCGTTGGTACATTTTTGTTCAAAATATTTCGGTTCTCAGTTTAATTATCCAGAAATGACATCGGTTAGCCATCCAACTACCGGAATATTTTGGGACAAAAATACTCATGATTTGGCCTTACGAGAA